>NC_091816.1:43339772-43643863 GCF_041296235.1 Equus asinus | reverse complement strand
CCTTGTAAGTGAGATTCTATGGTATTTGAATTTCTCACTGGGGCTTGTTACACTTCCCCTAAAACCCTCACAGCCATTCTGGTGGTCACAAATGGCTGGATTGCATCATTTGTTCCGGCTGAGTGGTATACCATTGTGTGGCTATAGCCCATCTTCCTTCTCCAATCATCCCTTGCTGGACACCAGGGTGCTTTCCAAGTCTTGGATATCAGGAGTAAGACTGTGGTGAACACAGCCATGCACATGTCTTTATGCGGTAGTCTTTCTGACTTTTTTGGATAAGCAAGCGGCAGATTAATAGCTGGGTCATACGGGACATGGATACTTAAACTTCTGAGGCAGTTCCACACCTTTGGCATCGTGGCTGCACCGGGTTACACTCCCACCAGCAGTGCAGGAGGCTTCCCTTCTCTCCACCTCCTCTCTGACACTTGTTATTTCCTGTCTGCTTCCTTCTAGCCATGCTGACCACAGTGAGCTGCCATGGCCTTGCAGTTTGGATTTGCATTTTCCTGAGACTTAATGATGGTGAACAAGTTTTCATGCACCTACTGGCCCTCTTTCTGTCTTCTTCGGAGAAATCTCTGCTTCCATCTTTTGACCAGGTTTTCATTGGCTTGTTTTTTTTCTTGTGGAGACGTGCGAGTTGATTGTATCTTTGGGCTTTTCACCCCTTGTCCGATGTGTGGTTTGCAAACATCCTCTCCCAATTGTTGTGGTGTCTTAGTATTCAGTTGATGGTTTCCTTGAGTGGGCAGAAGTGTGTGCATTTGATGTGGTCCCGTTTGTTTCTTGTTTCCTTTGTTGCCCTTGCCCAGTCAGACATGCTTCTTCCAAATAGGCAGCTCAGACAGATGGCAAAGAGCACTCTGCCTAGGTCTTCTCCTACAAGGTTCACGGTTTCAAGTCTGCCATTCAAGGCTTTAATCCATTTCAGGTGGTGTGTGTGCCAGGTGTAACATCATGGTGTACTCTCGTTGTGTTCCATGTGGCTGTGCAGGCTTCCCAGCACCGTTTATTGTAGAGACTCTCCTTTCTCCGCTGTCTCCACTTGGCTCCCTGGTCCAAAATGGGCTGTCCATGTAAGTTTGAGTTGGGCTCTGGGCTCTCAATTGTTTTGCATGGGTCTTCATGCCTGTTTTGGGGCCCAGACTGTGCCGTTTCGGTACCTAGCGCTTCGTCCTCTATGTTGAAATCAGAAATTGTGACACGTGCCGCTTTGTTCGTTTTCCTGAGGATTCCTTTGCCTAGTCAGGGTCTCGTGTTGCTGGCTAGAAACTTTAGGATTCTCTCTTCTTCTCTGTGGCAAATACTGCTGCAACTTTGACTGGGATTGCATGCAATCCAGAGATTCCTTACTGCGGTATGAACCTTTCAAGTGTGTTAATCCTTCCATTCCTAGATCCCTCGATATCTTTTTTTTTCTTGTGTCTTCTTGAGTTTCTTTCCCCAAAGGTTTGCTAGTTTTTGAATTAACATAGAATTCACCTGTTTTGCTAAGGTTATTCACAGAGATCCTATTCTTCGTAATGGCAAGCTCCTGTTTTTTTGTTTTTTTTTTTTCTTAGCTTCAGTTTTTCTATTCTTTGCAACTTTTAATTGGTTTTGTTTTGGCACAAGTGCATTGCTGTGCTCACATCTGCTGGCAATGCTCCTGTATTTGCTGTGGAAGTCTGGCCCTGTCCAACGTCCCTTCCCATCTGCCTCTACTCTACCTCGGACGCCTGCACCCGAACAACTGAAGCAGTGGTGAGGAGGCCCAAACCGAGGATTCCACCCAGCCCATACTGGGCCACAGACCCAGAAGGTGCGGACCTCACCACTGCACCACCGGCCGGCCACTTACATGTTCTGTGGCAACGTGCAGTTGAGTGCAATGGGAGTTAAATATACTAGTGAGCCCAACTCTAGCACTGTGTAGATGAGGCTAGGTTGTTTTTCGGGTCCATTGTGATGTCAGAGGATTTGTCATAATTGTGTCTCTGAGGTCCAGCATGCTTCCTGGATACAGGTTTCAGAGCCTGCTTGGAGCAGTCTCATAACTCACCCTTCCCAGTTAGCCCATGCTTGACCTTCGCTGCCGTTTTTTGGCTTGTGAATTTCTCTGACTTTCAAACGTTCCAGCAGAGTCTGTCTAAAGACGGACATCATCTTTCATTGTGGATAATTCAGGTGTGATTTCTGTTCACCTTCCATTTTCTGGGTCCTCTTTTTCTTTTCCATAGTATACTCGTCATGGTCTTTCTCAGCTATCTCCCTTAGACATGCTTATCAGTCCGTTCTCCTTCATTCCAAGGGATTAGTTTGTATTTCTTTAATCGCTGTATGTTCTCTAGGGTGAGGTGTGAGTGCTTTCGTGACTCTTGGTTGTTGTCCTTGAATTTGCACCGGTCACTTGTAGGACTCTTGGCTATCCTAGCCTAGGTCAAACTAAGCACTGAGAACACGTGGTCATGTGGGTTGGTTTGACATCCTGAGATCAGAAACTCCAAATTCGAGGTGGTCCTGGCAACCCCCTTCACGGACACAATGTTTCCAAGACAACTTAGACAAATCGGATGAATTCCACTCTCCAGGAAGGATATTTTTCTGTCTCTTTTCCGGATTTGGGAAGTTTCGAACTTGACCCCTGATCCTTGAACGTTCCCCTAGATTCCGTCCAGATACGGGCTTACTTAATTTTTATAGGGTGTGCCATTTGTTTGCCCTACATCCTCTACCCTGGCCTGTTTATTTTTCTTGAAACACAACTGTAAAGTTCTAATTTTCGTGCAACTTCCTTACATATGGTGTCAAAACACATAATCAATAATCCTTCTACGGCAAGAGGTAGGGGGAGAGAATTTCGATGGAGGCAAACAGAGCACACTAGCCTGGGAGGGCAGCCTTCACGAAGGAACGAAGCCCTGTGGAAGAGGGTGCTTTTCAGCACCCTTGTAGAGCACTTCCAAACAAAGAGACATACCCCAAGCGTGACAGGGCTCCATTCCTTCAAGGCTTCCAAGACATCTCTTGGGACACATTACCATGTGCCCAGTGGGCCCACGTGACACCAGAGCTTCGGAAAAAGAGACTGACCTTCAAAGAATGCTATGGGCCTTGGAAAGGAGGCATCGATTCTTCTCTTCAATGTCCTCAAGACATCTTTCTTGACTTTGCATTATGCTTAAGGCACAAGGGCACTGTAGGTGCGATGAACCCCAAGTCCGGCCACTTGTTTCCAATGAAGTTGCAAGCTTGAATCAGCATGACCTCCCCATAGACTTGAATAGATGACAATGTTCTCCTCTCCGTGCCTGTCCCTCTATTCTCACTTGTGGCCTAGGGTTCCTTTCTTATCCCTTGCATCAGACTCTGTTTTATCTCTTCTAGTTTCTGTGCCTGCTTTCTGTTTGCCAAACCTGTTTCTGGGTATCTGTCCCTTTAATAGCCTAGCCTAGGCCAATCCTCAGACTGTAACCATGCGGCCACCCTGGGGGACATGTTCACCGTGATGTCATAAGCAACCTCAAAATTCGAAGTTGTCCTGACAACCTCCGTGCACACAGAGTTTCACAGCCATCTCAGACCAGTCTGACTCCTCACCCTGTCTAGGTAGGATAGTTTTCCTTTTTCTGCAATTGTTGTCAGTTTCTATGTTTCTCCTTGAACTTCGAAAGGGCTCCTACATTCTCTCTAGACACTGGTTTCACTCCTGTAAGATTATCCTGGGTTTTATCTCTTATATCTTGGGTAGATGGCAAAATGGGTGGACCTTACCCAGAAAAAGTCCTGGACTCCCTCACAAGTTGAAGTTGCCCAGGGAATGTTCTGATGCACAATGAGGGTGTCATCTCGTGGCACTCTGCCAATTCCACCTTGGCAGGTCACAAGTTTTCCTTCCTTCTGCCTTTGGGAAGTGTACCAGATACTTCCATAGATTGTAATATTCTTATGGTTCCTTTTCTTGTGCGTATTGATAACGTATCCTCACAATTGCTGCTTATTTATGATCTCTGCCCGCACCATACCATGAAATCTATATTTCCTAACACTACTAATGTGATATGCACTCGTAATGTGAAACAGTGAGGCCCGGGCCGCCCAAGCGGAATGTGGGCACTTACCTGCTCCACCACAGGGCCGGCCCTGAATTGTACTTTTGGACCAACCTTTTGCCTGAACTTGGGAAGACGTGGGCCTGTTTGGATTATTCGTGAAGGTGATTAGTAATAACATCATGGACGGTAACATTTTCCGTTCGTTCATGGGTTTAGGACTGATCATGTTCTCTTCGTAGTATTCCTCTTCACCTATTTGGAATGGTCTGCCTTTCTGTAGCATCTGTAAGCATTTGGAGGTGATTTTCCATCCTTGGAAGTTCACCTTCTGTAAACTCTTTCCGCCCCCAAAGCTTTATGACATCATTCTGGACCCCGTTTTGGATTTTTGATTTGAGGTGAATTTATAGCCATGACCCTGCATTAGAACGTACTATAACTTCCAGATTCACATCCTCATTGCTTTAGACTTCTGTGTAGCTTACATCATCTTCACCAGTGTAAGACTAATCACAGGCCCTCACCACACACTTGTGCCTAATCTTCTCTTTCACCCTCCGTCACCGCCCCTCTTTGCCTCTGGGAGCCCGCATACAAATGTTCAGTGCCACCTGTTGGTTAGTGCTTGCTTTTTCTTCGCCTTGTAAGTGAGATTCTATGGTATTTGAATTTCTCACTGGGGCTTGTTACACTTCCCCTAAAACCCTCACAGCCATTCTGGTGGTCACAAATGGCTGGATTGCATCATTTGTTCCGGCTGAGTGGTATACCATTGTGTGGCTATAGCCCATCTTCCTTCTCCAATCATCCCTTGCTGGACACCAGGGTGCTTTCCAAGTCTTGGATATCAGGAGTAAGACTGTGGTGAACACAGCCATGCACATGTCTTTATGCGGTAGTCTTTCTGACTTTTTTGGATAAGCAAGCGGCAGATTAATAGCTGGGTCATACGGGACATGGATACTTAAACTTCTGAGGCAGTTCCACACCTTTGGCATCGTGGCTGCACCGGGTTACACTCCCACCAGCAGTGCAGGAGGCTTCCCTTCTCTCCACCTCCTCTCTGACACTTGTTATTTCCTGTCTGCTTCCTTCTAGCCATGCTGACCACAGTGAGCTGCCATGGCCTTGCAGTTTGGATTTGCATTTTCCTGAGACTTAATGATGGTGAACAAGTTTTCATGCACCTACTGGCCCTCTTTCTGTCTTCTTCGGAGAAATCTCTGCTTCCATCTTTTGACCAGGTTTTCATTGGCTTGTTTTTTTTCTTGTGGAGACGTGCGAGTTGATTGTATCTTTGGGCTTTTCACCCCTTGTCCGATGTGTGGTTTGCAAACATCCTCTCCCAATTGTTGTGGTGTCTTAGTATTCAGTTGATGGTTTCCTTGAGTGGGCAGAAGTGTGTGCATTTGATGTGGTCCCGTTTGTTTCTTGTTTCCTTTGTTGCCCTTGCCCAGTCAGACATGCTTCTTCCAAATAGGCGGCTCAGACAGATGGCAAAGAGCACTCTGCCTAGGTCTTCTCCTACAAGGTTCACGGTTTCAAGTCTGCCATTCAAGGCTTTAATCCATTTCAGGTGGTGTGTGTGCCAGGTGTAACATCATGGTGTACTCTCGTTGTGTTCCATGTGGCTGTGCAGGCTTCCCAGCACCGTTTATTGTAGAGACTCTCCTTTCTCCGCTGTCTCCACTTGGCTCCCTGGTCCAAAATGGGCTGTCCATGTAAGTTTGAGTTGGGCTCTGGGCTCTCAATTGTTTTGCATGGGTCTTCATGCCTGTTTTGGGGCCCAGACTGTGCCGTTTCGGTACCTAGCGCTTCGTCCTCTATGTTGAAATCAGAAATTGTGACACGTGCCGCTTTGTTCGTTTTCCTGAGGATTCCTTTGCCTAGTCAGGGTCTCGTGTTGCTGGCTAGAAACTTTAGGATTCTCTCTTCTTCTCTGTGGCAAATACTGCTGCAACTTTGACTGGGATTGCATGGAATCCAGAGATTCCTTACTGCGGTATGAACCTTTCAAGTGTGTTAATCCTTCCATTCCTAGATCCCTCGATATCTTTTTTTTTCTTGTGTCTTCTTGAGTTTCTTTCCCCAAAGGTTTGCTAGTTTTTGAATTAACATAGAATTCACCTGTTTTGCTAAGGTTATTCACAGAGATCCTATTCTTCGTAATGGCAAGCTCCTGTTTTTTTGTTTTTTTTTTTTTCTTAGCTTCAGTTTTTCTATTCTTTGCAACTTTTAATTGGTTTTGTTTTGGCACAAGTGCATTGCTGTGCTCACATCTGCTGGCAATGCTCCTGTATTTGCTGTGGAAGTCTGGCCCTGTCCAACGTCCCTTCCCATCTGCCTCTACTCTACCTCGGACGCCTGCACCCGAACAACTGAAGCAGTGGTGAGGAGGCCCAAACCGAGGATTCCACCCAGCCCATACTGGGCCACAGACCCAGAAGGTGCGGACCTCACCACTGCACCACCGGCCGGCCACTTACATGTTCTGTGGCAACGTGCAGTTGAGTGCAATGGGAGTTAAATATACTAGTGAGCCCAACTCTAGCACTGTGTAGATGAGGCTAGGTTGTTTTTCGGGTCCATTGTGATGTCAGAGGATTTGTCATAATTGTGTCTCTGAGGTCCAGCATGCTTCCTGGATACAGGTTTCAGAGCCTGCTTGGAGCAGTCTCATAACTCACCCTTCCCAGTTAGCCCATGCTTGACCTTCGCTGCCGTTTTTTGGCTTGTGAATTTCTCTGACTTTCAAACGTTCCAGCAGAGTCTGTCTAAAGACGGACATCATCTTTCATTGTGGATAATTCAGGTGTGATTTCTGTTCACCTTCCATTTTCTGGGTCCTCTTTTTCTTTTCCATAGTATACTCGTCATGGTCTTTCTCAGCTATCTCCCTTAGACATGCTTATCAGTCCGTTCTCCTTCATTCCAAGGGATTAGTTTGTATTTCTTTAATCGCTGTATGTTCTCTAGGGTGAGGTGTGAGTGCTTTCGTGACTCTTGGTTGTTGTCCTTGAATTTGCACCGGTCACTTGTAGGACTCTTGGCTACCCTAGCCTAGGTCAAACTAAGCACTGAGAACACGTGGTCATGTGGGTTGGTTTGACATCCTGAGATCAGAAACTCCAAATTCGAGGTGGTCCTGGCAACCCCCTTCACGGACACAATGTTTCCAAGACAACTTAGACAAATCGGATGAATTCCACTCTCCAGGAAAGATATTTTTCTGTCTCTTTTCCGGATTTGGGAAGTTTCGAACTTGACCCCTGATCCTTGAACGTTCCCCTAGATTCCGTCCAGATACGGGCTTACTTAATTTTTATAGGGTGTGCCATTTGTTTGCCCTACATCCTCTACCCTGGCCTGTTTATTTTTCTTGAAACACAACTGTAAAGTTCTAATTTTCGTGCAACTTCCTTACATATGGTGTCAAAACACATAATCAATAATCCTTCTACGGCAAGAGGTAGGGGGAGAGAATTTCGATGGAGGCAAACAGAGCACACTAGCCTGGGAGGGCAGCCTTCACGAAGGAACGAAGCCCTGTGGAAGAGGGTGCTTTTCAGCACCCTTGTAGAGCACTTCCAAACAAAGAGACATACCCCAAGCGTGACAGGGCTCCATTCCTTCAAGGCTTCCAAGACATCTCTTGGGACACATTACCATGTGCCCAGTGGGCCCACGTGACACCAGAGCTTCGGAAAAAGAGACTGACCTTCAAAGAATGCTATGGGCCTTGGAAAGGAGGCATCGATTCTTCTCTTCAATGTCCTCAAGACATCTTTCTTGACTTTGCATTATGCTTAAGGCACAAGGGCACTGTAGGTGCGATGAACCCCAAGTCCGGCCACTTGTTTCCAATGAAGTTGCAAGCTTGAATCAGCATGACCTCCCCATAGACTTGAATAGATGACAATGTTCTCCTCTCCGTGCCTGTCCCTCTATTCTCACTTGTGGCCTAGGGTTCCTTTCTTATCCCTTGCATCAGACTCTGTTTTATCTCTTCTAGTTTCTGTGCCTGCTTTCTGTTTGCCAAACCTGTTTCTGGGTATCTGTCCCTTTAATAGCCTAGCCTAGGCCAATCCTCAGACTGTAACCATGCGGCCACCCTGGGGGACATGTTCACCGTGATGTCATAAGCAACCTCAAAATTCGAAGTTGTCCTGACAACCTCCGTGCACACAGAGTTTCACAGCCATCTCAGACCAGTCTGACTCCTCACCCTGTCTAGGTAGGATAGTTTTCCTTTTTCTGCAATTGTTGTCAGTTTCTATGTTTCTCCTTGAACTTCGAAAGGGCTCCTACATTCTCTCTAGACACTGGTTTCACTCCTGTAAGATTATCCTGGGTTTTATCTCTTATATCTTGGGTAGATGGCAAAATGGGTGGACCTTACCCAGAAAAAGTCCTGGACTCCCTCACAAGTTGAAGTTGCCCAGGGAATGTTCTGATGCACAATGAGGGTGTCATCTCGTGGCACTCTGCCAATTCCACCTTGGCAGGTCACAAGTTTTCCTTCCTTCTGCCTTTGGGAAGTGTACCAGATACTTCCATAGATTGTAATATTCTTATGGTTCCTTTTCTTGTGCGTATTGATAACGTATCCTCACAATTGCTGCTTATTTATGATCTCTGCCCGCACCATACCATGAAATCTATATTTCCTAACACTACTAATGTGATATGCACTCGTAATGTGAAACAGTGAGGCCCGGGCCGCCCAAGCGGAATGTGGGCACTTACCTGCTCCACCACAGGGCCGGCCCTGAATTGTACTTTTGGACCAACCTTTTGCCTGAACTTGGGAAGACGTGGGCCTGTTTGGATTATTCGTGAAGGTGATTAGTAATAACATCATGGACGGTAACATTTTCCGTTCGTTCATGGGTTTAGGACTGATCATGTTCTCTTCGTAGTATTCCTCTTCACCTATTTGGAATGGTCTGCCTTTCTGTAGCATCTGTAAGCATTTGGAGGTGATTTTCCATCCTTGGAAGTTCACCTTCTGTAAACTCTTTCCGCCCCCAAAGCTTTATGACATCATTCTGGACCCCGTTTTGGATTTTTGATTTGAGGTGAATTTATAGCCATGACCCTGCATTAGAACGTACTATAACTTCCAGATTCACATCCTCATTGCTTTAGACTTCTGTGTAGCTTACATCATCTTCACCAGTGTAAGACTAATCACAGGCCCTCACCACACACTTGTGCCTAATCTTCTCTTTCACCCTCCGTCACCGCCCCTCTTTGCCTCTGGGAGCCCGCATACAAATGTTCAGTGCCACCTGTTGGTTAGTGCTTGCTTTTTCTTCTCCTTGTAAGTGAGATTCTATGGTATTTGAATTTCTCACTGGGGCTTGTTACACTTCCCCTAAAACCCTCACAGCCATTCTGGTGGTCACAAATGGCTGGATTGCATCATTTGTTCCGGCTGAGTGGTATACCATTGTGTGGCTATAGCCCATCTTCCTTCTCCAATCATCCCTTGCTGGACACCAGGGTGCTTTCCAAGTCTTGGATATCAGGAGTAAGACTGTGGTGAACACAGCCATGCACATGTCTTTATGCGGTAGTCTTTCTGACTTTTTTGGATAAGCAAGCGGCAGATTAATAGCTGGGTCATACGGGACATGGATACTTAAACTTCTGAGGCAGTTCCACACCTTTGGCATCGTGGCTGCACCGGGTTACACTCCCACCAGCAGTGCAGGAGGCTTCCCTTCTCTCCACCTCCTCTCTGACACTTGTTATTTCCTGTCTGCTTCCTTCTAGCCATGCTGACCACAGTGAGCTGCCATGGCCTTGCAGTTTGGATTTGCATTTTCCTGAGACTTAATGATGGTGAACAAGTTTTCATGCACCTACTGGCCCTCTTTCTGTCTTCTTCGGAGAAATCTCTGCTTCCATCTTTTGACCAGGTTTTCATTGGCTTGTTTTTTTTCTTGTGGAGACGTGCGAGTTGATTGTATCTTTGGGCTTTTCACCCCTTGTCCGATGTGTGGTTTGCAAACATCCTCTCCCAATTGTTGTGGTGTCTTAGTATTCAGTTGATGGTTTCCTTGAGTGGGCAGAAGTGTGTGCATTTGATGTGGTCCCGTTTGTTTCTTGTTTCCTTTGTTGCCCTTGCCCAGTCAGACATGCTTCTTCCAAATAGGCGGCTCAGACAGATGGCAAAGAGCACTCTGCCTAGGTCTTCTCCTACAAGGTTCACGGTTTCAAGTCTGCCATTCAAGGCTTTAATCCATTTCAGGTGGTGTGTGTGCCAGGTGTAACATCATGGTGTACTCTCGTTGTGTTCCATGTGGCTGTGCAGGCTTCCCAGCACCGTTTATTGTAGAGACTCTCCTTTCTCCGCTGTCTCCACTTGGCTCCCTGGTCCAAAATGGGCTGTCCATGTAAGTTTGAGTTGGGCTCTGGGCTCTCAATTGTTTTGCATGGGTCTTCATGCCTGTTTTGGGGCCCAGACTGTGCCGTTTCGGTACCTAGCGCTTCGTCCTCTATGTTGAAATCAGAAATTGTGACACGTGCCGCTTTGTTCGTTTTCCTGAGGATTCCTTTGCCTAGTCAGGGTCTCGTGTTGCTGGCTAGAAACTTTAGGATTCTCTCTTCTTCTCTGTGGCAAATACTGCTGCAACTTTGACTGGGATTGCATGCAATCCAGAGATTCCTTACTGCGGTATGAACCTTTCAAGTGTGTTAATCCTTCCATTCCTAGATCCCTCGATATCTTTTTTTTTCTTGTGTCTTCTTGAGTTTCTTTCCCCAAAGGTTTGCTAGTTTTTGAATTAACATAGAATTCACCTGTTTTGCTAAGGTTATTCACAGAGATCCTATTCTTCGTAATGGCAAGCTCCTGTTTTTTTGTTTTTTTTTTTTTCTTAGCTTCAGTTTTTCTATTCTTTGCAACTTTTAATTGGTTTTGTTTTGGCACAAGTGCATTGCTGTGCTCACATCTGCTGGCAATGCTCCTGTATTTGCTGTGGAAGTCTGGCCCTGTCCAACGTCCCTTCCCATCTGCCTCTACTCTACCTCGGACGCCTGCACCCGAACAACTGAAGCAGTGGTGAGGAGGCCCAAACCGAGGATTCCACCCAGCCCATACTGGGCCACAGACCCAGAAGGTGCGGACCTCACCACTGCACCACCGGCCGGCCACTTACATGTTCTGTGGCAACGTGCAGTTGAGTGCAATGGGAGTTAAATATACTAGTGAGCCCAACTCTAGCACTGTGTAGATGAGGCTAGGTTGTTTTTCGGGTCCATTGTGATGTCAGAGGATTTGTCATAATTGTGTCCCTGAGGTCCAGCATGCTTCCTGGATACAGGTTTCAGAGCCTGCTTGGAGCAGTCTCATAACTCACCCTTCCCAGTTAGCCCATGCTTGACCTTCGCTGCCGTTTTTTGGCTTGTGAATTTCTCTGACTTTCAAACGTTCCAGCAGAGTCTGTCTAAAGACGGACATCATCTTTCATTGTGGATAATTCAGGTGTGATTTCTGTTCACCTTCCATTTTCTGGGTCCTCTTTTTCTTTTCCATAGTATACTCGTCATGGTCTTTCTCAGCTATCTCCCTTAGACATGCTTATCAGTCCGTTCTCCTTCATTCCAAGGGATTAGTTTGTATTTCTTTAATCGCTGTATGTTCTCTAGGGTGAGGTGTGAGTGCTTTCGTGACTCTTGGTTGTTGTCCTTGAATTTGCACCGGTCACTTGTAGGACTCTTGGCTATCCTAGCCTAGGTCAAACTAAGCACTGAGAACACGTGGTCATGTGGGTTGGTTTGACATCCTGAGATCAGAAACTCCAAATTCGAGGTGGTCCTGGCAACCCCCTTCACGGACACAATGTTTCCAAGACAACTTAGACAAATCGGATGAATTCCACTCTCCAGGAAGGATATGTTTCTGTCTCTTTTCCGGATTTGGGAAGTTTCGAACTTGACCCCTGATCCTTGAACGTTCCCCTAGATTCCGTCCAGATACGGGCTTACTTAATTTTTATAGGGTGTGCCATTTGTTTGCCCTACATCCTCTACCCTGGCCTGTTTATTTTTCTTGAAACACAACTGTAAAGTTCTAATTTTCGTGCAACTTCCTTACATATGGTGTCAAAACACATAATCAATAATCCTTCTACGGCAAGTGGTAGGGGGAGAGAATTTCGATGGAGGCAAACAGAGCACACTAGCCTGGGAGGGCAGCCTTCACGAAGGAACGAAGCCCTGTGGAAGAGGGTGCTTTTCAGCACCCTTGTAGAGCACTTCCAAACAAAGAGACATACCCCAAGCGTGACAGGGCTCCATTCCTTCAAGGCTTCCAAGACATCTCTTGGGACACATTACCATGTGCCCAGTGGGCCCACGTGACACCAGAGCTTCGGAAAAAGAGACTGACCTTCAAAGAATGCTATGGGCCTTGGAAAGGAGGCATCGATTCTTCTCTTCAATGTCCTCAAGACATCTTTCTTGACTTTGCATTATGCTTAAGGCACAAGGGCACTGTAGGTGTGATGAACGCCAAGTCCGGCCACTTGTTTCCAATGAAGTTGCAAGCTTGAATCAGCATGACCTCCCCATAGACTTGAATAGATGACAATGTTCTCCTCTCCGTGCCTGTCCCTCTATTCTCACTTGTGGCCTAGGGTTCCTTTCTTATCCCTTGCATCAGACTCTGTTTTATCTCTTCTAGTTTCTGTGCCTGCTTTCTGTTTGCCAAACCTGTTTCTGGGTATCTGTCCCTTTAATAGCCTAGCCTAGGCCAATCCTCAGACTGTAACCATGCGGCCACCCTGGGGGACATGTTCACCGTGATGTCATAAGCGACCTCAAAATTCGAAGTTGTCCTGACAACCTCCGTGCACACAGAGTTTCACAGCCATCTCAGACCAGTCTGACTCCTCACCCTGTCTAGGTAGGATAGTTTTCCTTTTTCTGCAATTGTTGTCAGTTTCTATCTTTCTCCTTGAACTTCGAAAGGGCTCCTACATTCTCTCTAGACACTGGTTTCACTCCTGTAAGATTATCCTGGGTTTTATCTCTTATATCTTGGGTAGATGGCAAAATGGGTGGACCTTACCCAGAAAAAGTCCTGGACTCCCTCACAAGTTGAAGTTGCCCAGGGAATGTTCTGATGCACAATGATGGTGTCATCTCGTGGCACTCTGCCAATTCCACCTTGGCAGGTCACAAGTTTTCCTTCCTTCTGCCTTTGGGAAGTGTACCAGATACTTCCATAGATTGTAATATTCTTATGGTTCCTTTTCTTGTGCGTATTGATAACGTATCCTCACAATTGCTGCTTATTTATGATCTCTGCCCGCACCATACCATGAAATCTATATTTCCTAACACTACTAATGTGATATGCACTCGTAATGTGAAACAGTGAGGCCCGGGCCGCCCAAGCGGAATGTGGGCACTTACCTGCTCCACCACAGGGCCGGCCCTGAATTGTACTTTTGGACCAACCTTTTGCCTGAACTTGGGAAGACGTGGGCCTGTTTGGATTATTCGTGAAGGTGATTAGTAATAACATCATGGACGGTAACATTTTCCGTTCGTTCATGGGTTTAGGACTGATCATGTTCTCTTCGTAGTATTCCTCTTCACCTATTTGGAATGGTCTGCCTTTCTGTAGCATCTGTAAGCATTTGGAGGTGATTTTCCATCCTTGGAAGTTCACCTTCTGTAAACTCTTTCCGCCCCCAAAGCTTTATGACATCATTCTGGACCCCGTTTTGGATTTTTGATTTGAGGTGAATTTATAGCCATGACCCTGCATTAGAACGTACTATAACTTCCAGATTCACATCCTCATTGCTTTAGACTTCTGTGTAGCTTACATCATCTTCACCAGTGTAAGACTAATCACAGGCCCTCACCACACACTTGTGCCTAATCTTCTCTTTCACCCTCCGTCACCGCCCCTCTTTGCCTCTGGGAGCCCGCATACAAATGTTCAGTGCCACCTTTTGGTTAGTGCTTGCTTTTTCTTCTCCTTGTAAGTGAGATTCTATGGTATTTGAATTTCTCACTGGGGCTTGTTACACTTCCCCTAAAACCCTCACAGCCATTCTGGTGGTCACAAATGGCTGGATTGCATCATTTGTTCCGGCTGAGTGGTATACCATTGTGTGGCTATAGCCCATCTTCCTTCTCCAATCATCCCTTGCTGGACACCAGGGTGCTTTCCAAGTCTTGGATATCAGGAGTAAGACTGTGGTGAACACAGCCATGCACATGTCTTTATGCGGTAGTCTTTCTGACTTTTTTGGATAAGCAAGCGGCAGATTAATAGCTGGGTCATACGGGACATGGATACTTAAACTTCTGAGGCAGTTCCACACCTTTGGCATCGTGGCTGCACCGGGTTACACTCCCACCAGCAGTGCAGGAGGCTTCCCTTCTCTCCACCTCCTCTCTGACACTTGTTATTTCCTGTCTGCTTCCTTCTAGCCATGCTGACCACAGTGAGCTGCCATGGCCTTGCAGTTTGGATTTGCATTTTCCTGAGACTTAATGATGGTGAACAAGTTTTCATGCACCTACTGGCCCTCTTTCTGTCTTCTTCGGAGAAATCTCTGCTTCCATCTTTTGACCAGGTTTTCATTGGCTTGTTTTTTTCTTGTGGAGACGTGCGAGTTGATTGTATCTTTGGGCTTTTCACCCCTTGTCCGATGTGTGGTTTGCAAACATCCTCTCCCAATTGTTGTGGTGTCTTAGTATTCAGTTGATGGTTTCCTTGAGTGGGCAGAAGTGTGTGCATTTGATGTGGTCCCGTTTGTTTCTTGTTTCCTTTGTTGCCCTTGCCCAGTCAGACATGCTTCTTCCAAATAGGCGGCTCAGACAGATGGCAAAGAGCACTCTGCCTAGGTCTTCTCCTACAAGGTTCACGGTTTCAAGTCTGCCATTCAAGGCTTTAATCCATTTCAGGTGGTGTGTGTGCCAGGTGTAACATCATGGTGTACTCTCGTTGTGTTCCATGTGGCTGTGCAGGCTTCCCAGCACCGTTTATTGTAGAGACTCTCCTTTCTCCGCTGTCTCCACTTGGCTCCCTGGTCCAAAATGGGCTGTCCATGTAAGTTTGAGTTGGGCTCTGGGCTCTCAATTGTTTTGCATGGGTCTTCATGCCTGTTTTGGGGCCCAGACTGTGCCGTTTCGGTACCTAGCGCTTCGTCCTCTATGTTGAAATCAGAAATTGTGACACGTGCCGCTTTGTTCGTTTTCCTGAGGATTCCTTTGCCTAGTCAGGGTCTCCTGTTGCTGGCTAGAAACTTTAGGATTCTCTCTTCTTCTCTGTGGCAAATACTGCTGCAACTTTGACTGGGATTGCATGGAATCCAGAGATTCCTTACTGCGGTATGAACCTTTCAAGTGTGTTAATCCTTCCATTCCTAGATCCCTCGATATCTTTTTTTTTCTTGTGTCTTCTTGAGTTTCTTTCCCCAAAGGTTTGCTAGTTTTTGAATTAACATAGAATTCACCTGTTTTGCTAAGGTTATTCACAGAGATCCTATTCTTTGTAATGGCAAGCTCCTGTTTTTTTGTTTTTTTTTTCCTTAGCTTCAGTTTTTCTATTCTTTGCAACTTTTAATTGGTTTTGTTTTGGCACAAGTGCATTGCTGTGCTCACATCTGCTGGCAATGCTCCTGTATGTGCTGTGGAAGTCTGGCCCTGTCCAACGTCCCTTCCCATCTGCCTCTACTCTACCTCGGACGCCTGCACCAGAACACCTGAAGCAGTGGTGAGGAGGCCCAAACCGAGGATTCCACCCAGCCCATACTGGGCCACAGACCCAGAAGGTGCGGACCTCAACACTGCACCACCGGCCGGCCACTTACATGTTCAGTGGCAACGTGCAGTTGAGTGCAATGGGAGTTAAATATACTAGTGAGCCCAACTCTAGCACTGTGTAGATGAGGCTAGGTTGTTTTTCGGGTCCATTGTGATGTCAGAGGATTTGTCATAATTGTGTCTCTGAGGTCCAGCATGCTTCCTGGATACAGGTTTCAGAGCCTGCTTGGAGCAGTCTCATAACTCACCCTTCCCAGTTAGCCCATGCTTGACCTTCACTGCCGTTTTTTGGCTTGTGAATTTCTCTGACTTTCAAACGTTCCAGCAGAGTCTGTCTAAAGACGGACATCATCTTTCATTGTGGATAATTCAGGTGTGATTTCTGTTCACCTTCCATTTTCTGGGTCCTCTTTTTCTTTTCCATAGTATACTCGTCATGGTCTTTCTCAGCTATCTCCCTTAGACATGCTTATCAGTCCGTTCTCCTTCATTCCAAGTGATTAGTTTGTATTTCGTTAATCGCTGTATGTTCTCTAGGGTGAGGTGTGAGTGCTTTCGTGACTCTTGGTTGTTGTCCTTGAATTTGCACCGGTCACTTGTAGGACTCTTGGCTACCCTAGCCTAGGTCAAACTAAGCACTGAGAACACGTGGTCATGTGGGTTGGTTTGACATCCTGAGATCATAAACTCCAAATTCGAGGTGGTCCTGGCAACCCCCTTCACGGACACAATGTTTCCAAGACAACTTAGACAAATCGGATGAATTCCACTCTCCAGGAAAGATATTTTTCTGTCTCTTTTCCGGATTTGGGAAGTTTCGAACTTGACCCCTGATCCTTGAACGTTCCCCTAGATTCCGTCCAGATACGGGCTTACTTAATTTTTATAGGGTGTGCCATTTGTTTGCCCTACATCCTCTACCCTGGCCTGTTTATTTTTCTTGAAACACAACTGTAAAGTTCTAATTTTCGTACAACTTCCTTACATATGGTGTCAAAACACATAATCAATAATCCTTCTACGGCAAGAGGTAGGGGGAGAGAATTTCGATGGAGGCAAACAGAGCACACTAGCCTGGGAGGGCAGCCTTCACGAAGGAACGAAGCCCTGTGGATGAGGGTGCTTTTCAGCACCCTTGTAGAGCACTTCCAAACAAAGAGACATACCCCAAGCGTGACAGGGCTCCATTCCTTCAAGGCTTCCAAGACATCTCTTGGGACACATTACCATGTGCCCAGTGGGCCCACGTGACACCAGAGCTTCGGAAAAAGAGACTGACCTTCAAAGAATGCTATGGGCCTTGGAAAGGAGGCATCGATTCTTCTCTTCAATGTCCTCAAGACATCTTTCTTGACTTTGCATTATGCTTAAGGCACAAGGGCACTGTAGGTGTGATGAACGCCAAGTCCGGCCACTTGTTTCCAATGAAGTTGCAAGCTTGAATCAGCATGACCTCCCCATAGACTTGAATAGATGACAATGTTCTCCTCTCCGTGCCTGTCCCTCTATTCTCACTTGTGGCCTAGGGTTCCTTTCTTATCCCTTGCATCAGACTCTGTTTTATCTCTTCTAGTTTCTGTGCCTGCTTTCTGTTTGCCAAACCTGTTTCTGGGTATCTGTCCCTTTAATAGCCTAGCCTAGGCCAATCCTCAGACTGTAACCATGCGGCCACCCTGGGGGACATGTTCACCGTGATGTCATAAGCGACCTCAAAATTCGAAGTTGTCCTGACAACCTCCGTGCACACAGAGTTTCACAGCCATCTCAGACCAGTCTGACTCCTCACCCTGTCTAGGTAGGATAGTTTTCCTTTTTCTGCAATTGTTGTCAGTTTCTATGTTTCTCCTTGAACTTCGAAAGGGCTCCTACATTCTCTCTAGACACTGGTTTCACTCCTGTAAGATTATCCTGGGTTTTATCTCTTATATCTTGGGTAGATGGCAAAATGGGTGGACCTTACCCAGAAAAAGTCCTGGACTCCCTCACAAGTTGAAGTTGCCCAGGGAATGTTCTGATGCACAATGATGGTGTCATCTCGTGGCACTCTGCCAATTCCACCTTGGCAGGTCACAAGTTTTCCTTCCTTCTGCCTTTGGGAAGTGTACCAGATACTTCCATAGATTGTAATATTCTTATGGTTCCTTTTCTTGTGCGTATTGATAACGTATCCTCACAATTGCTGCTTATTTATGATCTCTGCCCGCACCATACCATGAAATCTATATTTCCTAACACTACTAATGTGATATGCACTCGTAATGTGAAACAGTGAGGCCCGGGCCGCCCAAGCGGAATGTGGGCACTTACCTGCTCCACCACAGGGCCGGCCCTGAATTGTACTTTTGGACCAACCTTTTGCCTGAACTTGGGAAGACGTGGGCCTGTTTGGATTATTCGTGAAGGTGATTAGTAATAACATCATGGACGGTAACATTTTCCGTTCGTTCATGGGTTTAGGACTGATCATGTTCTCTTCGTAGTATTCCTCTTCACCTATTTGGAATGGTCTGCCTTTCTGTAGCATCTGTAAGCATTTGGAGGTGATTTTCCATCCTTGGAAGTTCACCTTCTGTAAACTCTTTCCGCCCCCAAAGCTTTATGACATCATTCTGGACCCCGTTTTGGATTTTTGATTTGAGGTGAATTTATAGCCATGACCCTGCATTAGAACGTACTATAACTTCCAGATTCACATCCTCATTGCTTTAGACTTCTGTGTAGCTTACATCATCTTCACCAGTGTAAGACTAATCACAGGCCCTCACCACACACTTGTGCCTAATCTTCTCTTTCACCCTCCGTCACCGCCCCTCTTTGCCTCTGGGAGCCCGCATACAAATGTTCAGTGCCACCTGTTGGTTAGTGCTTGCTTTTTCTTCTCCTTGTAAGTGAGATTCTATGGTATTTGAATTTCTCACTGGGGCTTGTTACACTTCCCCTAAAACCCTCACAGCCATTCTGGTGGTCACAAATGGCTGGATTGCATCATTTGTTCCGGCTGAGTGGTATACCATTGTGTGGCTATAGCCCATCTTCCTTCTCCAATCATCCCTTGCTGGACACCAGGGTGCTTTCCAAGTCTTGGATATCAGGAGTAAGACTGTGGTGAACACAGCCATGCACATGTCTTTATGCGGTAGTCTTTCTGACTTTTTTGGATAAGCAAGCGGCAGATTAATAGCTGGGTCATACGGGACATGGATACTTAAACTTCTGAGGCAGTTCCACACCTTTGGCATCGTGGCTGCACCGGGTTACACTCCCACCAGCAGTGCAGGAGGCTTCCCTTCTCTCCACCTCCTCTCTGACACTTGTTATTTCCTGTCTGCTTCCTTCTAGCCATGCTGACCACAGTGAGCTGCCATGGCCTTGCAGTTTGGATTTGCATTTTCCTGAGACTTAATGATGGTGAACAAGTTTTCATGCACCTACTGGCCCTCTTTCTGTCTTCTTCGGAGAAATCTCTGCTTCCATCTTTTGACCAGGTTTTCATTGGCTTGTTTTTTTCTTGTGGAGACGTGCGAGTTGATTGTATCTTTGGGCTTTTCACCCCTTGTCCGATGTGTGGTTTGCAAACATCCTCTCCCAATTGTTGTGGTGTCTTAGTATTCAGTTGATGGTTTCCTTGAGTGGGCAGAAGTGTGTGCATTTGATGTGGTCCCGTTTGTTTCTTGTTTCCTTTGTTGCCCTTGCCCAGTCAGACATGCTTCTTCCAAATAGGCGGCTCAGACAGATGGCAAAGAGCACTCTGCCTAGGTCTTCTCCTACAAGGTTCACGGTTTCAAGTCTGCCATTCAAGGCTTTAATCCATTTCAGGTGGTGTGTGTGCCAGGTGTAACATCATGGTGTACTCTCGTTGTGTTCCATGTGGCTGTGCAGGCTTCCCAGCACCGTTTATTGTAGAGACTCTCCTTTCTCCGCTGTCTCCACTTGGCTCCCTGGTCCAAAATGGGCTGTCCATGTAAGTTTGAGTTGGGCTCTGGGCTCTCAATTGTTTTGCATGGGTCTTCATGCCTGTTTTGGGGCCCAGACTGTGCCGTTTCGGTACCTAGCGCTTCGTCCTCTATGTTGAAATCAGAAATTGTGACACGTGCCGCTTTGTTCGTTTTCCTGAGGATTCCTTTGCCTAGTCAGGGTCTCCTGTTGCTGGCTAGAAACTTTAGGATTCTCTCTTCTTCTCTGTGGCAAATACTGCTGCAACTTTGACTGGGATTGCATGGAATCCAGAGATTCCTTACTGCGGTATGAACCTTTCAAGTGTGTTAATCCTTCCATTCCTAGATCCCTCGATATCTTTTTTTTTCTTGTGTCTTCTTGAGTTTCTTTCCCCAAAGGTTTGCTAGTTTTTGAATTAACATAGAATTCACCTGTTTTGCTAAGGTTATTCACAGAGATCCTATTCTTTGTAATGGCAAGCTCCTGTTTTTTTGTTTTTTTTTTCCTTAGCTTCAGTTTTTCTATTCTTTGCAACTTTTAATTGGTTTTGTTTTGGCACAAGTGCATTGCTGTGCTCACATCTGCTGGCAATGCTCCTGTATGTGCTGTGGAAGTCTGGCCCTGTCCAACGTCCCTTCCCATCTGCCTCTACTCTACCTCGGACGCCTGCACCAGAACACCTGAAGCAGTGGTGAGGAGGCCCAAACCGAGGATTCCACCCAGCCCATACTGGGCCACAGACCCAGAAGGTGCGGACCTCAACACTGCACCACCGGCCGGCCACTTACATGTTCAGTGGCAACGTGCAGTTGAGTGCAATGGGAGTTAAATATACTAGTGAGCCCAACTCTAGCACTGTGTAGATGAGGCTAGGTTGTTTTTCGGGTCCATTGTGATGTCAGAGGATTTGTCATAATTGTGTCTCTGAGGTCCAGCATGCTTCCTGGATACAGGTTTCAGAGCCTGCTTGGAGCAGTCTCATAACTCACCCTTCCCAGTTAGCCCATGCTTGACCTTCACTGCCGTTTTTTGGCTTGTGAATTTCTCTGACTTTCAAACGTTCCAGCAGAGTCTGTCTAAAGACGGACATCATCTTTCATTGTGGATAATTCAGGTGTGATTTCTGTTCACCTTCCATTTTCTGGGTCCTCTTTTTCTTTTCCATAGTATACTCGTCATGGTCTTTCTCAGCTATCTCCCTTAGACATGCTTATCAGTCCGTTCTCCTTCATTCCAAGTGATTAGTTTGTATTTCGTTAATCGCTGTATGTTCTCTAGGGTGAGGTGTGAGTGCTTTCGTGACTCTTGGTTGTTGTCCTTGAATTTGCACCGGTCACTTGTAGGACTCTTGGCTACCCTAGCCTAGGTCAAACTAAGCACTGAGAACACGTGGTCATGTGGGTTGGTTTGACATCCTGAGATCATAAACTCCAAATTCGAGGTGGTCCTGGCAACCCCCTTCACGGACACAATGTTTCCAAGACAACTTAGACAAATCGGATGAATTCCACTCTCCAGGAAAGATATTTTTCTGTCTCTTTTCCGGATTTGGGAAGTTTCGAACTTGACCCCTGATCCTTGAACGTTCCCCTAGATTCCGTCCAGATACGGGCTTACTTAATTTTTATAGGGTGTGCCATTTGTTTGCCCTACATCCTCTACCCTGGCCTGTTTATTTTTCTTGAAACACAACTGTAAAGTTCTAATTTTCGTACAACTTCCTTACATATGGTGTCAAAACACATAATCAATAATCCTTCTACGGCAAGAGGTAGGGGGAGAGAATTTCGATGGAGGCAAACAGAGCACACTAGCCTGGGAGGGCAGCCTTCACGAAGGAACGAAGCCCTGTGGATGAGGGTGCTTTTCAGCACCCTTGTAGAGCACTTCCAAACAAAGAGACATACCCCAAGCGTGACAGGGCTCCATTCCTTCAAGGCTTCCAAGACATCTCTTGGGACACATTACCATGTGCCCAGTGGGCCCACGTGACACCAGAGCTTCGGAAAAAGAGACTGACCTTCAAAGAATGCTATGGGCCTTGGAAAGGAGGCATCGATTCTTCTCTTCAATGTCCTCAAGACATCTTTCTTGACTTTGCATTATGCTTAAGGCACAAGGGCACTGTAGGTGTGATGAACGCCAAGTCCGGCCACTTGTTTCCAATGAAGTTGCAAGCTTGAATCAGCATGACCTCCCCATAGACTTGAATAGATGACAATGTTCTCCTCTCCGTGCCTGTCCCTCTATTCTCACTTGTGGCCTAGGGTTCCTTTCTTATCCCTTGCATCAGACTCTGTTTTATCTCTTCTAGTTTCTGTGCCTGCTTTCTGTTTGCCAAACCTGTTTCTGGGTATCTGTCCCTTTAATAGCCTAGCCTAGGCCAATCCTCAGACTGTAACCATGCGGCCACCCTGGGGGACATGTTCACCGTGATGTCATAAGCGACCTCAAAATTCGAAGTTGTCCTGACAACCTCCGTGCACACAGAGTTTCACAGCCATCTCAGACCAGTCTGACTCCTCACCCTGTCTAGGTAGGATAGTTTTCCTTTTTCTGCAATTGTTGTCAGTTTCTATCTTTCTCCTTGAACTTCGAAAGGGCTCCTACATTCTCTCTAGACACTGGTTTCACTCCTGTAAGATTATCCTGGGTTTTATCTCTTATATCTTGGGTAGATGGCAAAATGGGTGGACCTTACCCAGAAAAAGTCCTGGACTCCCTCACAAGTTGAAGTTGCCCAGGGAATGTTCTGATGCACAATGATGGTGTCATCTCGTGGCACTCTGCCAATTCCACCTTGGCAGGTCACAAGATTTCCTTCCTTCTGCCTTTGGGAAGTGTACCAGATACTTCCATAGATTGTAATATTCTTATGGTTCCTTTTCTTGTGCGTATTGATAACGTATCCTCACAATTGCTGCTTATTTATGATCTCTGCCCGCACCATACCATGAAATCTATATTTCCTAACACTACTAATGTGATATGCACTCGTAATGTGAAACAGTGAGGCCCGGGCCGCCCAAGCGGAATGTGGGCACTTACCTGCTCCACCACAGGGCCGGCCCTGAATTGTACTTTTGGACCAACCTTTTGCCTGAACTTGGGAAGACGTGGGCCTGTTTGGATTATTCGTGAAGGTGATAAGTAATAACATCATGGACGGTAACATTTTCCGTTCGTTCATGGGTTTAGGACTGATCATGTTCTCTTCGTAGTATTCCTCTTCACCTATTTGGAATGGTCTGCCTTTCTGTAGCATCTGTAAGCATTTGGAGGTGATTTTCCATCCTTGGAAGTTCACCTTCCGTAAACTCTTTCCGCCCCCAAAGCTTTATGACATCATTCTGGACCCCTTTTTGGATTTTTGATTTGAGGTGAATTTATAGCCATGACCCTGCATTAGAACGTACTATAACTTCCAGATTCACATCCTCATTGCTTTAGACTTCTGTGTAGCTTACATCATCTTCACCAGTGTAAGACTAATCACAGGCCCTCACCACACACTTGTGCCTAATCTTCTCTTTCACCCTCCGTCACCGCCCCTCTTTGCCTCTGGGAGCCCGCATACAAATGTTCAGTGCCACCTGATGGTTAGTGCTTGCTTTTTCTTCTCCTTGTAAGTGAGATTCTATGGTATTTGAATTTCTCACTGGGGCTTGTTACACTTCCCCTAAAACCCTCACAGCCATTCTGGTGGTCACAAATGGCTGGATTGCATCATTTGTTCCGGCTGAGTGGTATACCATTGTGTGGCTATAGCCCATCTTCCTTCTCCAATCATCCCTTGCTGGACACCAGGGTGCTTTCCAAGTCTTGGATATCAGGAGTAAGACTGTGGTGAACACAGCCATGCACATGTCTTTATGCGGTAGTCTTTCTGACTTTTTTGGATAAGCAAGCGGCAGATTAATAGCTGGGTCATACGGGACATGGATACTTAAACTTCTGAGGCAGTTCCACACCTTTGGCATCGTGGCTGCACCGGGTTACACTCCCACCAGCAGTGCAGGAGGCTTCCCTTCTCTCCACCTCCTCTCTGACACTTGTTATTTCCTGTCTGCTTCCTTCTAGCCATGCTGACCACAGTGAGCTGCCATGGCCTTGCAGTTTGGATTTGCATTTTCCTGAGACTTAATGATGGTGAACAAGTTTTCATGCACCTACTGGCCCTCTTTCTGTCTTCTTCGGAGAAATCTCTGCTTCCATCTCTTGACCAGGTTTTCATTGGCTTGTTTTTTTTCTTGTGGAGACGTGCGAGTTGATTGTATCTTTGGGCTTTTCACCCCTTGTCCGATGTGTGGTTTGCAAACATCCTCTCCCAATTGTTGTGGTGTCTTAGTATTCAGTTGATGGTTTCCTTGACTGGCAGAAGTGTGTGCATTTGATGTGGTCCCGTTTGTTTCTTGTTTCCTTTGTTGCCCTTGCCCAGTCAGACATGCTTCTTCCAAATAGGCGGCTCAGACAGATGGCAAAGAGCACTCTGCCTAGGTCTTCTCCTACAAGGTTCACGGTTTCAAGTCTGCCATTCAAGGCTTTAATCCACTTCAGGTGGTGTGTGTGCCAGGTGTAACATCATGGTGTACTCTCGTTGTGTTCCATGTGTCTGTGCAGGCTTCCCAGCACCGTTTATTGTAGAGACTCTCCTTTCTCCGCTGTCTCCACTTGGCTCCCTGGTCCAAAATGGGCTGTCCATGTAAGTTTGAGTTGGGCTCTGGGCTCTCAATTGTTTTGCATGGGTCTTCATGCCTGTTTTGGGGCCCAGACTGTGCCGTTTCGGTACCTAGCGCTTCGTCCTCTATGTTGAAATCAGAAATTGTGACACGTGCCGCTTTGTTCGTTTTCCTGAGGATTCCTTTGCCTAGTCAGGGTCTCGTGTTGCTGGCTAGAAACTTTAGGATTCTCTCTTCTTCTCTGTGGCAAATACTGCTGCAACTTTGACTGGGATTGCATGGAATCCAGAGATTCCTTACTGCGGTATGAACCTTTCAAGTGTGTTAATCCTTCCATTCCTAGATCCCTCGATATCTTTTTTTTTCTTGTGTCTTCTTGAGTTTCTTTCCCCAAAGGTTTGCTAGTTTTTGAATTAACATAGAATTCACCTGTTTTGCTAAGGTTATTCACAGAGATCCTATTCTTCGTAATGGCAAGCTCCTGTTTTTTTGTTTTTTTTTTCTTAGCTTCAGTTTTTCTATTCTTTGCAACTTTTAATTGGTTTTGTTTTGGCACAAGTGCATTGCTGTGCTCACATCTGCTGGCAATGCTCCTGTATTTGCTGTGGAAGTCTGGCCCTGTCCAACGTCCCTTCCCATCTGCCTCTACTCTACCTCGGACGCCTGCACCAGAACAACTGAAGCAGTGGTGAGGAGGCCCAAACCGAGGATTCCACCCAGCCCATACTGGGCCACAGACCCAGAAGGTGCGGACCTCACCACTGCACCACCGGCCGGCCACTTACATGTTCAGTGGCAACGTGCAGTTGAGTGCAATGGGAGTTAAATATACTAGTGAGCCCAACTCTAGCACTGTGTAGATGAGGCTAGGTTGTTTTTCGGGTCCATTGTGATGTCAGAGGATTTGTCATAATTGTGTCTCTGAGGTCCAGCATGCTTCCTGGATACAGGTTTCAGAGCCTGCTTGGAGCAGTCTCATAACTCACCCTTCCCAGTTAGCCCATGCTTGACCTTCGCTGCCGTTTTTTGGCTTGTGAATTTCTCTGACTTTCAAACGTTCCAGCAGAGTCTGTCTAAAGACGGACATCATCTTTCATTGTGGATAATTCAGGTGTGATTTCTGTTCACCTTCCATTTTCTGGGTCCTCTTTTTCTTTTCCATAGTATACTCGTCATGGTCTTTCTCAGCTATCTCCCTTAGACATGCTTATCAGTCCGTTCTCCTTCATTCCAAGGGATTAGTTTGTATTTCTTTAATCGCTGTATGTTCTCTAGGGTGAGGTGTGAGTGCTTTCGTGACTCTTGGTTGTTGTCCTTGAATTTGCACCGGTCACTTGTAGGACTCTTGGCTATCCTAGCCTAGGTCAAACTAAGCACTGAGAACACGTGGTCATGTGGGTTGGTTTGACATCCTGAGATCATAAACTCCAAATTCGAGGTGGTCCTGGCAACCCCCTTTACGGACACAATGTTTCCAAGACAACTTAGACAAATCGGATGAATTCCACTCTCCAGGAAGGATATTTTTCTGTCTCTTTTCCGGATTTGGGAAGTTTCGAACTTGACCCCTGATCCTTGAACGTTCCCCTAGATTCCGTCCAGATACGGGCTTACTTAATTTTTATAGGGTGTGCCATTTGTTTGCCCTACATCCTCTACCCTGGCCTGTTTATTTTTCTTGAAACACAACTGTAACGTTCTAATTTTCGTGCAACTTCCTTACATATGGTGTCAAAACACATAATCAATAATCCTTCTACGGCAAGAGGTAGGGGGAGAGAATTTCGATGGAGGCAAACAGAGCACACTAGCCTGGGAGGGCAGCCTTCACGAAGGAACGAAGCCCTGTGGAAGAGGGTGCTTTTCAGCACCCTTGTAGAGCACTTCCAAACAAAGAGACATACCCCAAGCGTGACAGGGCTCCATTCCTTCAAGGCTTCCAAGACATCTCTTGGGACACATTACCATGTGCCCAGTGGGCCCACGTGACACCAGAGCTTCTGAAAAAGAGACTGACATTCAAAGAATGCTATGGGCCTTGGAAAGGAGGCATCGATTCTTCTCTTCAATGTCCTCAAGACATCTTTCTTGACTTTGCATTATGCTTAAGGCACAAGGGCACTGTAGGTGTGATGAACGCCAAGTCCGGCCACTTGTTTCCAATGAAGTTGCAAGCTTGAATCAGCATGACCTCCCCATAGACTTGAATAGATGACAATGTTCTCCTCTCCGTGCCTGTCCCTCTATTCTCACTTGTGGCCTAGGGTTCCTTTCTTATCCCTTGCATCAGACTCTGTTTTATCTCTTCTAGTTTCTGTGCCTGCTTTCTGTTTGCCAAACCTGTTTCTGGGTATCTGTCCCTTTAATAGCCTAGCCTAGGCCAATCCTCAGACTGTAACCATGCGGCCACCCTGGGGGACATGTTCACCGTGATGTCATAAGCGACCTCAAAATTCGAAGTTGTCCTGACAACCTCCGTGCACACAGAGTTTCACAGCCATCTCAGACCAGTCTGACTCCTCACCCTGTCTAGGTAGGATAGTTTTCCTTTTTCTGCAATTGTTGTCAGTTTCTATCTTTCTCCTTGAACTTCGAAAGGGCTCCTACATTCTCTCTAGACACTGGTTTCACTCCTGTAAGATTATCCTGGGTTTTATCTCTTATATCTTGGGTAGATGGCAAAATGGGTGGACCTTACCCAGAAAAAGTCCTGGACTCCCTCACAAGTTGAAGTTGCCCAGGGAATGTTCTGATGCACAATGATGGTGTCATCTCGTGGCACTCTGCCAATTCCACCTTGGCAGGTCACAAGATTTCCTTCCTTCTGCCTTTGGGAAGTGTACCAGATACTTCCATAGATTGTAATATTCTTATGGTTCCTTTTCTTGTGCGTATTGATAACGTATCCTCACAATTGCTGCTTATTTATGATCTCTGCCCGCACCATACCATGAAATCTATATTTCCTAACACTACTAATGTGATATGCACTCGTAATGTGAAACAGTGAGGCCCGGGCCGCCCAAGCGGAATGTGGGCACTTACCTGCTCCACCACAGGGCCGGCCCTGAATTGTACTTTTGGACCAACCTTTTGCCTGAACTTGGGAAGACGTGGGCCTGTTTGGATTATTCGTGAAGGTGATTAGTAATAACATCATGGACGGTAACATTTTCCGTTCGTTCATGGGTTTAGGACTGATCATGTTCTCTTCGTAGTATTCCTCTTCACCTATTTGGAATGGTCTGCCTTTCTGTAGCATCTGTAAGCATTTGGAGGTGATTTTCCATCCTTGGAAGTTCACCTTCTGTAAACTCTTTCCGCCCCCAAAGCTTTATGACATCATTCTGGACCCCTTTTTGGATTTTTGATTTGAGGTGAATTTATAGCCATGACCCTGCATTAGAACGTACTATAACTTCCAGATTCACATCCTCATTGCTTTAGACTTCTGTGTAGCTTACATCATCTTCACCAGTGTAAGACTAATCACAGGCCCTCACCACACACTTGTGCCTAATCTTCTCTTTCACCCTCCGTCACCGCCCCTCTTTGCCTCTGGGAGCCCGCATACAAATGTTCAGTGCCACCTGTTGGTTAGTGCTTGCTTTTTCTTCTCCTTGTAAGTGAGATTCTATGGTATTTGAATTTCTCACTGGGGCTTGTTACACTTCCCCTAAAACCCTCACAGCCATTCTGGTGGTCACAAATGGCTGGATTGCATCATTTGTTCCGGCTGAGTGGTATACCATTGTGTGGCTATAGCCCATCTTCCTTCTCCAATCATCCCTTGCTGGACACCAGGGTGCTTTCCAAGTCTTGGATATCAGGAGTAAGACTGTGGTGAACACAGCCATGCACATGTCTTTATGCGGTAGTCTTTCTGACTTTTTTGGATAAGCAAGCGGCAGATTAATAGCTGGGTCATACGGGACATGGATACTTAAACTTCTGAGGCAGTTCCACACCTTTGGCATCGTGGCTGCACCGGGTTACACTCCCACCAGCAGTGCAGGAGGCTTCCCTTCTCTCCACCTCCTCTCTGACACTTGTTATTTCCTGTCTGCTTCCTTCTAGCCATGCTGACCACAGTGAGCTGCCATGGCCTTGCAGTTTGGATTTGCATTTTCCTGAGACTTAATGATGGTGAACAAGTTTTCATGCACCTACTGGCCCTCTTTCTGTCTTCTTCGGAGAAATCTCTGCTTCCATCTTTTGACCAGGTTTTCATTGGCTTGTTTTTTTCTTGTGGAGACGTGCGAGTTGATTGTATCTTTGGGCTTTTCACCCCTTGTCCGATGTGTGGTTTGCAAACATCCTCTCCCAATTGTTGTGGTGTCTTAGTATTCAGTTGATGGTTTCCTTGAGTGGGCAGAAGTGTGTGCATTTGATGTGGTCCCGTTTGTTTCTTGTTTCCTTTGTTGCCCTTGCCCAGTCAGACATGCTTCTTCCAAATAGGCGGCTCAGACAGATGGCAAAGAGCACTCTGCCTAGGTCTTCTCCTACAAGGTTCACGGTTTCAAGTCTGCCATTCAAGGCTTTAATCCATTTCAGGTGGTGTGTGTGCCAGGTGTAACATCATGGTGTACTCTCGTTGTGTTCCATGTGGCTGTGCAGGCTTCCCAGCACCGTTTATTGTAGAGACTCTCCTTTCTCCGCTGTCTCCACTTGGCTCCCTGGTCCAAAATGGGCTGTCCATGTAAGTTTGAGTTGGGCTCTGGGCTCTCAATTGTTTTGCATGGGTCTTCATGCCTGTTTTGGGGCCCAGACTGTGCCGTTTCGGTACCTAGCGCTTCGTCCTCTATGTTGAAATCAGAAATTGTGACACGTGCCGCTTTGTTCGTTTTCCTGAGGATTCCTTTGCCTAGTCAGGGTCTCCTGTTGCTGGCTAGAAACTTTAGGATTCTCTCTTCTTCTCTGTGGCAAATACTGCTGCAACTTTGACTGGGATTGCATGGAATCCAGAGATTCCTTACTGCGGTATGAACCTTTCAAGTGTGTTAATCCTTCCATTCCTAGATCCCTCGATATCTTTTTTTTTCTTGTGTCTTCTTGAGTTTCTTTCCCCAAAGGTTTGCTAGTTTTTGAATTAACATAGAATTCACCTGTTTTGCTAAGGTTATTCACAGAGATCCTATTCTTTGTAATGGCAAGCTCCTGTTTTTTTGTTTTTTTTTTCCTTAGCTTCAGTTTTTCTATTCTTTGCAACTTTTAATTGGTTTTGTTTTGGCACAAGTGCATTGCTGTGCTCACATCTGCTGGCAATGCTCCTGTATGTGCTGTGGAAGTCTGGCCCTGTCCAACGTCCCTTCCCATCTGCCTCTACTCTACCTCGGACGCCTGCACCAGAACACCTGAAGCAGTGGTGAGGAGGCCCAAACCGAGGATTCCACCCAGCCCATACTGGGCCACAGACCCAGAAGGTGCGGACCTCAACACTGCACCACCGGCCGGCCACTTACATGTTCAGTGGCAACGTGCAGTTGAGTGCAATGGGAGTTAAATATACTAGTGAGCCCAACTCTAGCACTGTGTAGATGAGGCTAGGTTGTTTTTCGGGTCCATTGTGATGTCAGAGGATTTGTCATAATTGTGTCTCTGAGGTCCAGCATGCTTCCTGGATACAGGTTTCAGAGCCTGCTTGGAGCAGTCTCATAACTCACCCTTCCCAGTTAGCCCATGCTTGACCTTCACTGCCGTTTTTTGGCTTGTGAATTTCTCTGACTTTCAAACGTTCCAGCAGAGTCTGTCTAAAGACGGACATCATCTTTCATTGTGGATAATTCAGGTGTGATTTCTGTTCACCTTCCATTTTCTGGGTCCTCTTTTTCTTTTCCATAGTATACTCGTCATGGTCTTTCTCAGCTATCTCCCTTAGACATGCTTATCAGTCCGTTCTCCTTCATTCCAAGTGATTAGTTTGTATTTCGTTAATCGCTGTATGTTCTCTAGGGTGAGGTGTGAGTGCTTTCGTGACTCTTGGTTGTTGTCCTTGAATTTGCACCGGTCACTTGTAGGACTCTTGGCTACCTAGCCTAGGTCAAACTAAGCACTGAGAACACGTGGTCATGTGGGTTGGTTTGACATCCTGAGATCATAAACTCCAAATTCGAGGTGGTCCTGGCAACCCCCTTCACGGACACAATGTTTCCAAGACAACTTAGACAAATCGGATGAATTCCACTCTCCAGGAAAGATATTTTTCTGTCTCTTTTCCGGATTTGGGAAGTTTCGAACTTGACCCCTGATCCTTGAACGTTCCCCTAGATTCCGTCCAGATACGGGCTTACTTAATTTTTATAGGGTGTGCCATTTGTTTGCCCTACATCCTCTACCCTGGCCTGTTTATTTTTCTTGAAACACAACTGTAAAGTTCTAATTTTCGTACAACTTCCTTACATATGGTGTCAAAACACATAATCAATAATCCTTCTACGGCAAGAGGTAGGGGGAGAGAATTTCGATGGAGGCAAACAGAGCACACTAGCCTGGGAGGGCAGCCTTCACGAAGGAACGAAGCCCTGTGGATGAGGGTGCTTTTCAGCACCCTTGTAGAGCACTTCCAAACAAAGAGACATACCCCAAGCGTGACAGGGCTCCATTCCTTCAAGGCTTCCAAGACATCTCTTGGGACACATTACCATGTGCCCAGTGGGCCCACGTGACACCAGAGCTTCGGAAAAAGAGACTGACCTTCAAAGAATGCTATGGGCCTTGGAAAGGAGGCATCGATTCTTCTCTTCAATGTCCTCAAGACATCTTTCTTGACTTTGCATTATGCTTAAGGCACAAGGGCACTGTAGGTGTGATGAACGCCAAGTCCGGCCACTTGTTTCCAATGAAGTTGCAAGCTTGAATCAGCATGACCTCCCCATAGACTTGAATAGATGACAATGTTCTCCTCTCCGTGCCTGTCCCTCTATTCTCACTTGTGGCCTAGGGTTCCTTTCTTATCCCTTGCATCAGACTCTGTTTTATCTCTTCTAGTTTCTGTGCCTGCTTTCTGTTTGCCAAACCTGTTTCTGGGTATCTGTCCCTTTAATAGCCTAGCCTAGGCCAATCCTCAGACTGTAACCATGCGGCCACCCTGGGGGACATGTTCACCGTGATGTCATAAGCGACCTCAAAATTCGAAGTTGTCCTGACAACCTCCGTGCACACAGAGTTTCACAGCCATCTCAGACCAGTCTGACTCCTCACCCTGTCTAGGTAGGATAGTTTTCCTTTTTCTGCAATTGTTGTCAGTTTCTATCTTTCTCCTTGAACTTCGAAAGGGCTCCTACATTCTCTCTAGACACTGGTTTCACTCCTGTAAGATTATCCTGGGTTTTATCTCTTATATCTTGGGTAGATGGCAAAATGGGTGGACCTTACCCAGAAAAAGTCCTGGACTCCCTCACAAGTTGAAGTTGCCCAGGGAATGTTCTGATGCACAATGATGGTGTCATCTCGTGGCACTCTGCCAATTCCACCTTGGCAGGTCACAAGATTTCCTTCCTTCTGCCTTTGGGAAGTGTACCAGATACTTCCATAGATTGTAATATTCTTATGGTTCCTTTTCTTGTGCGTATTGATAACGTATCCTCACAATTGCTGCTTATTTATGATCTCTGCCCGCACCATACCATGAAATCTATATTTCCTAACACTACTAATGTGATATGCACTCGTAATGTGAAACAGTGAGGCCCGGGCCGCCCAAGCGGAATGTGGGCACTTACCTGCTCCACCACAGGGCCGGCCCTGAATTGTACTTTTGGACCAACCTTTTGCCTGAACTTGGGAAGACGTGGGCCTGTTTGGATTATTCGTGAAGGTGATAAGTAATAACATCATGGACGGTAACATTTTCCGTTCGTTCATGGGTTTAGGACTGATCATGTTCTCTTCGTAGTATTCCTCTTCACCTATTTGGAATGGTCTGCCTTTCTGTAGCATCTGTAAGCATTTGGAGGTGATTTTCCATCCTTGGAAGTTCACCTTCCGTAAACTCTTTCCGCCCCCAAAGCTTTATGACATCATTCTGGACCCCTTTTTGGATTTTTGATTTGAGGTGAATTTATAGCCATGACCCTGCATTAGAACGTACTATAACTTCCAGATTCACATCCTCATTGCTTTAGACTTCTGTGTAGCTTACATCATCTTCACCAGTGTAAGACTAATCACAGGCCCTCACCACACACTTGTGCCTAATCTTCTCTTTCACCCTCCGTCACCGCCCCTCTTTGCCTCTGGGAGCCCGCATACAAATGTTCAGTGCCACCTGATGGTTAGTGCTTGCTTTTTCTTCTCCTTGTAAGTGAGATTCTATGGTATTTGAATTTCTCACTGGGGCTTGTTACACTTCCCCTAAAACCCTCACAGCCATTCTGGTGGTCACAAATGGCTGGATTGCATCATTTGTTCCGGCTGAGTGGTATACCATTGTGTGGCTATAGCCCATCTTCCTTCTCCAATCATCCCTTGCTGGACACCAGGGTGCTTTCCAAGTCTTGGATATCAGGAGTAAGACTGTGGTGAACACAGCCATGCACATGTCTTTATGCGGTAGTCTTTCTGACTTTTTTGGATAAGCAAGCGGCAGATTAATAGCTGGGTCATACGGGACATGGATACTTAAACTTCTGAGGCAGTTCCACACCTTTGGCATCGTGGCTGCACCGGGTTACACTCCCACCAGCAGTGCAGGAGGCTTCCCTTCTCTCCACCTCCTCTCTGACACTTGTTATTTCCTGTCTGCTTCCTTCTAGCCATGCTGACCACAGTGAGCTGCCATGGCCTTGCAGTTTGGATTTGCATTTTCCTGAGACTTAATGATGGTGAACAAGTTTTCATGCACCTACTGGCCCTCTTTCTGTCTTCTTCGGAGAAATCTCTGCTTCCATCTCTTGACCAGGTTTTCATTGGCTTGTTTTTTTTCTTGTGGAGACGTGCGAGTTGATTGTATCTTTGGGCTTTTCACCCCTTGTCCGATGTGTGGTTTGCAAACATCCTCTCCCAATTGTTGTGGTGTCTTAGTATTCAGTTGATGGTTTCCTTGACTGGCAGAAGTGTGTGCATTTGATGTGGTCCCGTTTGTTTCTTGTTTCCTTTGTTGCCCTTGCCCAGTCAGACATGCTTCTTCCAAATAGGCGGCTCAGACAGATGGCAAAGAGCACTCTGCCTAGGTCTTCTCCTACAAGGTTCACGGTTTCAAGTCTGCCATTCAAGGCTTTAATCCACTTCAGGTGGTGTGTGTGCCAGGTGTAACATCATGGTGTACTCTCGTTGTGTTCCATGTGTCTGTGCAGGCTTCCCAGCACCGTTTATTGTAGAGACTCTCCTTTCTCCGCTGTCTCCACTTGGCTCCCTGGTCCAAAATGGGCTGTCCATGTAAGTTTGAGTTGGGCTCTGGGCTCTCAATTGTTTTGCATGGGTCTTCATGCCTGTTTTGGGGCCCAGACTGTGCCGTTTCGGTACCTAGCGCTTCGTCCTCTATGTTGAAATCAGAAATTGTGACACGTGCCGCTTTGTTCGTTTTCCTGAGGATTCCTTTGCCTAGTCAGGGTCTCGTGTTGCTGGCTAGAAACTTTAGGATTCTCTCTTCTTCTCTGTGGCAAATACTGCTGCAACTTTGACTGGGATTGCATGGAATCCAGAGATTCCTTACTGCGGTATGAACCTTTCAAGTGTGTTAATCCTTCCATTCCTAGATCCCTCGATATCTTTTTTTTTCTTGTGTCTTCTTGAGTTTCTTTCCCCAAAGGTTTGCTAGTTTTTGAATTAACATAGAATTCACCTGTTTTGCTAAGGTTATTCACAGAGATCCTATTCTTCGTAATGGCAAGCTCCTGTTTTTTTGTTTTTTTTTTCTTAGCTTCAGTTTTTCTATTCTTTGCAACTTTTAATTGGTTTTGTTTTGGCACAAGTGCATTGCTGTGCTCACATCTGCTGGCAATGCTCCTGTATTTGCTGTGGAAGTCTGGCCCTGTCCAACGTCCCTTCCCATCTGCCTCTACTCTACCTCGGACGCCTGCACCAGAACAACTGAAGCAGTGGTGAGGAGGCCCAAACCGAGGATTCCACCCAGCCCATACTGGGCCACAGACCCAGAAGGTGCGGACCTCACCACTGCACCACCGGCCGGCCACTTACATGTTCAGTGGCAACGTGCAGTTGAGTGCAATGGGAGTTAAATATACTAGTGAGCCCAACTCTAGCACTGTGTAGATGAGGCTAGGTTGTTTTTCGGGTCCATTGTGATGTCAGAGGATTTGTCATAATTGTGTCTCTGAGGTCCAGCATGCTTCCTGGATACAGGTTTCAGAGCCTGCTTGGAGCAGTCTCATAACTCACCCTTCCCAGTTAGCCCATGCTTGACCTTCGCTGCCGTTTTTTGGCTTGTGAATTTCTCTGACTTTCAAACGTTCCAGCAGAGTCTGTCTAAAGACGGACATCATCTTTCATTGTGGATAATTCAGGTGTGATTTCTGTTCACCTTCCATTTTCTGGGTCCTCTTTTTCTTTTCCATAGTATACTCGTCATGGTCTTTCTCAGCTATCTCCCTTAGACATGCTTATCAGTCCGTTCTCCTTCATTCCAAGGGATTAGTTTGTATTTCTTTAATCGCTGTATGTTCTCTAGGGTGAGGTGTGAGTGCTTTCGTGACTCTTGGTTGTTGTCCTTGAATTTGCACCGGTCACTTGTAGGACTCTTGGCTATCCTAGCCTAGGTCAAACTAAGCACTGAGAACACGTGGTCATGTGGGTTGGTTTGACATCCTGAGATCATAAACTCCAAATTCGAGGTGGTCCTGGCAACCCCCTTTACGGACACAATGTTTCCAAGACAACTTAGACAAATCGGATGAATTCCACTCTCCAGGAAGGATATTTTTCTGTCTCTTTTCCGGATTTGGGAAGTTTCGAACTTGACCCCTGATCCTTGAACGTTCCCCTAGATTCCGTCCAGATACGGGCTTACTTAATTTTTATAGGGTGTGCCATTTGTTTGCCCTACATCCTCTACCCTGGCCTGTTTATTTTTCTTGAAACACAACTGTAACGTTCTAATTTTCGTGCAACTTCCTTACATATGGTGTCAAAACACATAATCAATAATCCTTCTACGGCAAGAGGTAGGGGGAGAGAATTTCGATGGAGGCAAACAGAGCACACTAGCCTGGGAGGGCAGCCTTCACGAAGGAACGAAGCCCTGTGGAAGAGGGTGCTTTTCAGCACCCTTGTAGAGCACTTCCAAACAAAGAGACATACCCCAAGCGTGACAGGGCTCCATTCCTTCAAGGCTTCCAAGACATCTCTTGGGACACATTACCATGTGCCCAGTGGGCCCACGTGACACCAGAGCTTCTGAAAAAGAGACTGACATTCAAAGAATGCTATGGGCCTTGGAAAGGAGGCATCGATTCTTCTCTTCAATGTCCTCAAGACATCTTTCTTGACTTTGCATTATGCTTAAGGCACAAAGGCACTGTAGGTGTGATGAACCCCAAGTCCGGCCACTTGTTTCCAATGAAGTTGCAAGCTTGAATCAGCATGACCTCCCCATAGACTTGAATAGATGACAATGTTCTCCTCTCCGTGCCTGTCCCTCTATTCTCACTTGTGGCCTAGGGTTCCTTTCTTATCCCTTGCATCAGACTCTGTTTTATCTCTTCTAGTTTCTGTGCCTGCTTTCTGTTTGCCAAACCTGTTTCTGGGTATCTGTCCCTTTAATAGCCTAGCCTAGGCCAATCCTCAGACTGTAACCATGCGGCCACCCTGGGGGACATGTTCACCGTGATGTCATAAGCGACCTCAAAATTCGAAGTTGTCCTGACAACCTCCGTGCACACAGAGTTTCACAGCCATCTCAGACCAGTCTGACTCCTCACCCTGTCTAGGTAGGATAGTTTTCCTTTTTCTGCAATTGTTGTCAGTTTCTATCTTTCTCCTTGAACTTCGAAAGGGCTCCTACATTCTCTCTAGACACTGGTTTCACTCCTGTAAGATTATCCTGGGTTTTATCTCTTATATCTTGGGTAGATGGCAAAATGGGTGGACCTTACCCAGAAAAAGTCCTGGACTCCCTCACAAGTTGAAGTTGCCCAGGGAATGTTCTGATGCACAATGATGGTGTCATCTCGTGGCACTCTGCCAATTCCACCTTGGCAGGTCACAAGATTTCCTTCCTTCTGCCTTTGGGAAGTGTACCAGATACTTCCATAGATTGTAATATTCTTATGGTTCCTTTTCTTGTGCGTATTGATAACGTATCCTCACAATTGCTGCTTATTTATGATCTCTGCCCGCACCATACCATGAAATCTATATTTCCTAACACTACTAATGTGATATGCACTCGTAATGTGAAACAGTGAGGCCCGGGCCGCCCAAGCGGAATGTGGGCACTTACCTGCTCCACCACAGGGCCGGCCCTGAATTGTACTTTTGGACCAACCTTTTGCCTGAACTTGGGAAGACGTGGGCCTGTTTGGATTATTCGTGAAGGTGATTAGTAATAACATCATGGACGGTAACATTTTCCGTTCGTTCATGGGTTTAGGACTGATCATGTTCTCTTCGTAGTATTCCTCTTCACCTATTTGGAATGGTCTGCCTTTCTGTAGCATCTGTAAGCATTTGGAGGTGATTTTCCATCCTTGGAAGTTCACCTTCTGTAAACTCTTTCCGCCCCCAAAGCTTTATGACATCATTCTGGACCCCTTTTTGGATTTTTGATTTGAGGTGAATTTATAGCCATGACCCTGCATTAGAACGTACTATAACTTCCAGATTCACATCCTCATTGCTTTAGACTTCTGTGTAGCTTACATCATCTTCACCAGTGTAAGACTAATCACAGGCCCTCACCACACACTTGTGCCTAATCTTCTCTTTCACCCTCCGTCACCGCCCCTCTTTGCCTCTGGGAGCCCGCATACAAATGTTCAGTGCCACCTGTTGGTTAGTGCTTGCTTTTTCTTCTCCTTGTAAGTGAGATTCTATGGTATTTGAATTTCTCACTGGGGCTTGTTACACTTCCCCTAAAACCCTCACAGCCATTCTGGTGGTCACAAATGGCTGGATTGCATCATTTGTTCCGGCTGAGTGGTATACCATTGTGTGGCTATAGCCCATCTTCCTTCTCCAATCATCCCTTGCTGGACACCAGGGTGCTTTCCAAGTCTTGGATATCAGGAGTAAGACTGTGGTGAACACAGCCATGCACATGTCTTTATGCGGTAGTCTTTCTGACTTTTTTGGATAAGCAAGCGGCAGATTAATAGCTGGGTCATACGGGACATGGATACTTAAACTTCTGAGGCAGTTCCACACCTTTGGCATCGTGGCTGCACCGGATTACACTCCCACCAGCAGTGCAGGAGGCTTCCCTTCTCTCCACCTCCTCTCTGACACTTGTTATTTCCTGTCTGCTTCCTTCTAGCCATGCTGACCACAGTGAGCTGCCATGGCCTTGCAGTTTGGATTTGCATTTTCCTGAGACTTAATGATGGTGAACAAGTTTTCATGCACCTACTGGCCCTCTTTCTGTCTTCTTCGGAGAAATCTCTGCTTCCATCTTTTGACCAGGTTTTCATTGGCTTGTTTTTTTTCTTGTGGAGACGTGCGAGTTGATTGTATCTTTGGGCTTTTCACCCCTTGTCCGATGTGTGGTTTGCAAACATCCTCTCCCAATTGTTGTGGTGTCTTAGTATTCAGTTGATGGTTTCCTTGAGTGGGCAGAAGTGTGTGCATTTGATGTGGTCCCGTTTGTTTCTTGTTTCCTTTGTTGCCCTTGCCCAGTCAGACATGCTTCTTCCAAATAGGCGGCTCAGACAGATGGCAAAGAGCACTCTGCCTAGGTCTTCTCCTACAAGGTTCACGGTTTCAAGTCTGCCATTCAAGGCTTTAATCCATTTCAGGTGGTGTGTGTGCCAGGTGTAACATCATGGTGTACTCTCGTTGTGTTCCATGTGGCTGTGCAGGCTTCCCAGCACCGTTTATTGTAGAGACTCTCCTTTCTCCGCTGTCTCCACTTGGCTCCCTGGTCCAAAATGGGCTGTCCATGTAAGTTTGAGTTGGGCTCTGGGCTCTCAATTGTTTTGCATGGGTCTTCATGCCTGTTTTGGGGCCCAGACTGTGCCGTTTCGGTACCTAGCGCTTCGTCCTCTATGTTGAAATCAGAAATTGTGACACGTGCCGCTTTGTTCGTTTTCCTGAGGATTCCTTTGCCTAGTCAGGGTCTCGTGTTGCTGGCTAGAAACTTTAGGATTCTCTCTTCTTCTCTGTGGCAAATACTGCTGCAACTTTGACTGGGATTGCATGGAATCCAGAGATTCCTTACTGCGGTATGAACCTTTCAAGTGTGTTAATCCTTCCATTCCTAGATCCCTCGATATCTTTTTTTTTTCTTGTGTCTTCTTGAGTTTCTTTCCCCAAAGGTTTGCTAGTTTTTGAATTAACATAGAATTCACCTGTTTTGCTAAGGTTATTCACAGAGATCCTATTCTTCGTAATGGCAAGCTCCTGTTTTTTTGTTTTTTTTTTCCTTAGCTTCAGTTTTTCTATTCTTTGCAACTTTTAATTGGTTTTGTTTTGGCACAAGTGCATTGCTGTGCTCACATCTGCTGGCAATGCTCCTGTATTTGCTGTGGAAGTCTGGCCCTGTCCAACGTCCCTTCCCATCTGCCTCTACTCTACCTCGGACGCCTGCACCAGAACAACTGAAGCAGTGGTGAGGAGGCCCAAACCGAGGATTCCACCCAGCCCATACTGGGCCACAGACCCAGAAGGTGCGGACCTCACCACTGCACCACCGGCCGGCCACTTACATGTTCAGTGGCAACGTGCAGTTGAGTGCAATGGGAGTTAAATATACTAGTGAGCCCAACTCTAGCACTGTGTAGATGAGGCTAGGTTGTTTTTCGGGTCCATTGTGATGTCAGAGGATTTGTCATAATTGTGTCTCTGAGGTCCAGCATGCTTCCTGGATACAGGTTTCAGAGCCTGCTTGGAGCAGTCTCATAACTCACCCTTCCCAGTTAGCCCATGCTTGACCTTCGCTGCCGTTTTTTGGCTTGTGAATTTCTCTGACTTTCAAACGTTCCAGCAGAGTCTGTCTAAAGACGGACATCATCTTTCATTGTGGATAATTCAGGTGTGATTTCTGTTCACCTTCCATTTTCTGGGTCCTCTTTTTCTTTTCCATAGTATACTCGTCATGGTCTTTCTCAGCTATCTCCCTTAGACATGCTTATCAGTCCGTTCTCCTTCATTCCAAGTGATTAGTTTGTATTTCGTTAATCGCTGTATGTTCTCTAGGGTGAGGTGTGAGTGCTTTCGTGACTCTTGGTTGTTGTCCTTGAATTTGCACCGGTCACTTGTAGGACTCTTGGCTACCCTAGCCTAGGTCAAACTAAGCACTGAGAACACGTGGTCATGTGGGTTGGTTTGACATCCTGAGATCATAAACTCCAAATTCGAGGTGGTCCTGGCAACCCCCTTCACGGACACAATGTTTCCAAGACAACTTAGACAAATCGGATGAATTCCACTCTCCAGGAAAGATATTTTTCTGTCTCTTTTCCGGATTTGGGAAGTTTCGAACTTGACCCCTGATCCTTGAACGTTCCCCTAGATTCCGTCCAGATACGGGCTTACTTAATTTTTATAGGGTGTGCCATTTGTTTGCCCTACATCCTCTACCCTGGCCTGTTTATTTTTCTTGAAACACAACTGTAAAGTTCTAATTTTCGTACAACTTCCTTACATATGGTGTCAAAACACATAATCAATAATCCTTCTACGGCAAGAGGTAGGGGGAGAGAATTTCGATGGAGGCAAACAGAGCACACTAGCCTGGGAGGGCAGCCTTCACGAAGGAACGAAGCCCTGTGGAAGAGGGTGCTTTTCAGAAACCTTGTAGAGCACTTCCAAACAAAGAGACATACCCCAAGCGTGACAGGGCTCCATTCCTTCAAGGCTTCCAAGACATCTCTTGGGACACATTACCATGTGCCCAGTGGGCCCACGTGACACCAGAGCTTCGGAAAAAGAGACTGACATTCAAAGAATGCTATGGGCCTTGGAAAGGAGGCATCGATTCTTCTCTTCAATGTCCTCAAGACATCTTTCTTGACTTTGCATTATGCTTAAGGCACAAGGGCACTGTAGGTGTGATGAACCCCAAGTCCGGCCACTTGTTTCCAATGAAGTTGCAAGCTTGAATCAGCATGACCTCCCCATAGACTTGAATAGATGACAATGTTCTCCTCTCCGTGCCTGTCCCTCTATTCTCACTTGTGGCCTAGGGTTCCTTTCTTATCCCTTGCATCAGACTCTGTTTTATCTCTTCTAGTTTCTGTGCCTGCTTTCTGTTTGCCAAACCTGTTTCTGGGTATCTGTCCCTTTAATAGCCTAGCCTAGGCCAATCCTCAGACTGTAACCATGCGGCCACCCTGGGGGACATGTTCACCGTGATGTCATAAGCGACCTCAAAATTCGAAGTTGTCCTGACAACCTCCGTGCACACAGAGTTTCACAGCCATCTCAGACCAGTCTGACTCCTCACCCTGTCTAGGTAGGATAGTTTTCCTTTTTCTGCAATTGTTGTCAGTTTCTATCTTTCTCCTTGAACTTCGAAAGGGCTCCTACATTCTCTCTAGACACTGGTTTCACTCCTGTAAGATTATCCTGGGTTTTATCTCTTATATCTTGGGTAGATGGCAAAATGGGTGGACCTTACCCAGAAAAAGTCCTGGACTCCCTCACAAGTTGAAGTTGCCCAGGGAATGTTCTGATGCACAATGATGGTGTCATCTCGTGGCACTCTGCCAATTCCACCTTGGCAGGTCACAAGATTTCCTTCCTTCTGCCTTTGGGAAGTGTACCAGATACTTCCATAGATTGTAATATTCTTATGGTTCCTTTTCTTGTGCGTATTGATAACGTATCCTCACAATTGCTGCTTATTTATGATCTCTGCCCGCACCATACCATGAAATCTATATTTCCTAACACTACTAATGTGATATGCACTCGTAATGTGAAACAGTGAGGCCCGGGCCGCCCAAGCGGAATGTGGGCACTTACCTGCTCCACCACAGGGCCGGCCCTGAATTGTACTTTTGGACCAACCTTTTGCCTGAACTTGGGAAGACGTGGGCCTGTTTGGATTATTCGTGAAGGTGATTAGTAATAACATCATGGACGGTAACATTTTCCGTTCGTTCATGGGTTTAGGACTGATCATGTTCTCTTCGTAGTATTCCTCTTCACCTATTTGGAATGGTCTGCCTTTCTGTAGCATCTGTAAGCATTTGGAGGTGATTTTCCATCCTTGGAAGTTCACCTTCTGTAAACTCTTTCCGCCCCCAAAGCTTTATGACATCATTCTGGACCCCTTTTTGGATTTTTGATTTGAGGTGAATTTATAGCCATGACCCTGCATTAGAACGTACTATAACTTCCAGATTCACATCCTCATTGCTTTAGACTTCTGTGTAGCTTACATCATCTTCACCAGTGTAAGACTAATCACAGGCCCTCACCACACACTTGTGCCTAATCTTCTCTTTCACCCTCCGTCACCGCCCCTCTTTGCCTCTGGGAGCCCGCATACAAATGTTCAGTGCCACCTGTTGGTTAGTGCTTGCTTTTTCTTCTCCTTGTAAGTGAGATTCTATGGTATTTGAATTTCTCACTGGGGCTTGTTACACTTCCCCTAAAACCCTCACAGCCATTCTGGTGGTCACAAATGGCTGGATTGCATCATTTGTTCCGGCTGAGTGGTATACCATTGTGTGGCTATAGCCCATCTTCCTTCTCCAATCATCCCTTGCTGGACACCAGGGTGCTTTCCAAGTCTTGGATATCAGGAGTAAGACTGTGGTGAACACAGCCATGCACATGTCTTTATGCGGTAGTCTTTCTGACTTTTTTGGATAAGCAAGCGGCAGATTAATAGCTGGGTCATACGGGACATGGATACTTAAACTTCTGAGGCAGTTCCACACCTTTGGCATCGTGGCTGCACCGGATTACACTCCCACCAGCAGTGCAGGAGGCTTCCCTTCTCTCCACCTCCTCTCTGACACTTGTTATTTCCTGTCTGCTTCCTTCTAGCCATGCTGACCACAGTGAGCTGCCATGGCCTTGCAGTTTGGATTTGCATTTTCCTGAGACTTAATGATGGTGAACAAGTTTTCATGCACCTACTGGCCCTCTTTCTGTCTTCTTCGGAGAAATCTCTGCTTCCATCTTTTGACCAGGTTTTCATTGGCTTGTTTTTTTTCTTGTGGAGACGTGCGAGTTGATTGTATCTTTGGGCTTTTCACCCCTTGTCCGATGTGTGGTTTGCAAACATCCTCTCCCAATTGTTGTGGTGTCTTAGTATTCAGTTGATGGTTTCCTTGACTGGCAGAAGTGTGTGCATTTGATGTGGTCCCGTTTGTTTCTTGTTTCCTTTGTTGCCCTTGCCCAGTCAGACATGCTTCTTCCAAATAGGCGGCTCAGACAGATGGCAAAGAGCACTCTGCCTAGGTCTTCTCCTACAAGGTTCACGGTTTCAAGTCTGCCATTCAAGGCTTTAATCCATTTCAGGTGGTGTGTGTGCCAGGTGTAACATCATGGTGTACTCTCGTTGTGTTCCATGTGGCTGTGCAGGCTTCCCAGCACCGTTTATTGTAGAGACTCTCCTTTCTCCGCTGTCTCCACTTGGCTCCCTGGTCCAAAATGGGCTGTCCATGTAAGTTTGAGTTGGGCTCTGGGCTCTCAATTGTTTTGCATGGGTCTTCATGCCTGTTTTGGGGCCCAGACTGTGCCGTTTCGGTACCTAGCGCTTCGTCCTCTATGTTGAAATCAGAAATTGTGACACGTGCCGCTTTGTTCGTTTTCCTGAGGATTCCTTTGCCTAGTCAGGGTCTCGTGTTGCTGGCTAGAAACTTTAGGATTCTCTCTTCTTCTCTGTGGCAAATACTGCTGCAACTTTGACTGGGATTGCATGGAATCCAGAGATTCCTTACTGCGGTATGAACCTTTCAAGTGTGTTAATCCTTCCATTCCTAGATCCCTCGATATCTTTTTTTTTTCTTGTGTCTTCTTGAGTTTCTTTCCCCAAAGGTTTGCTAGTTTTTGAATTAACATAGAATTCACCTGTTTTGCTAAGGTTATTCACAGAGATCCTATTCTTCGTAATGGCAAGCTCCTGTTTTTTTGTTTTTTTTTTCCTTAGCTTCAGTTTTTCTATTCTTTGCAACTTTTAATTGGTTTTGTTTTGGCACAAGTGCATTGCTGTGCTCACATCTGCTGGCAATGCTCCTGTATTTGCTGTGGAAGTCTGGCCCTGTCCAACGTCCCTTCCCATCTGCCTCTACTCTACCTCGGACGCCTGCACCAGAACAACTGAAGCAGTGGTGAGGAGGCCCAAACCGAGGATTCCACCCAGCCCATACTGGGCCACAGACCCAGAAGGTGCGGACCTCACCACTGCACCACCGGCCGGCCACTTACATGTTCAGTGGCAACGTGCAGTTGAGTGCAATGGGAGTTAAATATACTAGTGAGCCCAACTCTAGCACTGTGTAGATGAGGCTAGGTTGTTTTTCGGGTCCATTGTGATGTCAGAGGATTTGTCATAATTGTGTCTCTGAGGTCCAGCATGCTTCCTGGATACAGGTTTCAGAGCCTGCTTGGAGCAGTCTCATAACTCACCCTTCCCAGTTAGCCCATGCTTGACCTTCGCTGCCGTTTTTTGGCTTGTGAATTTCTCTGACTTTCAAACGTTCCAGCAGAGTCTGTCTAAAGACGGACATCATCTTTCATTGTGGATAATTCAGGTGTGATTTCTGTTCACCTTCCATTTTCTGGGTCCTCTTTTTCTTTTCCATAGTATACTCGTCATGGTCTTTCTCAGCTATCTCCCTTAGACATGCTTATCAGTCCGTTCTCCTTCATTCCAAGTGATTAGTTTGTATTTCGTTAATCGCTGTATGTTCTCTAGGGTGAGGTGTGAGTGCTTTCGTGACTCTTGGTTGTTGTCCTTGAATTTGCACCGGTCACTTGTAGGACTCTTGGCTACCCTAGCCTAGGTCAAACTAAGCACTGAGAACACGTGGTCATGTGGGTTGGTTTGACATCCTGAGATCATAAACTCCAAATTCGAGGTGGTCCTGGCAACCCCCTTCACGGACACAATGTTTCCAAGACAACTTAGACAAATCGGATGAATTCCACTCTCCAGGAAAGATATTTTTCTGTCTCTTTTCCGGATTTGGGAAGTTTCGAACTTGACCCCTGATCCTTGAACGTTCCCCTAGATTCCGTCCAGATACGGGCTTACTTAATTTTTATAGGGTGTGCCATTTGTTTGCCCTACATCCTCTACCCTGGCCTGTTTATTTTTCTTGAAACACAACTGTAAAGTTCTAATTTTCGTACAACTTCCTTACATATGGTGTCAAAACACATAATCAATAATCCTTCTACGGCAAGAGGTAGGGGGAGAGAATTTCGATGGAGGCAAACAGAGCACACTAGCCTGGGAGGGCAGCCTTCACGAAGGAACGAAGCCCTGTGGATGAGGGTGCTTTTCAGCACCCTTGTAGAGCACTTCCAAACAAAGAGACATACCCCAAGCGTGACAGGGCTCCATTCCTTCAAGGCTTCCAAGACATCTCTTGGGACACATTACCATGTGCCCAGTGGGCCCACGTGACACCAGAGCTTCGGAAAAAGAGACTGACCTTCAAAGAATGCTATGGGCCTTGGAAAGGAGGCATCGATTCTTCTCTTCAATGTCCTCAAGACATCTTTCTTGACTTTGCATTATGCTTAAGGCACAAGGGCACTGTAGGTGTGATGAACGCCAAGTCCGGCCACTTGTTTCCAATGAAGTTGCAAGCTTGAATCAGCATGACCTCCCCATAGACTTGAATAGATGACAATGTTCTCCTCTCCGTGCCTGTCCCTCTATTCTCACTTGTGGCCTAGGGTTCCTTTCTTATCCCTTGCATCAGACTCTGTTTTATCTCTTCTAGTTTCTGTGCCTGCTTTCTGTTTGCCAAACCTGTTTCTGGGTATCTGTCCCTTTAATAGCCTAGCCTAGGCCAATCCTCAGACTGTAACCATGCGGCCACCCTGGGGGACATGTTCACCGTGATGTCATAAGCGACCTCAAAATTCGAAGTTGTCCTGACAACCTCCGTGCACACAGAGTTTCACAGCCATCTCAGACCAGTCTGACTCCTCACCCTGTCTAGGTAGGATAGTTTTCCTTTTTCTGCAATTGTTGTCAGTTTCTATCTTTCTCCTTGAACTTCGAAAGGGCTCCTACATTCTCTCTAGACACTGGTTTCACTCCTGTAAGATTATCCTGGGTTTTATCTCTTATATCTTGGGTAGATGGCAAAATGGGTGGACCTTACCCAGAAAAAGTCCTGGACTCCCTCACAAGTTGAAGTTGCCCAGGGAATGTTCTGATGCACAATGATGGTGTCATCTCGTGGCACTCTGCCAATTCCACCTTGGCAGGTCACAAGATTTCCTTCCTTCTGCCTTTGGGAAGTGTACCAGATACTTCCATAGATTGTAATATTCTTATGGTTCCTTTTCTTGTGCGTATTGATAACGTATCCTCACAATTGCTGCTTATTTATGATCTCTGCCCGCACCATACCATGAAATCTATATTTCCTAACACTACTAATGTGATATGCACTCGTAATGTGAAACAGTGAGGCCCGGGCCGCCCAAGCGGAATGTGGGCACTTACCTGCTCCACCACAGGGCCGGCCCTGAATTGTACTTTTGGACCAACCTTTTGCCTGAACTTGGGAAGACGTGGGCCTGTTTGGATTATTCGTGAAGGTGATAAGTAATAACATCATGGACGGTAACATTTTCCGTTCGTTCATGGGTTTAGGACTGATCATGTTCTCTTCGTAGTATTCCTCTTCACCTATTTGGAATGGTCTGCCTTTCTGTAGCATCTGTAAGCATTTGGAGGTGATTTTCCATCCTTGGAAGTTCACCTTCCGTAAACTCTTTCCGCCCCCAAAGCTTTATGACATCATTCTGGACCCCTTTTTGGATTTTTGATTTGAGGTGAATTTATAGCCATGACCCTGCATTAGAACGTACTATAACTTCCAGATTCACATCCTCATTGCTTTAGACTTCTGTGTAGCTTACATCATCTTCACCAGTGTAAGACTAATCACAGGCCCTCACCACACACTTGTGCCTAATCTTCTCTTTCACCCTCCGTCACCGCCCCTCTTTGCCTCTGGGAGCCCGCATACAAATGTTCAGTGCCACCTGATGGTTAGTGCTTGCTTTTTCTTCTCCTTGTAAGTGAGATTCTATGGTATTTGAATTTCTCACTGGGGCTTGTTACACTTCCCCTAAAACCCTCACAGCCATTCTGGTGGTCACAAATGGCTGGATTGCATCATTTGTTCCGGCTGAGTGGTATACCATTGTGTGGCTATAGCCCATCTTCCTTCTCCAATCATCCCTTGCTGGACACCAGGGTGCTTTCCAAGTCTTGGATATCAGGAGTAAGACTGTGGTGAACACAGCCATGCACATGTCTTTATGCGGTAGTCTTTCTGACTTTTTTGGATAAGCAAGCGGCAGATTAATAGCTGGGTCATACGGGACATGGATACTTAAACTTCTGAGGCAGTTCCACACCTTTGGCATCGTGGCTGCACCGGGTTACACTCCCACCAGCAGTGCAGGAGGCTTCCCTTCTCTCCACCTCCTCTCTGACACTTGTTATTTCCTGTCTGCTTCCTTCTAGCCATGCTGACCACAGTGAGCTGCCATGGCCTTGCAGTTTGGATTTGCATTTTCCTGAGACTTAATGATGGTGAACAAGTTTTCATGCACCTACTGGCCCTCTTTCTGTCTTCTTCGGAGAAATCTCTGCTTCCATCTTTTGACCAGGTTTTCATTGGCTTGTTTTTTTTCTTGTGGAGACGTGCGAGTTGATTGTATCTTTGGGCTTTTCACCCCTTGTCCGATGTGTGGTTTGCAAACATCCTCTCCCAATTGTTGTGGTGTCTTAGTATTCAGTTGATGGTTTCCTTGACTGGCAGAAGTGTGTGCATTTGATGTGGTCCCGTTTGTTTCTTGTTTCCTTTGTTGCCCTTGCCCAGTCAGACATGCTTCTTCCAAATAGGCGGCTCAGACAGATGGCAAAGAGCACTCTGCCTAGGTCTTCTCCTACAAGGTTCACGGTTTCAAGTCTGCCATTCAAGGCTTTAATCCACTTCAGGTGGTGTGTGTGCCAGGTGTAACATCATGGTGTACTCTCGTTGTGTTCCATGTGTCTGTGCAGGCTTCCCAGCACCGTTTATTGTAGAGACTCTCCTTTCTCCGCTGTCTCCACTTGGCTCCCTGGTCCAAAATGGGCTGTCCATGTAAGTTTGAGTTGGGCTCTGGGCTCTCAATTGTTTTGCATGGGTCTTCATGCCTGTTTTGGGGCCCAGACTGTGCCGTTTCGGTACCTAGCGCTTCGTCCTCTATGTTGAAATCAGAAATTGTGACACGTGCCGCTTTGTTCGTTTTCCTGAGGATTCCTTTGCCTAGTCAGGGTCTCGTGTTGCTGGCTAGAAACTTTAGGATTCTCTCTTCTTCTCTGTGGCAAATACTGCTGCAACTTTGACTGGGATTGCATGGAATCCAGAGATTCCTTACTGCGGTATGAACCTTTCAAGTGTGTTAATCCTTCCATTCCTAGATCCCTCGATATCTTTTTTTTTCTTGTGTCTTCTTGAGTTTCTTTCCCCAAAGGTTTGCTAGTTTTTGAATTAACATAGAATTCACCTGTTTTGCTAAGGTTATTCACAGAGATCCTATTCTTCGTAATGGCAAGCTCCTGTTTTTTTGTTTTTTTTTTCTTAGCTTCAGTTTTTCTATTCTTTGCAACTTTTAATTGGTTTTGTTTTGGCACAAGTGCATTGCTGTGCTCACATCTGCTGGCAATGCTCCTGTATTTGCTGTGGAAGTCTGGCCCTGTCCAACGTCCCTTCCCATCTGCCTCTACTCTACCTCGGACGCCTGCACCAGAACAACTGAAGCAGTGGTGAGGAGGCCCAAACCGAGGATTCCACCCAGCCCATACTGGGCCACAGACCCAGAAGGTGCGGACCTCACCACTGCACCACCGGCCGGCCACTTACATGTTCAGTGGCAACGTGCAGTTGAGTGCAATGGGAGTTAAATATACTAGTGAGCCCAACTCTAGCACTGTGTAGATGAGGCTAGGTTGTTTTTCGGGTCCATTGTGATGTCAGAGGATTTGTCATAATTGTGTCTCTGAGGTCCAGCATGCTTCCTGGATACAGGTTTCAGAGCCTGCTTGGAGCAGTCTCATAACTCACCCTTCCCAGTTAGCCCATGCTTGACCTTCGCTGCCGTTTTTTGGCTTGTGAATTTCTCTGACTTTCAAACGTTCCAGCAGAGTCTGTCTAAAGACGGACATCATCTTTCATTGTGGATAATTCAGGTGTGATTTCTGTTCACCTTCCATTTTCTGGGTCCTCTTTTTCTTTTCCATAGTATACTCGTCATGGTCTTTCTCAGCTATCTCCCTTAGACATGCTTATCAGTCCGTTCTCCTTCATTCCAAGGGATTAGTTTGTATTTCTTTAATCGCTGTATGTTCTCTAGGGTGAGGTGTGAGTGCTTTCGTGACTCTTGGTTGTTGTCCTTGAATTTGCACCGGTCACTTGTAGGACTCTTGGCTATCCTAGCCTAGGTCAAACTAAGCACTGAGAACACGTGGTCATGTGGGTTGGTTTGACATCCTGAGATCATAAACTCCAAATTCGAGGAGGTCCTGGCAACCCCCTTTACGGACACAATGTTTCCAAGACAACTTAGACAAATCGGATGAATTCCACTCTCCAGGAAGGATATTTTTCTGTCTCTTTTCCGGATTTGGGAAGTTTCGAACTTGACCCCTGATCCTTGAACGTTCCCCTAGATTCCGTCCAGATACGGGCTTACTTAATTTTTATAGGGTGTGCCATTTGTTTGCCCTACATCCTCTACCCTGGCCTGTTTATTTTTCTTGAAACACAACTGTAAAGTTCTAATTTTCGTGCAACTTCCTTACATATGGTGTCAAAACACATAATCAATAATCCTTCTACGGCAAGAGGTAGGGGGAGAGAATTTCGATGGAGGCAAACAGAGCACACTAGCCTGGGAGGGCAGCCTTCACGAAGGAACGAAGCCCTGTGGAAGAGGGTGCTTTTCAGCACCCTTGTAGAGCACTTCCAAACAAAGAGACATACCCCAAGCGTGACAGGGCTCCATTCCTTCAAGGCTTCCAAGACATCTCTTGGGACACATTACCATGTGCCCAGTGGGCCCACGTGACACCAGAGCTTCGGAAAAAGAGACTGACCTTCAAAGAATGCTATGGGCCTTGGAAAGGAGGCATCGATTCTTCTCTTCAATGTCCTCAAGACATCTTTCTTGACTTTGCATTATGCTTAAGGCACAAGGGCACTGTAGGTGTGATGAACCCCAAGTCCGGCCACTTGTTTCCAATGAAGTTGCAAGCTTGAATCAGCATGACCTCCCCATACACTTGAATAGATGACAATGTTCTCCTCTCCGTGCCTGTCCCTCTATTCTCACTTGTGGCCTAGGGTTCCTTTCTTATCCCTTGCATCAGACTCTGTTTTATCTCTTCTAGTTTCTGTGCCTGCTTTCTCTTTGCCAAACCTGTTTCTGGGTATCTGTCCCTTTAATAGCCTAGCCTAGGCCAATCCTCAGACTGTAACCATGCGGCCACCCTGGGGGACATGTTCACCGTGATGTCATAAGCGACCTCAAAATTCGAAGTTGTCCTGACAACCTCCGTGCACACAGAGTTTCACAGCCATCTCAGAACAGTCTGACTCCTCACCCTGTCTAGGTAGGATAGTTTTCCTTTTTCTGCAATTGTTGTCAGTTTCTATCTTTCTCCTTGAACTTCGAAAGGGCTCCTACATTCTCTCTAGACACTGGTTTCACTCCTGTAAGATTATCCTGGGTTTTATCTCTTATATCTTGGGTAGATGGCAAAATGGGTGGACCTTACCCAGAAAAAGTCCTGGACTCCCTCACAAGTTGAAGTTGCCCAGGGAATGTTCTGATGCACAATGAGGGTGTCATCTCGTGGCACTCTGCCAATTCCACCTTGGCAGGTCACAAGTTTTCCTTCCTTCTGCCTTTGGGAAGTGTACCAGATACTTCCATAGATTGTAATATTCTTATGGTTCCTTTTCTTGTGCGTATTGATAACGTATCCTCACAATTGCTGCTTATTTATGATCTCTGCCCGCACCATACCATGAAATCTATATTTCCTAACACTACTAATGTGATATGCACTCGTAATGTGAAACAGTGAGGCCCGGGCCGCCCAAGCGGAATGTGGGCACTTACCTGCTCCACCACAGGGCCGGCCCTGAATTGTACTTTTGGACCAACCTTTTGCCTGAACTTGGGAAGACGTGGGCCTGTTTGGATTATTCGTGAAGGTGATTAGTAATAACATCATGGACGGTAACATTTTCCGTTCGTTCATGGGTTTAGGACTGATCATGTTCTCTTCGTAGTATTCCTCTTCACCTATTTGGAATGGTCTGCCTTTCTGTAGCATCTGTAAGCATTTGGAGGTGATTTTCCATCCTTGGAAGTTCACCTTCCGTAAACTCTTTCCGCCCCCAAAGCTTTATGACATCATTCTGGACCCCGTTTTGGATTTTTGATTTGAGGTGAATTTATAGCCATGACCCTGCATTAGAACGTACTATAACTTCCAGATTCACATCCTCATTGCTTTAGACTTCTGTGTAGCTTACATCATCTTCACCAGTGTAAGACTAATCACAGGCCCTCACCACACACTTGTGCCTAATCTTCTCTTTCACCCTCCGTCACCGCCCCTCTTTGCCTCTGGGAGCCCGCATACAAATGTTCAGTGCCACCTGATGGTTAGTGCTTGCTTTTTCTTCTCCTTGTAAGTGAGATTCTATGGTATTTGAATTTCTCACTGGGGCTTGTTACACTTCCCCTAAAACCCTCACAGCCATTCTGGTGGTCACAAATGGCTGGATTGCATCATTTGTTCCGGCTGAGTGGTATACCATTGTGTGGCTATAGCCCATCTTCCTTCTCCAATCATCCCTTGCTGGACACCAGGGTGCTTTCCAAGTCTTGGATATCAGGAGTAAGACTGTGGTGAACACAGCCATGCACATGTCTTTATGCGGTAGTCTTTCTGACTTTTTTGGATAAGCAAGCGGCAGATTAATAGCTGGGTCATACGGGACATGGATACTTAAACTTCTGAGGCAGTTCCACACCTTTGGCATCGTGGCTGCACCGGGTTACACTCCCACCAGCAGTGCAGGAGGCTTCCCTTCTCTCCACCTCCTCTCTGACACTTGTTATTTCCTGTCTGCTTCCTTCTAGCCATGCTGACCACAGTGAGCTGCCATGGCCTTGCAGTTTGGATTTGCATTTTCCTGAGACTTAATGATGGTGAACAAGTTTTCATGCACCTACTGGCCCTCTTTCTGTCTTCTTCGGAGAAATCTCTGCTTCCATCTTTTGACCAGGTTTTCATTGGCTTGTTTTTTTTCTTGTGGAGACGTGCGAGTTGATTGTATCTTTGGGCTTTTCACCCCTTGTCCGATGTGTGGTTTGCAAACATCCTCTCCCAATTGTTGTGGTGTCTTAGTATTCAGTTGATGGTTTCCTTGAGTGGGCAGAAGTGTGTGCATTTGATGTGGTCCCGTTTGTTTCTTGTTTCCTTTGTTGCCCTTGCCCAGTCAGACATGCTTCTTCCAAATAGGCGGCTCAGACAGATGGCAAAGAGCACTCTGCCTAGGTCTTCTCCTACAAGGTTCACGGTTTCAAGTCTGCCATTCAAGGCTTTAATCCATTTCAGGTGGTGTGTGTGCCAGGTGTAACATCATGGTGTACTCTCGTTGTGTTCCATGTGGCTGTGCAGGCTTCCCAGCACCGTTTATTGTAGAGACTCTCCTTTCTCCGCTGTCTCCACTTGGCTCCCTGGTCCAAAATGGGCTGTCCATGTAAGTTTGAGTTGGGCTCTGGGCTCTCAATTGTTTTGCATGGGTCTTCATGCCTGTTTTGGGGCCCAGACTGTGCCGTTTCGGTACCTAGCGCTTCGTCCTCTATGTTGAAATCAGAAATTGTGACACGTGCCGCTTTGTTCGTTTTCCTGAGGATTCCTTTGCCTAGTCAGGGTCTCGCGTTGCTGGCTAGAAACTTTAGGATTCTCTCTTCTTCTCTGTGGCAAATACTGCTGCAACTTTGACTGGGATTGCATGGAATCCAGAGATTCCTTACTGCGGTATGAACCTTTCAAGTGTGTTAATCCTTCCATTCCTAGATCCCTCGATATCTTTTTTTTTCTTGTGTCTTCTTGAGTTTCTTTCCCCAAAGGTTTGCTAGTTTTTGAATTAACATAGAATTCACCTGTTTTGCTAAGGTTATTCACAGAGATCCTATTCTTCGTAATGGCAAGCTCCTGTTTTTTTGTTTTTTTTTTCCTTAGCTTCAGTTTTTCTATTCTTTGCAACTTTTAATTGGTTTTGTTTTGGCACAAGTGCATTGCTGTGCTCACATCTGCTGGCAATGCTCCTGTATTTGCTGTGGAAGTGTGGCCCTGTCCAACGTCCCTTCCCATCTGCCTCTACTCTACCTCGGACGCCTGCACCAGAACAACTGAAGCAGTGGTGAGGAGGCCCAAACCGAGGATTCCACCCAGCCCATACTGGGCCACAGACCCAGAAGGTGCGGACCTCACCACTGCACCACCGGCCGGCCACTTACATGTTCAGTGGCAACGTGCAGTTGAGTGCAATGGGAGTTAAATATACTAGTGAGCCCAACTCTAGCACTGTGTAGATGAGGCTAGGTTGTTTTTCGGGTCCATTGTGATGTCAGAGGATTTGTCATAATTGTGTCTCTGAGGTCCAGCATGCTTCCTGGATACAGGTTTCAGAGCCTGCTTGGAGCAGTCTCATAACTCACCCTTCCCAGTTAGCCCATGCTTGACCTTCGCTGCCGTTTTTTGGCTTGTGAATTTCTCTGACTTTCAAACGTTCCAGCAGAGTCTGTCTAAAGACGGACATCATCTTTCATTGTGGATAATTCAGGTGTGATTTCTGTTCACCTTCCATTTTCTGGGTCCTCTTTTTCTTTTCCATAGTATACTCGTCATGGTCTTTCTCAGCTATCTCCCTTAGACATGCTTATCAGTCCGTTCTCCTTCATTCCAAGTGATTAGTTTGTATTTCGTTAATCGCTGTATGTTCTCTAGGGTGAGGTGTGAGTGCTTTCGTGACTCTTGGTTGTTGTCCTTGAATTTGCACCGGTCACTTGTAGGACTCTTGGCTACCCTAGCCTAGGTCAAACTAAGCACTGAGAACACGTGGTCATGTGGGTTGGTTTGACATCCTGAGATCATAAACTCCAAATTCGAGGTGGTCCTGGCAACCCCCTTCACGGACACAATGTTTCCAAGACAACTTAGACAAATCGGATGAATTCCACTCTCCAGGAAAGATATTTTTCTGTCTCTTTTCCGGATTTGGGAAGTTTCGAACTTGACCCCTGATCCTTGAACGTTCCCCTAGATTCCGTCCAGATACGGGCTTACTTAATTTTTATAGGGTGTGCCATTTGTTTGCCCTACATCCTCTACCCTGGCCTGTTTATTTTTCTTGAAACACAACTGTAAAGTTCTAATTTTCGTGCAACTTCCTTACATATGGTGTCAAAACACATAATCAATAATCCTTCTACGGCAAGAGGTAGGGGGAGAGAATTTCGATGGAGGCAAACAGAGCACACTAGCCTGGGAGGGCAGCCTTCACGAAGGAACGAAGCCCTGTGGAAGAGGGTGCTTTTCAGCACCCTTGTAGAGCACTTCCAAACAAAGAGACATACCCCAAGCGTGACAGGGCTCCATTCCTTCAAGGCTTCCAAGACATCTCTTGGGACACATTACCATGTGCCCAGTGGGCCCACGTGACACCAGAGCTTCGGAAAAAGAGACTGACCTTCAAAGAATGCTATGGGCCTTGGAAAGGAGGCATCGATTCTTCTCTTCAATGTCCTCAAGACATCTTTCTTGACTTTGCATTATGCTTAAGGCACAAGGGCACTGTAGGTGTGATGAACGCCAAGTCCGGCCACTTGTTTCCAATGAAGTTGCAAGCTTGAATCAGCATGACCTCCCCATAGACTTGAATAGATGACAATGTTCTCCTCTCCGTGCCTGTCCCTCTATTCTCACTTGTGGCCTAGGGTTCCTTTCTTATCCCTTGCATCAGACTCTGTTTTATCTCTTCTAGTTTCTGTGCCTGCTTTCTGTTTGCCAAACCTGTTTCTGGGTATCTGTCCCTTTAATAGCCTAGCCTAGGCCAATCCTCAGACTGTAACCATGCGGCCACCCTGGGGGACATGTTCACCGTGATGTCATAAGCGACCTCAAAATTCGAAGTTGTCCTGACAACCTCCGTGCACACAGAGTTTCACAGCCATCTCAGACCAGTCTGACTCCTCACCCTGTCTAGGTAGGATAGTTTTCCTTTTTCTGCAATTGTTGTCACTTTCTATCTTTCTCCTTGAACTTCGAAAGGGCTCCTACATTCTCTCTAGACACTGGTTTCACTCCTGTAAGATTATCCTGGGTTTTATCTCTTATATTTTGGGTAGATGGCAAAATGGGTGGACCTTACCCAGAAAAAGTCCTGGACTCCCTCACAAGTTGAAGTTGCCCAGGGAATGTTCTGATGCACAATGATGGTGTCATCTCGTGGCACTCTGCCAATTCCACCTTGGCAGGTCACAAGATTTCCTTCCTTCTGCCTTTGGGAAGTGTACCAGATACTTCCATAGATTGTAATATTCTTATGGTTCCTTTTCTTGTGCGTATTGATAACGTATCCTCACAATTGCTGCTTATTTATGATCTCTGCCCGCACCATACCATGAAATCTATATTTCCTAACACTACTAATGTGATATGCACTCGTAATGTGAAACAGTGAGGCCCGGGCCGCCCAAGCGGAATGTGGGCACTTACCTGCTCCACCACAGGGCCGGCCCTGAATTGTACTTTTGGACCAACCTTTTGCCTGAACTTGGGAAGACGTGGGCCTGTTTGGATTATTCGTGAAGGTGATTAGTAATAACATCATGGACGGTAACATTTTCCGTTCGTTCATGGGTTTAGGACTGATCATGTTCTCTTCGTAGTATTCCTCTTCACCTATTTGGAATGGTCTGCCTTTCTGTAGCATCTGTAAGCATTTGGAGGTGATTTTCCATCCTTGGAAGTTCACCTTCCGTAAACTCTTTCCGCCCCCAAAGCTTTATGACATCATTCTGGACCCCTTTTTGGATTTTTGATTTGAGGTGAATTTATAGCCATGACCCTGCATTAGAACGTACTATAACTTCCAGATTCACATCCTCATTGCTTTAGACTTCTGTGTAGCTTACATCATCTTCACCAGTGTAAGACTAATCACAGGCCCTCACCACACACTTGTGCCTAATCTTCTCTTTCACCCTCCGTCACCGCCCCTCTTTGCCTCTGGGAGCCCGCATACAAATGTTCAGTGCCACCTGATGGTTAGTGCTTGCTTTTTCTTCGCCTTGTAAGTGAGATTCTATGGTATTTGAATTTCTCACTGGGGCTTGTTACACTTCCCCTAAAACCCTCACAGCCATTCTGGTGGTCACAAATGGCTGGATTGCATCATTTGTTCCGGCTGAGTGGTATACCATTGTGTGGCTATAGCCCATCTTCCTTCTCCAATCATCCCTTGCTGGACACCAGGGTGCTTTCCAAGTCTTGGATATCAGGAGTAAGACTGTGGTGAACACAGCCATGCACATGTCTTTATGCGGTAGTCTTTCTGACTTTTTTGGATAAACAAGCGGCAGATTAATAGCTGGGTCATACGGGACATGGATACTTAAACTTCTGAGGCTGTTCCACACCTTTGGCATCGTGGCTGCACCGGGTTACACTCCCACCAGCAGTGCAGGAGGCTTCCCTTCTCTCCACCTCCTCTCTGACACTTGTTATTTCCTGTCTGCTTCCTTCTAGCCATGCTGACCACAGTGAGCTGCCATGGCCTTGCAGTTTGGATTTGCATTTTCCTGAGACTTAATGATGGTGAACAAGTTTTCATGCACCTACTGGCCCTCTTTCTGTCTTCTTCGGAGAAATCTCTGCTTCCATCTTTTGACCAGGTTTTCATTGGCTTGTTTTTTTTCTTGTGGAGACGTGCGAGTTGATTGTATCTTTGGGCTTTTCACCCCTTGTCCGATGTGTGGTTTGCAAACATCCTCTCCCAATTGTTGTGGTGTCTTAGTATTCAGTTGATGGTTTCCTTGAGTGGGCAGAAGTGTGTGCATTTGATGTGGTCCCGTTTGTTTCTTGTTTCCTTTGTTGCCCTTGCCCAGTCAGACATGCTTCTTCCAAATAGGCGGCTCAGACAGATGGCAAAGAGCACTCTGCCTAGGTCTTCTCCTACAAGGTTCACGGTTTCAAGTCTGCCATTCAAGGCTTTAATCCATTTCAGGTGGTGTGTGTGCCAGGTGTAACATCATGGTGTACTCTCGTTGTGTTCCATGTGGCTGTGCAGGCTTCCCAGCACCGTTTATTGTAGAGACTCTCCTTTCTCCGCTGTCTAGACTTGGCTCCCTGGTCCAAAATGGGCTGTCCATGTAAGTTTGAGTTGGGCTCTGGGCTCTCAATTGTTTTGCATGGGTCTTCATGCCTGTTTTGGGGCCCAGACTGTGCCGTTTCGGTACCTAGCGCTTCGTCCTCTATGTTGAAATCAGAAATTGTGACACGTGCCGCTTTGTTCGTTTTCCTGAGGATTCCTTTGCCTAGTCAGGGTCTCGTGTTGCTGGCTAGAAACTTTAGGATTCTCTCTTCTTCTCTGTGGCAAATACTGCTGCAACTTTGACTGGGATTGCATGGAATCCAGAGATTCCTTACTGTGGTATGAACCTTTCAAGTGTGTTAATCCTTCCATTCCTAGATCCCTCGATATCTTTTTTTTTCTTGTGTCTTCTTGAGTTTCTTTCCCCAAAGGTTTGCTAGTTTTTGAATTAACATAGAATTCACCTGTTTTGCTAAGGTTATTCACAGAGATCCTATTCTTCGTAATGGCAAGCTCCTGTTTTTTTGTTTTTTTTTTTTTTCTTAGCTTCAGTTTTTCTATTCTTTGCAACTTTTAATTGGTTTTGTTTTGGCACAAGTGCATTGCTGTGCTCACATCTGCTGGCAATGCTCCTGTATTTGCTGTGGAATCTGGCCCTGTCCAACGTCCCTTCCCATCTGCCTCTACTCTACCTCGGACGCCTGCACCAGAACAACTGAAGCAGTGGTGAGGAGGCCCAAACCGAGGATTCCACCCAGCCCATACTGGGCCACAGACCCAGAAGGTGCGGACCTCACCACTGCACCACCGGCCGGCCACTTACATGTTCAGTGGCAACGTGCAGTTGAGTGCAATGGGAGTTAAATATACTAGTGAGCCCAACTCTAGCACTGTGTAGATGAGGCTAGGTTGTTTTTCGGGTCCATTGTGATGTCAGAGGATTTGTCATAATTGTGTCTCTGAGGTCCAGCATGCTTCCTGGATACAGGTTTCAGAGCCTGCTTGGAGCAGTCTCATAACTCACCCTTCCCAGTTAGCCCATGCTTGACCTTCGCTGCCGTTTTTTGGCTTGTGAATTTCTCTGACTTTCAAACGTTCCAGCAGAGTCTGTCTAAAGACGGACATCATCTTTCATTGTGGATAATTCAGGTGTGATTTCTGTTCACCTTCCATTTTCTGGGTCCTCTTTTTCTTTTCCATAGTATACTCATCATGGTCTTTCTCAGCTATCTCCCTTAGACATGCTTATCAGTCCGTTCTCCTTCATTCCAAGGGATTAGTTTGTATTTCTTTAATCGCTGTATGTTCTCTAGGGTGAGGTGTGAGTGCTTTCGTGACTCTTGGTTGTTGTCCTTGAATTTGCACCGGTCACTTGTAGGACTCTTGGCTACCCTAGCCAAGGTCAAACTAAGCACTGAGAACACGTGGTCATGTGGGTTGGTTTGACATCCTGAGATCATAAACTCCAAATTCGAGGTGGTCCTGGCAACCCCCTTCACGGACACAATGTTTCCAAGACAACTTAGACAAATCGGATGAATTCCACTCTCCAGGAAAGATATTTTTCTGTCTCATTTCCGGATTTGGGAAGTTTCGAACTTGACCCCTGATCCTTGAACGTTCCCCTAGATTCCGTCCAGATACGGGCTTACTTAATTTTTATAGGGTGTGCCATTTGTTTGCCCTACATCCTCTACCCTGGCCTGTTTATTTTTCTTGAAACACAACTGTAAAGTTCTAATTTTCGTGCAACTTCCTTACATATGGTGTCAAAACACATAATCAATAATCCTTCTACGGCAAGAGGTAGGGGGAGAGAATTTCGATGGAGGCAAACAGAGCACACTAGCCTGGGAGGGCAGCCTTCACGAAGGAACGAAGCCCTGTGGAAGAGGGTGCTTTTCAGCACCCTTGTAGAGCACTTCCAAACAAAGAGACATACCCCAAGCGTGACAGGGCTCCATTCCTTCAAGGCTTCCAAGACATCTCTTGGGACACATTACCATGTGCCCAGTGGGCCCACGTGACACCAGAGCTTCGGAAAAAGAGACTGACCTTCAAAGAATGCTATGGGCCTTGGAAAGGAGGCATCGATTCTTCTCTTCAATGTCCTCAAGACATCTTTCTTGACTTTGCATTATGCTTAAGGCACAAGGGCACTGTAGGTGTGATGAACGCCAAGTCCGGCCACTTGTTTCCAATGAAGTTGCAAGCTTGAATCAGCATGACCTCCCCATAGACTTGAATAGATGACAATGTTCTCCTCTCCGTGCCTGTCCCTCTATTCTCACTTGTGGCCTAGGGTTCCTTTCTTATCCCTTGCATCAGACTCTGTTTTATCTCTTCTAGTTTCTGTGCCTGCTTTCTGTTTGCCAAACCTGTTTCTGGGTATCTGTCCCTTTAATAGCCTAGCCTAGGCCAATCCTCAGACTGTAACCATGCGGCCACCCTGGGGGACATGTTCACCGTGATGTCATAAGCGACCTCAAAATTCGAAGTTGTCCTGACAACCTCCGTGCACACAGAGTTTCACAGCCATCTCAGACCAGTCTGACTCCTCACCCTGTCTAGGTAGGATAGTTTTCCTTTTTCTGCAATTGTTGTCACTTTCTATCTTTCTCCTTGAACTTCGAAAGGGCTCCTACATTCTCTCTAGACACTGGTTTCACTCCTGTAAGATTATCCTGGGTTTTATCTCTTATATCTTGGGTAGATGGCAAAATGGGTGGACCTTACCCAGAAAAAGTCCTGGACTCCCTCACAAGTTGAAGTTGCCCAGGGAATGTTCTGATGCACAATGATGGTGTCATCTCGTGGCACTCTGCCAATTCCACCTTGGCAGGTCACAAGATTTCCTTCCTTCTGCCTTTGGGAAGTGTACCAGATACTTCCATAGATTGTAATATTCTTATGGTTCCTTTTCTTGTGCGTATTGATAACGTATCCTCACAATTGCTGCTTATTTATGATCTCTGCCCGCACCATACCATGAAATCTATATTTCCTAACACTACTAATGTGATATGCACTCGTAATGTGAAACAGTGAGGCCCGGGCCGCCCAAGCGGAATGTGGGCACTTACCTGCTCCACCACAGGGCCGGCCCTGAATTGTACTTTTGGACCAACCTTTTGCCTGAACTTGGGAAGACGTGGGCCTGTTTGGATTATTCGTGAAGGTGATTAGTAATAACATCATGGACGGTAACATTTTCCGTTCGTTCATGGGTTTAGGACTGATCATGTTCTCTTCGTAGTATTCCTCTTCACCTATTTGGAATGGTCTGCCTTTCTGTAGCATCTGTAAGCATTTGGAGGTGATTTTCCATCCTTGGAAGTTCACCTTCCGTAAACTCTTTCCGCCCCCAAAGCTTTATGACATCATTCTGGACCCCTTTTTGGATTTTTGATTTGAGGTGAATTTATAGCCATGACCCTGCATTAGAACGTACTATAACTTCCAGATTCACATCCTCATTGCTTTAGACTTCTGTGTAGCTTACATCATCTTCACCAGTGTAAGACTAATCACAGGCCCTCACCACACACTTGTGCCTAATCTTCTCTTTCACCCTCCGTCACCGCCCCTCTTTGCCTCTGGGAGCCCGCATACAAATGTTCAGTGCCACCTGATGGTTAGTGCTTGCTTTTTCTTCGCCTTGTAAGTGAGATTCTATGGTATTTGAATTTCTCACTGGGGCTTGTTACACTTCCCCTAAAACCCTCACAGCCATTCTGGTGGTCACAAATGGCTGGATTGCATCATTTGTTCCGGCTGAGTGGTATACCATTGTGTGGCTATAGCCCATCTTCCTTCTCCAATCATCCCTTGCTGGACACCAGGGTGCTTTCCAAGTCTTGGATATCAGGAGTAAGACTGTGGTGAACACAGCCATGCACATGTCTTTATGCGGTAGTCTTTCTGACTTTTTTGGATAAACAAGCGGCAGATTAATAGCTGGGTCATACGGGACATGGATACTTAAATTTCTGAGGCAGTTCCACACCTTTGGCATCGTGGCTGCACCGGGTTACACTCCCACCAGCAGTGCAGGAGGCTTCCCTTCTCTCCACCTCCTCTCTGACACTTGTTATTTCCTGTCTGCTTCCTTCTAGCCATGCTGACCACAGTGAGCTGCCATGGCCTTGCAGTTTGGATTTGCATTTTCCTGAGACTTAATGATGGTGAACAAGTTTTCATGCACCTACTGGCCCTCTTTCTGTCTTCTTCGGAGAAATCTCTGCTTCCATCTTTTGACCAGGTTTTCATTGGCTTGTTTTTTTTCTTGTGGAGACGTGCGAGTTGATTGTATCTTTGGGCTTTTCACCCCTTGTCCGATGTGTGGTTTGCAAACATCCTCTCCCAATTGTTGTGGTGTCTTAGTATTCAGTTGATGGTTTCCTTGAGTGGGCAGAAGTGTGTGCATTTGATGTGGTCCCGTTTGTTTCTTGTTTCCTTTGTTGCCCTTGCCCAGTCAGACATGCTTCTTCCAAATAGGCGGCTCAGACAGATGGCAAAGAGCACTCTGCCTAGGTCTTCTCCTACAAGGTTCACGGTTTCAAGTCTGCCATTCAAGGCTTTAATCCATTTCAGGTGGTGTGTGTGCCAGGTGTAACATCATGGTGTACTCTCGTTGTGTTCCATGTGGCTGTGCAGGCTTCCCAGCACCGTTTATTGTAGAGACTCTCCTTTCTCCGCTGTCTCCACTTGGCTCCCTGGTCCAAAATGGGCTGTCCATGTAAGTTTGAGTTGGGCTCTGGGCTCTCAATTGTTTTGCATGGGTCTTCATGCCTGTTTTGGGGCCCAGACTGTGCCGTTTCGGTACCTAGCGCTTCGTCCTCTATGTTGAAATCAGAAATTGTGACACGTGCCGCTTTGTTCGTTTTCCTGAGGATTCCTTTGCCTAGTCAGGGTCTCGCGTTGCTGGCTAGAAACTTTAGGATTCTCTCTTCTTCTCTGTGGCAAATACTGCTGCAACTTTGACTGGGATTGCATGGAATCCAGAGATTCCTTACTGCGGTATGAACCTTTCAAGTGTGTTAATCCTTCCATTCCTAGATCCCTCGATATCTTTTTTTTTCTTGTGTCTTCTTGAGTTTCTTTCCCCAAAGGTTTGCTAGTTTTTGAATTAACATAGAATTCACCTGTTTTGCTAAGGTTATTCACAGAGATCCTATTCTTCGTAATGGCAAGCTCCTGTTTTTTTGTTTTTTTTTTTTTTCTTAGCTTCAGTTTTTCTATTCTTTGCAACTTTTAATTGGTTTTGTTTTGGCACAAGTGCATTGCTGTGCTCACATCTGCTGGCAATGCTCCTGTATTTGCTGTGGAAGTCTGGCCCTGTCCAACGTCCCTTCCCATCTGCCTCTACTCTACCTCGGACGCCTGCACCAGAACAACTGAAGCAGTGGTGAGGAGGCCCAAACCGAGGATTCCACCCAGCCCATACTGGGCCACAGACCCAGAAGGTGCGGACCTCACCACTGCACCACCGGCCGGCCACTTACATGTTCAGTGGCAACGTGCAGTTGAGTGCAATGGGAGTTAAATATACTAGTGAGCCCAACTCTAGCACTGTGTAGATGAGGCTAGGTTGTTTTTCGGGTCCATTGTGATGTCAGAGGATTTGTCATAATTGTGTCTCTGAGGTCCAGCATGCTTCCTGGATACAGGTTTCAGAGCCTGCTTGGAGCAGTCTCATAACTCACCCTTCCCAGTTAGCCCATGCTTGACTTTCGCTGCCGTTTTTTGGCTTGTGAATTTCTCTGACTTTCAAACGTTCCAGCAGAGTCTGTCTAAAGACGGACATCATCTTTCATTGTGGATAATTCAGGTGTGATTTCTGTTCACCTTCCATTTTCTGGGTCCTCTTTTTCTTTTCCATAGTATACTCGTCATGGTCTTTCTCAGCTATCTCCCTTAGACATGCTTATCAGTCCGTTCTCCTTCATTCCAAGGGATTAGTTTGTATTTCTTTAATCGCTGTATGTTCTCTAGGGTGAGGTGTGAGTGCTTTCGTGACTCTTGGTTGTTGTCCTTGAATTTGCACCGGTCACTTGTAGGACTCTTGGCTACCCTAGCCAAGGTCAAACTAAGCACTGAGAACACGTGGTCATGTGGGTTGGTTTGACATCCTGAGATCAGAAACTCCAAATTTGAGGTGGTCCTGGCAACCCCCTTCACGGACACAATGTTTCCAAGACAACTTAGACAAATCGGATGAATTCCACTCTCCAGGAAAGATATTTTTCTGTCTCATTTCCGGATTTGGGAAGTTTCGAACTTGACCCCTGATCCTTGAACGTTCCCCTAGATTCCGTCCAGATACGGGCTTACTTAATTTTTATAGGGTGTGCCATTTGTTTGCCCTACATCCTCTACCCTGGCCTGTTTATTTTTCTTGAAACACAACTGTAAAGTTCTAATTTTCGTGCAACTTCCTTACATATGGTGTCAAAACACATAATCAATAATCCTTCTACGGCAAGAGGTAGGGGGAGAGAATTTCGATGGAGGCAAACAGAGCACACTAGCCTGGGAGGGCAGCCTTCACGAAGGAACGAAGCCCTGTGGAAGAGGGTGCTTTTCAGCACCCTTGTAGAGCACTTCCAAACAAAGAGACATACCCCAAGCGTGACAGGGCTCCATTCCTTCAAGGCTTCCAAGACATCTCTTGGGACACATTACCATCTGCCCAGTGGGCCCACGTGACACCAGAGCTTCGGAAAAAGAGACTGACCTTCAAAGAATGCTATGGGCCTTGGAAAGGAGGCATCGATTCTTCTCTTCAATGTCCTCAAGACATCTTTCTTGACTTTGCATTATGCTTAAGGCACAAGGGCACTGTAGGTGCGATGAACGCCAAGTCCGGCCACTTGTTTCCAATGAAGTTGCAAGCTTGAATCAGCATGACCTCCCCATAGACTTGAATAGATGACAATGTTCTCCTCTCCGTGCCTGTCCCTCTATTCTCACTTGTGGCCTAGGGTTCCTTTCTTATCCCTTGCATCAGACTCTGTTTTATCTCTTCTAGTTTCTGTGCCTGCTTTCTGTTTGCCAAACCTGTTTCTGGGTATCTGTCCCTTTAATAGCCTAGCCTAGGCCAATCCTCAGACTGTAACCATGCGGCCACCCTGGGGGACATGTTCACCGTGATGTCATAAGCGACCTCAAAATTCGAAGTTGTCCTGACAACCTCCGTGCACACAGAGTTTCACAGCCATCTCAGACCAGTCTGACTCCTCACCCTGTCTAGGTAGGATAGTTTTCCTTTTTCTGCAATTGTTGTCACTTTCTATCTTTCTCCTTGAACTTCGAAAGGGCTCCTACATTCTCTCTAGACACTGGTTTCACTCCTGTAAGATTATCCTGGGTTTTATCTCTTATATCTTGGGTAGATGGCAAAATGGGTGGACCTTACCCAGAAAAAGTCCTGGACTCCCTCACAAGTTGAAGTTGCCCAGGGAATGTTCTGATGCACAATGATGGTGTCATCTCGTGGCACTCTGCCAATTCCACCTTGGCAGGTCACAAGATTTCCTTCCTTCTGCCTTTGGGAAGTGTACCAGATACTTCCATAGATTGTAATATTCTTATGGTTCCTTTTCTTGTGCGTATTGATAACGTATCCTCACAATTGCTGCTTATTTATGATCTCTGCCCGCACCATACCATGAAATCTATATTTCCTAACACTACTAATGTGATATGCACTCGTAATGTGAAACAGTGAGGCCCGGGCCGCCCAAGCGGAATGTGGGCACTTACCTGCTCCACCACAGGGCCGGCCCTGAATTGTACTTTTGGACCAACCTTTTGCCTGAACTTGGGAAGACGTGGGCCTGTTTGGATTATTCGTGAAGGTGATTAGTAATAACATCATGGACGGTAACATTTTCCGTTCGTTCATGGGTTTAGGACTGATCATGTTCTCTTCGTAGTATTCCTCTTCACCTATTTGGAATGGTCTGCCTTTCTGTAGCATCTGTAAGCATTTGGAGGTGATTTTCCATCCTTGGAAGTTCACCTTCCGTAAACTCTTTCCGCCCCCAAAGCTTTATGACATCATTCTGGACCCCTTTTTGGATTTTTGATTTGAGGTGAATTTATAGCCATGACCCTGCATTAGAACGTACTATAACTTCCAGATTCACATCCTCATTGCTTTAGACTTCTGTGTAGCTTACATCATCTTCACCAGTGTAAGACTAATCACAGGCCCTCACCACACACTTGTGCCTAATCTTCTCTTTCACCCTCCGTCACCGCCCCTCTTTGCCTCTGGGAGCCCGCATACAAATGTTCAGTGCCACCTGATGGTTAGTGCTTGCTTTTTCTTCTCCTTGTAAGTGAGATTCTATGGTATTTGAATTTCTCACTGGGGCTTGTTACACTTCCCCTAAAACCCTCACAGCCATTCTGGTGGTCACAAATGGCTGGATTGCATCATTTGTTCCGGCTGAGTGGTATACCATTGTGTGGCTATAGCCCATCTTCCTTCTCCAATCATCCCTTGCTGGACACCAGGGTGCTTTCCAAGTCTTGGATATCAGGAGTAAGACTGTGGTGAACACAGCCATGCACATGTCTTTATGCGGTAGTCTTTCTGACTTTTTTGGATAAACAAGCGGCAGATTAATAGCTGGGTCATACGGGACATGGATACTTAAATTTCTGAGGCAGTTCCACACCTTTGGCATCGTGGCTGCACCGGGTTACACTCCCACCAGCAGTGCAGGAGGCTTCCCTTCTCTCCACCTCCTCTCTGACACTTGTTATTTCCTGTCTGCTTCCTTCTAGCCATGCTGACCACAGTGAGCTGCCATGGCCTTGCAGTTTGGATTTGCATTTTCCTGAGACTTAATGATGGTGAACAAGTTTTCATGCACCTACTGGCCCTCTTTCTGTCTTCTTCGGAGAAATCTCTGCTTCCATCTTTTGACCAGGTTTTCATTGGCTTGTTTTTTTTCTTGTGGAGACGTGCGAGTTGATTGTATCTTTGGGCTTTTCACCCCTTGTCCGATGTGTGGTTTGCAAACATCCTCTCCCAATTGTTGTGGTGTCTTAGTATTCAGTTGATGGTTTCCTTGAGTGGGCAGAAGTGTGTGCATTTGATGTGGTCCCGTTTGTTTCTTGTTTCCTTTGTTGCCCTTGCCCAGTCAGACATGCTTCTTCCAAATAGGCGGCTCAGACAGATGGCAAAGAGCACTCTGCCTAGGTCTTCTCCTACAAGGTTCACGGTTTCAAGTCTGCCATTCAAGGCTTTAATCCATTTCAGGTGGTGTGTGTGCCAGGTGTAACATCATGGTGTACTCTCGTTGTGTTCCATGTGGCTGTGCAGGCTTCCCAGCACCGTTTATTGTAGAGACTCTCCTTTCTCCGCTGTCTCCACTTGGCTCCCTGGTCCAAAATGGGCTGTCCATGTAAGTTTGAGTTGGGCTCTGGGCTCTCAATTGTTTTGCATGGGTCTTCATGCCTGTTTTGGGGCCCAGACTGTGCCGTTTCGGTACCTAGCGCTTCGTCCTCTATGTTGAAATCAGAAATTGTGACACGTGCCGCTTTGTTCGTTTTCCTGAGGATTCCTTTGCCTAGTCAGGGTCTCGCGTTGCTGGCTAGAAACTTTAGGATTCTCTCTTCTTCTCTGTGGCAAATACTGCTGCAACTTTGACTGGGATTGCATGGAATCCAGAGATTCCTTACTGCGGTATGAACCTTTCAAGTGTGTTAATCCTTCCATTCCTAGATCCCTCGATATCTTTTTTTTTCTTGTGTCTTCTTGAGTTTCTTTCCCCAAAGGTTTGCTAGTTTTTGAATTAACATAGAATTCACCTGTTTTGCTAAGGTTATTCACAGAGATCCTATTCTTCGTAATGGCAAGCTCCTGTTTTTTTGTTTTTTTTTTTTTTCTTAGCTTCAGTTTTTCTATTCTTTGCAACTTTTAATTGGTTTTGTTTTGGCACAAGTGCATTGCTGTGCTCACATCTGCTGGCAATGCTCCTGTATTTGCTGTGGAAGTCTGGCCCTGTCCAACGTCCCTTCCCATCTGCCTCTACTCTACCTCGGACGCCTGCACCAGAACAACTGAAGCAGTGGTGAGGAGGCCCAAACCGAGGATTCCACCCAGCCCATACTGGGCCACAGACCCAGAAGGTGCGGACCTCACCACTGCACCACCGGCCGGCCACTTACATGTTCAGTGGCAACGTGCAGTTGAGTGCAATGGGAGTTAAATATACTAGTGAGCCCAACTCTAGCACTGTGTAGATGAGGCTAGGTTGTTTTTCGGGTCCATTGTGATGTCAGAGGATTTGTCATAATTGTGTCTCTGAGGTCCAGCATGCTTCCTGGATACAGGTTTCAGAGCCTGCTTGGAGCAGTCTCATAACTCACCCTTCCCAGTTAGCCCATGCTTGACCTTCGCTGCCGTTTTTTGGCTTGTGAATTTCTCTGACTTTCAAACGTTCCAGCAGAGTCTGTCTAAAGACGGACATCATCTTTCATTGTGGATAATTCAGGTGTGATTTCTGTTCACCTTCCATTTTCTGGGTCCTCTTTTTCTTTTCCATAGTATACTCGTCATGGTCTTTCTCAGCTATCTCCCTTAGACATGCTTATCAGTCCGTTCTCCTTCATTCCAAGGGATTAGTTTGTATTTCTTTAATCGCTGTATGTTCTCTAGGGTGAGGTGTGAGTGCTTTCGTGACTCTTGGTTGTTGTCCTTGAATTTGCACCGGTCACTTGTAGGACTCTTGGCTACCCTAGCCAAGGTCAAACTAAGCACTGAGAACACGTGGTCATGTGGGTTGGTTTGACATCCTGAGATCATAAACTCCAAATTCGAGGTGGTCCTGGCAACCCCCTTCACGGACACAATGTTTCCAAGACAACTTAGACAAATCGGATGAATTCCACTCTCCAGGAAAGATATTTTTCTGTCTCATTTCCGGATTTGGGAAGTTTCGAACTTGACCCCTGATCCTTGAACGTTCCCCTAGATTCCGTCCAGATACGGGCTTACTTAATTTTTATAGGGTGTGCCATTTGTTTGCCCTACATCCTCTACCCTGGCCTGTTTATTTTTCTTGAAACACAACTGTAAAGTTCTAATTTTCGTGCAACTTCCTTACATATGGTGTCAAAACACATAATCAATAATCCTTCTACGGCAAGAGGTAGGGGGAGAGAATTTCGATGGAGGCAAACAGAGCACACTAGCCTGGGAGGGCAGCCTTCACGAAGGAACGAAGCCCTGTGGAAGAGGGTGCTTTTCAGCACCCTTGTAGAGCACTTCCAAACAAAGAGACATACCCCAAGCGTGACAGGACTCCATTCCTTCAAGGCTTAAAAGACATCTCTTGGGACACATTACCATGTGCCCAGTGGGCCCACGTGACACCAGAGCTTCGGAAAAAGAGACTGACCTTCAAAGAATGCTATGGGCCTTGGAAAGGAGGCATCGATTCTTCTCTTCAATGTCCTCAAGACATCTTTCTTGACTTTGCATTATGCTTAAGGCACAAGGGCACTGTAGGTGCGATGAACGCCAAGTCCGGCCACTTGTTTCCAATGAAGTTGCAAGCTTGAATCAGCATGACCTCCCCATAGACTTGAATAGATGACAATGTTCTCCTCTCCGTGCCTGTCCCTCTATTCTCACTTGTGGCCTAGGGTTCCTTTCTTATCCCTTGCATCAGACTCTGTTTTATCTCTTCTAGTTTCTGTGCCTGCTTTCTGTTTGCCAAACCTGTTTCTGGGTATCTGTCCCTTTAATAGCCTAGCCTAGGCCAATCCTCAGACTGTAACCATGCGGCCACCCTGGGGGACATGTTCACCGTGATGTCATAAGCGACCTCAAAATTCGAAGTTGTCCTGACAACCTCCGTGCACACAGAGTTTCACAGCCATCTCAGACAAGTCTGACTCCTCACCCTGTCTAGGTAGGATAGTTTTCCTTTTTCTGCAATTGGTGTCAGTTTCTATGTTTCTCCTTGAACTTCGAAAGGGCTCCTACATTCTCTCTAGACACTGGTTTCACTCCTGTAAGATTATCCTGGGTTTTATCTCTTATATCTTGGGTAGATGGCAAAATGGGTGGACCTTACCCAGAAAAAGTCCTGGACTCCCTCACAAGTTGAAGTTGCCCAGGGAATGTTCTGATGCACAATGATGGTGTCATCTCGTGGCACTCTGCCAATTCCACCTTGGCAGGTCACAAGATTTCCTTCCTTCTGCCTTTGGGAAGTGTACCAGATACTTCCATAGATTGTAATATTCTTATGGTTCCTTTTCTTGTGCGTATTGATAACGTATCCTCACAATTGCTGCTTATTTATGATCTCTGCCCGCACCATACCATGAAATCTATATTTCCTAACACTACTAATGTGATATGCACTCGTAATGTGAAACAGTGAGGCCCGGGCCGCCCAAGCGGAATGTGGGCACTTACCTGCTCCACCACAGGGCCGGCCCTGAATTGTACTTTTGGACCAACCTTTTGCCTGAACTTGGGAAGACGTGGGCCTGTTTGGATTATTCGTGAAGGTGATTAGTAATAACATCATGGACGGTAACATTTTCCGTTCGTTCATGGGTTTAGGACTGATCATGTTCTCTTCGTAGTATTCCTCTTCACCTATTTGGAATGGTCTGCCTTTCTGTAGCATCTGTAAGCATTTGGAGGTGATTTTCCATCCTTGGAAGTTCACCTTCCGTAAACTCTTTCCGCCCCCAAAGCTTTATGACATCATTCTGGACCCCTTTTTGGATTTTTGATTTGAGGTGAATTTATAGCCATGACCCTGCATTAGAACGTACTATAACTTCCAGATTCACATCCTCATTGCTTTAGACTTCTGTGTAGCTTACATCATCTTCACCAGTGTAAGACTAATCACAGGCCCTCACCACACACTTGTGCCTAATCTTCTCTTTCACCCTCCGTCACCGCCCCTCTTTGCCTCTGGGAGCCCGCATACAAATGTTCAGTGCCACCTGATGGTTAGTGCTTGCTTTTTCTTCGCCTTGTAAGTGAGATTCTATGGTATTTGAATTTCTCACTGGGGCTTGTTACACTTCCCCTAAAACCCTCACAGCCATTCTGGTGGTCACAAATGGCTGGATTGCATCATTTGTTCCGGCTGAGTGGTATACCATTGTGTGGCTATAGCCCATCTTCCTTCTCCAATCATCCCTTGCTGGACACCAGGGTGCTTTCCAAGTCTTGGATATCAGGAGTAAGACTGTGGTGAACACAGCCATGCACATGTCTTTATGCGGTAGTCTTTCTGACTTTTTTGGATAAACAAGCGGCAGATTAATAGCTGGGTCATACGGGACATGGATACTTAAATTTCTGAGGCAGTTCCACACCTTTGGCATCGTGGCTGCACCGGGTTACACTCCCACCAGCAGTGCAGGAGGCTTCCCTTCTCTCCACCTCCTCTCTGACACTTGTTATTTCCTGTCTGCTTCCTTCTAGCCATGCTGACCACAGTGAGCTGCCATGGCCTTGCAGTTTGGATTTGCATTTTCCTGAGACTTAATGATGGTGAACAAGTTTTCATGCACCTACTGGCCCTCTTTCTGTCTTCTTCGGAGAAATCTCTGCTTCCATCTTTTGACCAGGTTTTCATTGGCTTGTTTTTTTTCTTGTGGAGACGTGCGAGTTGATTGTATCTTTGGGCTTTTCACCCCTTGTCCGATGTGTGGTTTGCAAACATCCTCTCCCAATTGTTGTGGTGTCTTAGTATTCAGTTGATGGTTTCCTTGACTGGCAGAAGTGTGTGCATTTGATGTGGTCCCGTTTGTTTCTTGTTTCCTTTGTTGCCCTTGCCCAGTCAGACATGCTTCTTCCAAATAGGCGGCTCAGACAGATGGCAAAGAGCACTCTGCCTAGGTCTTCTCCTACAAGGTTCACGGTTTCAAGTCTGCCATTCAAGGCTTTAATCCATTTCAGGTGGTGTGTGTGCCAGGTGTAACATCATGGTGTACTCTCGTTGTGTTCCATGTGGCTGTGCAGGCTTCCCAGCACCGTTTATTGTAGAGACTCTCCTTTCTCCGCTGTCTCCACTTGGCTCCCTGGTCCAAAATGGGCTGTCCATGTAAGTTTGAGTTGGGCTCTGGGCTCTCAATTGTTTTGCATGGGTCTTCATGCCTGTTTTGGGGCCCAGACTGTGCCGTTTCGGTACCTAGCGCTTCGTCCTCTATGTTGAAATCAGAAATTGTGACACGTGCCGCTTTGTTCGTTTTCCTGAGGATTCCTTTGCCTAGTCAGGGTCTCGCGTTGCTGGCTAGAAACTTTAGGATTCTCTCTTCTTCTCTGTGGCAAATACTGCTGCAACTTTGACTGGGATTGCATGGAATCCAGAGATTCCTTACTGTGGTATGAACCTTTCAAGTGTGTTAATCCTTCCATTCCTAGATCCCTCGATATCTTTTTTTTTCTTGTGTCTTCTTGAGTTTCTTTCCCCAAAGGTTTGCTAGTTTTTGAATTAACATAGAATTCACCTGTTTTGCTAAGGTTATTCACAGAGATCCTATTCTTCGTAATGGCAAGCTCCTGTTTTTTTGTTTTTTTTTTTTTCTTAGCTTCAGTTTTTCTATTCTTTGCAACTTTTAATTGGTTTTGTTTTGGCACAAGTGCATTGCTGTGCTCACATCTGCTGGCAATGCTCCTGTATTTGCTGTGGAAGTCTGGCCCTGTCCAACGTCCCTTCCCATCTGCCTCTACTCTACCTCGGACGCCTGCACCAGAACAACTGAAGCAGTGGTGAGGAGGCCCAAACCGAGGATTCCACCCAGCCCATACTGGGCCACAGACCCAGAAGGTGCGGACCTCACCACTGCACCACCGGCCGGCCACTTACATGTTCAGTGGCAACGTGCAGTTGAGTGCAATGGGAGTTAAATATACTAGTGAGCCCAACTCTAGCACTGTGTAGATGAGGCTAGGTTGTTTTTCGGGTCCATTGTGATGTCAGAGGATTTGTCATAATTGTGTCTCTGAGGTCCAGCATGCTTCCTGGATACAGGTTTCAGAGCCTGCTTGGAGCAGTCTCATAACTCACCCTTCCCAGTTAGCCCATGCTTGACCTTCGCTGCCGTTTTTTGGCTTGTGAATTTCTCTGACTTTCAAACGTTCCAGCAGAGTCTGTCTAAAGACGGACATCATCTTTCATTGTGGATAATTCAGGTGTGATTTCTGTTCACCTTCCATTTTCTGGGTCCTCTTTTTCTTTTCCATAGTATACTCGTCATGGTCTTTCTCAGCTATCTCCCTTAGACATGCTTATCAGTCCGTTCTCCTTCATTCCAAGGGATTAGTTTGTATTTCTTTAATCGCTGTATGTTCTCTAGGGTGAGGTGTGAGTGCTTTCGTGACTCTTGGTTGTTGTCCTTGAATTTGCACCGGTCACTTGTAGGACTCTTGGCTATCCTAGCCTAGGTCAAACTAAGCACTGAGAACACGTGGTCATGTGGGTTGGTTTGACATCCTGAGATCAGAAACTCCAAATTCGAGGTGGTCCTGGCAACCCCCTTCACGGACACAATGTTTCCAAGACAACTTAGACAAATCGGATGAATTCCACTCTCCAGGAAAGATATTTTTCTGTCTCTTTTCCGGATTTGGGAAGTTTCGAACTTGACCCCTGATCCTTGAACGTTCCCCTAGATTCCGTCCAGATACGGGCTTACTTAATTTTTATAGGGTGTGCCATTTGTTTGCCCTACATCCTCTACCCTGGCCTGTTTATTTTTCTTGAAACACAACTGTAAAGTTCTAATTTTCGTGCAACTTCCTTACATATGGTGTCAAAACACATAATCAATAATCCTTCTACGGCAAGAGGTAGGGGGAGAGAATTTCGATGGAGGCAAACCGAGCACACTAGCCTGGGAGGGCAGCCTTCACGAAGGAACGAAGCCCTGTGGAAGAGGGTGCTTTTCAGCACCCTTGTAGAGCACTTCCAAACAAAGAGACATACCCCAAGCGTGACAGGGCTCCATTCCTTCAAGGCTTCCAAGACATCTCTTGGGACACATTACCATGTGCCCAGTGGGCCCACGTGACACCAGAGCTTCGGAAAAAGAGACTGACCTGCAAAGAATGCTATGGGCCTTGGAAAGGAGGCATCGATTCTTCTCTTCAATGTCCTCAAGACATCTTTCTTGACTTTGCATTATGCTTAAGGCACAAGGGCACTGTAGGTGTGATGAACCCCAAGTCCGGCCACTTGTTTCCAATGAAGTTGCAAGCTTGAATCAGCATGACCTCCCCATAGACTTGAATAGATGACAATGTTCTCCTCTCCGTGCCTGTCCCTCTATTCTCACTTGTGGCCTAGGGTTCCTTTCTTATCCCTTGCATCAGACTCTGTTTTATCTCTTCTAGTTTCTGTGCCTGCTTTCTGTTTGCCAAACCTGTTTCTGGGTATCTGTCCCTTTAATAGCCTAGCCTAGGCCAATCCTCAGACTGTAACCATGCGGCCACCCTGGGGGACATGTTCACCGTGATGTCATAAGCGACCTCAAAATTCGAAGTTGTCCTGACAACCTCCGTGCACACAGAGTTTCACAGCCATCTCAGACAAGTCTGACTCCTCACCCTGTCTAGGTAGGATAGTTTTCCTTTTTCTGCAATTGGTGTCAGTTTCTATCTTTCTCCTTGAACTTCGAAAGGGCTCCTACATTCTCTCTAGACACTGGTTTCACTCCTGTAAGATTATCCTGGGTTTTATCTCTTATATCTTGGGTAGATGGCAAAATGGGTGGACCTTACCCAGAAAAAGTCCTGGACTCCCTCACAAGTTGAAGTTGCCCAGGGAATGTTCTGATGCACAATGATGGTGTCATCTCGTGGCACTCTGCCAATTCCACCTTGGCAGGTCACAAGATTTCCTTCCTTCTGCCTTTGGGAAGTGTACCAGATACTTCCATAGATTGTAATATTCTTATGGTTCCTTTTCTTGTGCGTATTGATAACGTATCCTCACAATTGCTGCTTATTTATGATCTCTGCCCGCACCATACCATGAAATCTATATTTCCTAACACTACTAATGTGATATGCACTCGTAATGTGAAACAGTGAGGCCCGGGCCGCCCAAGCGGAATGTGGGCACTTACCTGCTCCACCACAGGGCCGGCCCTGAATTGTACTTTTGGACCAACCTTTTGCCTGAACTTGGGAAGACGTGGGCCTGTTTGGATTATTCGTGAAGGTGATTAGTAATAACATCATGGACGGTAACATTTTCCGTTCGTTCATGGGTTTAGGACTGATCATGTTCTCTTCGTAGTATTCCTCTTCACCTATTTGGAATGGTCTGCCTTTCTGTAGCATCTGTAAGCATTTGGAGGTGATTTTCCATCCTTGGAAGTTCACCTTCCGTAAACTCTTTCCGCCCCCAAAGCTTTATGACATCATTCTGGACCCCGTTTTGGATTTTTGATTTGAGGTGAATTTATAGCCATGACCCTGCATTAGAACGTACTATAACTTCCAGATTCACATCCTCATTGCTTTAGACTTCTGTGTAGCTTACATCATCTTCACCAGTGTAAGACTAATCACAGGCCCTCACCACACACTTGTGCCTAATCTTCTCTTTCACCCTCCGTCACCGCCCCTCTTTGCCTCTGGGAGCCCGCATACAAATGTTCAGTGCCACCTGTTGGTTAGTGCTTGCTTTTTCTTCGCCTTGTAAGTGAGATTCTATGGTATTTGAATTTCTCACTGGGGCTTGTTACACTTCCCCTAAAACCCTCACAGCCATTCTGGTGGTCACAAATGGCTGGATTGCATCATTTGTTCCGGCTGAGTGGTATACCATTGTGTGGCTATAGCCCATCTTCCTTCTCCAATCATCCCTTGCTGGACACCAGGGTGCTTTCCAAGTCTTGGATATCAGGAGTAAGACTGTGGTGAACACAGCCATGCACATGTCTTTATGCGGTAGTCTTTCTGACTTTTTTGGATAAGCAAGCGGCAGATTAATAGCTGGGTCATACGGGACATGGATACTTAAACTTCTGAGGCAGTTCCACACCTTTGGCATCGTGGCTGCACCGGGTTACACTCCCACCAGCAGTGCAGGAGGCTTCCCTTCTCTCCACCTCCTCTCTGACACTTGTTATTTCCTGTCTGCTTCCTTCTAGCCATGCTGACCACAGTGAGCTGCCATGGCCTTGCAGTTTGGATTTGCATTTTCCTGAGACTTAATGATGGTGAACAAGTTTTCATGCACCTACTGGCCCTCTTTCTGTCTTCTTCGGAGAAATCTCTGCTTCCATCTTTTGACCAGGTTTTCATTGGCTTGTTTTTTTTCTTGTGGAGACGTGCGAGTTGATTGTATCTTTGGGCTTTTCACCCCTTGTCCGATGTGTGGTTTGCAAACATCCTCTCCCAATTGTTGTGGTGTCTTAGTATTCAGTTGATGGTTTCCTTGAGTGGGCAGAAGTGTGTGCATTTGATGTGGTCCCGTTTGTTTCTTGTTTCCTTTGTTGCCCTTGCCCAGTCAGACATGCTTCTTCCAAATAGGCGGCTCAGACAGATGGCAAAGAGCACTCTGCCTAGGTCTTCTCCTACAAGGTTCACGGTTTCAAGTCTGCCATTCAAGGCTTTAATCCATTTCAGGTGGTGTGTGTGCCAGGTGTAACATCATGGTGTACTCTCGTTGTGTTCCATGTGGCTGTGCAGGCTTCCCAGCACCGTTTATTGTAGAGACTCTCCTTTCTCCGCTGTCTCCACTTGGCTCCCTGGTCCAAAATGGGCTGTCCATGTAAGTTTGAGTTGGGCTCTGGGCTCTCAATTGTTTTGCATGGGTCTTCATGCCTGTTTTGGGGCCCAGACTGTGCCGTTTCGGTACCTAGCGCTTCGTCCTCTATGTTGAAATCAGAAATTGTGACACGTGCCGCTTTGTTCGTTTTCCTGAGGATTCCTTTGCCTAGTCAGGGTCTCGTGTTGCTGGCTAGAAACTTTAGGATTCTCTCTTCTTCTCTGTGGCAAATACTGCTGCAACTTTGACTGGGATTGCATGGAATCCAGAGATTCCTTACTGCGGTATGAACCTTTCAAGTGTGTTAATCCTTCCATTCCTAGATCCCTCGATATCTTTTTTTTTCTTGTGTCTTCTTGAGTTTCTTTCCCCAAAGGTTTGCTAGTTTTTGAATTAACATAGAATTCACCTGTTTTGCTAAGGTTATTCACAGAGATCCTATTCTTCGTAATGGCAAGCTCCTGTTTTTTTGTTTTTTTTTTTCCTTAGCTTCAGTTTTTCTGTTCTTTGCAACTTTTAATTGGTTTTGTTTTGGCACAAGTGCATTGCTGTGCTCACATCTGCTGGCAATGCTCCTGTATTTGCTGTGGAAGTCTGGCCCTGTCCAACGTCCCTTCCCCTCTGCCTCTACTCTACCTCGGACGCCTGCACCAGAACAACTGAAGCAGTGGTGAGGAGGCCCAAACCGAGGATTCCACCCAGCCCATACTGGGCCACAGACCCAGAAGGTGCGGACCTCACCACTGCACCACCGGCCGGCCACTTACATGTTCAGTGGCAACGTGCAGTTGAGTGCAATGGGAGTTAAATATACTAGTGAGCCCAACTCTAGCACTGTGTAGATGAGGCTAGGTTGTTTTTCGGGTCCATTGTGATGTCAGAGGATTTGTCATAATTGTGTCTCTGAGGTCCAGCATGCTTCCTGGATACAGGTTTCAGAGCCTGCTTGGAGCAGTCTCATAACTCACCCTTCCCAGTTAGCCCATGCTTGACCTTCGCTGCCGTTTTTAGGCTTGTGAATTTCTCTGACTTTCAAACGTTCCAGCAGAGTCTGTCTAAAGACGGACATCATCTTTCATTGTGGATAATTCAGGTGTGATTTCTGTTCACCTTCCATTTTCTGGGTCCTCTTTTTCTTTTCCATAGTATACTCGTCATGGTCTTTCTCAGCTATCTCCCTTAGACATGCTTATCAGTCCGTTCTCCTTCATTCCAAGGGATTAGTTTGTATTTCTTTAATCGCTGTATGTTCTCTAGGGTGAGGTGTGAGTGCTTTCGTGACTCTTGGTTGTTGTCCTTGAATTTGCACCGGTCACTTGTAGGACTCTTGGCTACCCTAGCCAAGGTCAAACTAAGCACTGAGAACACGTGGTCATGTGGGTTGGTTTGACATCCTGAGATCAGAAACTCCAAATTTGAGGTGGTCCTGGCAACCCCCTTCACGGACACAATGTTTCCAAGACAACTTAGACAAATCGGATGAATTCCACTCTCCAGGAAAGATATTTTTCTGTCTCATTTCCGGATTTGGGAAGTTTCGAACTTGACCCCTGATCCTTGAACGTTCCCCTAGATTCCGTCCAGATACGGGCTTACTTAATTTTTATAGGGTGTGCCATTTGTTTGCCCTACATCCTCTACCCTGGCCTGTTTATTTTTCTTGAAACACAACTGTAAAGTTCTAATTTTCGTGCAACTTCCTTACATATGGTGTCAAAACACATAATCAATAATCCTTCTACGGCAAGAGGTAGGGGGAGAGAATTTCGATGGAGGCAAACAGAGCACACTAGCCTGGGAGGGCAGCCTTCACGAAGGAACGAAGCCCTGTGGAAGAGGGTGCTTTTCAGCACCCTTGTAGAGCACTTCCAAACAAAGAGACATACCCCAAGCGTGACAGGGCTCCATTCCTTCAAGGCTTCCAAGACATCTCTTGGGACACATTACCATCTGCCCAGTGGGCCCACGTGACACCAGAGCTTCGGAAAAAGAGACTGACCTTCAAAGAATGCTATGGGCCTTGGAAAGGAGGCATCGATTCTTCTCTTCAATGTCCTCAAGACATCTTTCTTGACTTTGCATTATGCTTAAGGCACAAGGGCACTGTAGGTGCGATGAACGCCAAGTCCGGCCACTTGTTTCCAATGAAGTTGCAAGCTTGAATCAGCATGACCTCCCCATAGACTTGAATAGATGACAATGTTCTCCTCTCCGTGCCTGTCCCTCTATTCTCACTTGTGGCCTAGGGTTCCTTTCTTATCCCTTGCATCAGACTCTGTTTTATCTCTTCTAGTTTCTGTGCCTGCTTTCTGTTTGCCAAACCTGTTTCTGGGTATCTGTCCCTTTAATAGCCTAGCCTAGGCCAATCCTCAGACTGTAACCATGCGGCCACCCTGGGGGACATGTTCACCGTGATGTCATAAGCGACCTCAAAATTCGAAGTTGTCCTGACAACCTCCGTGCACACAGAGTTTCACAGCCATCTCAGACCAGTCTGACTCCTCACCCTGTCTAGGTAGGATAGTTTTCCTTTTTCTGCAATTGTTGTCAGTTTCTATGTTTCTCCTTGAACTTCGAAAGGGCTCCTACATTCTCTCTAGACACTGGTTTCACTCCTGTAAGATTATCCTGGGTTTTATCTCTTATATCTTGGGTAGATGGCAAAATGGGTGGACCTTACCCAGAAAAAGTCCTGGACTCCCTCACAAGTTGAAGTTGCCCAGGGAATGTTCTGATGCACAATGATGGTGTCATCTCGTGGCACTCTGCCAATTCCACCTTGGCAGGTCACAAGATTTCCTTCCTTCTGCCTTTGGGAAGTGTACCAGATACTTCCATAGATTGTAATATTCTTATGGTTCCTTTTCTTGTGCGTATTGATAACGTATCCTCACAATTGCTGCTTATTTATGATCTCTGCCCGCACCATACCATGAAATCTATATTTCCTAACACTACTAATGTGATATGCACTCGTAATGTGAAACAGTGAGGCCCGGGCCGCCCAAGCGGAATGTGGGCACTTACCTGCTCCACCACAGGGCCGGCCCTGAATTGTACTTTTGGACCAACCTTTTGCCTGAACTTGGGAAGACGTGGGCCTGTTTGGATTATTCGTGAAGGTGATTAGTAATAACATCATGGACGGTAACATTTTCCGTTCGTTCATGGGTTTAGGACTGATCATGTTCTCTTCGTAGTATTCCTCTTCACCTATTTGGAATGGTCTGCCTTTCTGTAGCATCTGTAAGCATTTGGAGGTGATTTTCCATCCTTGGAAGTTCACCTTCCGTAAACTCTTTCCGCCCCCAAAGCTTTATGACATCATTCTGGACCCCTTTTTGGATTTTTGATTTGAGGTGAATTTATAGCCATGACCCTGCATTAGAACGTACTATAACTTCCAGATTCACATCCTCATTGCTTTAGACTTCTGTGTAGCTTACATCATCTTCACCAGTGTAAGACTAATCACAGGCCCTCACCACACACTTGTGCCTAATCTTCTCTTTCACCCTCCGTCACCGCCCCTCTTTGCCTCTGGGAGCCCGCATACAAATGTTCAGTGCCACCTGTTGGTTAGTGCTTGCTTTTTCTTCTCCTTGTAAGTGAGATTCTATGGTATTTGAATTTCTCACTGGGGCTTGTTACACTTCCCCTAAAACCCTCACAGCCATTCTGGTGGTCACAAATGGCTGGATTGCATCATTTGTTCCGGCTGAGTGGTATACCATTGTGTGGCTATAGCCCATCTTCCTTCTCCAATCATCCCTTGCTGGACACCAGGGTGCTTTCCAAGTCTTGGATATCAGGAGTAAGACTGTGGTGAACACAGCCATGCACATGTCTTTATGCGGTAGTCTTTCTGACTTTTTTGGATAAACAAGCGGCAGATTAATAGCTGGGTCATACGGGACATGGATACTTAAATTTCTGAGGCAGTTCCACACCTTTGGCATCGTGGCTGCACCGGGTTACACTCCCACCAGCAGTGCAGGAGGCTTCCCTTCTCTCCACCTCCTCTCTGACACTTGTTATTTCCTGTCTGCTTCCTTCTAGCCATGCTGACCACAGTGAGCTGCCATGGCCTTGCAGTTTGGATTTGCATTTTCCTGAGACTTAATGATGGTGAACAAGTTTTCATGCACCTACTGGCCCTCTTTCTGTCTTCTTCGGAGAAATCTCTGCTTCCATCTTTTGACCAGGTTTTCATTGGCTTGTTTTTTTTCTTGTGGAGACGTGCGAGTTGATTGTATCTTTGGGCTTTTCACCCCTTGTCCGATGTGTGGTTTGCAAACATCCTCTCCCAATTGTTGTGGTGTCTTAGTATTCAGTTGATGGTTTCCTTGACTGGCAGAAGTGTGTGCATTTGATGTGGTCCCGTTTGTTTCTTGTTTCCTTTGTTGCCCTTGCCCAGTCAGACATGCTTCTTCCAAATAGGCGGCTCAGACAGATGGCAAAGAGCACTCTGCCTAGGTCTTCTCCTACAAGGTTCACGGTTTCAAGTCTGCCATTCAAGGCTTTAATCCATTTCAGGTGGTGTGTGTGCCAGGTGTAACATCATGGTGTACTCTCGTTGTGTTCCATGTGGCTGTGCAGGCTTCCCAGCACCGTTTATTGTAGAGACTCTCCTTTCTCCGCTGTCTCCACTTGGCTCCCTGGTCCAAAATGGGCTGTCCATGTAAGTTTGAGTTGGGCTCTGGGCTCTCAATTGTTTTGCATGGGTCTTCATGCCTGTTTTGGGGCCCAGACTGTGCCGTTTCGGTACCTAGCGCTTCGTCCTCTATGTTGAAATCAGAAATTGTGACACGTGCCGCTTTGTTCGTTTTCCTGAGGATTCCTTTGCCTAGTCAGGGTCTCGCGTTGCTGGCTAGAAACTTTAGGATTCTCTCTTCTTCTCTGTGGCAAATACTGCTGCAACTTTGACTGGGATTGCATGGAATCTAGAGATTCCTTACTGTGGTATGAACCTTTCAAGTGTGTTAATCCTTCCATTCCTAGATCCCTCGATATCTTTTTTTTTCTTGTGTCTTCTTGAGTTTCTTTCCCCAAAGGTTTGCTAGTTTTTGAATTAACATAGAATTCACCTGTTTTGCTAAGGTTATTCACAGAGATCCTATTCTTCGTAATGGCAAGCTCCTGTTTTTTTGTTTTTTTTTTTTTCTTAGCTTCAGTTTTTCTATTCTTTGCAACTTTTAATTGGTTTTGTTTTGGCACAAGTGCATTGCTGTGCTCACATCTGCTGGCAATGCTCCTGTATTTGCTGTGGAAGTGTGGCCCTGTCCAACGTCCCTTCCCATCTGCCTCTACTCTACCTCGGACGCCTGCACCAGAACAACTGAAGCAGTGGTGAGGAGGCCCAAACCGAGGATTCCACCCAGCCCATACTGGGCCACAGACCCAGAAGGTGCGGACCTCACCACTGCACCACCGGCCGGCCACTTACATGTTCAGTGGCAACGTGCAGTTGAGTGCAATGGGAGTTAAATATACTAGTGAGCCCAACTCTAGCACTGTGTAGATGAGGCTAGGTTGTTTTTCGGGTCCATTGTGATGTCAGAGGATTTGTCATAATTGTGTCTCTGAGGTCCAGCATGCTTCCTGGATACAGGTTTCAGAGCCTGCTTGGAGCAGTCTCATAACTCACCCTTCCCAGTTAGCCCATGCTTGACCTTCGCTGCCGTTTTTTGGCTTGTGAATTTCTCTGACTTTCAAACGTTCCAGCAGAGTCTGTCTAAAGACGGACATCATCTTTCATTGTGGATAATTCAGGTGTGATTTCTGTTCACCTTCCATTTTCTGGGTCCTCTTTTTCTTTTCCATAGTATACTCGTCATGGTCTTTCTCAGCTATCTCCCTTAGACATGCTTATCAGTCCGTTCTCCTTCATTCCAAGGGATTAGTTTGTATTTCTTTAATCGCTGTATGTTCTCTAGGGTGAGGTGTGAGTGCTTTCGTGACTCTTGGTTGTTGTCCTTGAATTTGCACCGGTCACTTGTAGGACTCTTGGCTACCCTAGCCAAGGTCAAACTAAGCACTGAGAACACGTGGTCATGTGGGTTGGTTTGACATCCTGAGATCAGAAACTCCAAATTCGAGGTGGTCCTGGCAACCCCCTTCACGGACACAATGTTTCCAAGACAACTTAGACAAATCGGATGAATTCCACTCTCCAGGAAAGATATTTTTCTGTCTCATTTCCGGATTTGGGAAGTTTCGAACTTGACCCCTGATCCTTGAACGTTCCCCTAGATTCCGTCCAGATACGGGCTTACTTAATTTTTATAGGGTGTGCCATTTGTTTGCCCTACATCCTCTACCCTGGCCTGTTTATTTTTCTTGAAACACAACTGTAAAGTTCTAATTTTCGTGCAACTTCCTTACATATGGTGTCAAAACACATAATCAATAATCCTTCTACGGCAAGAGGTAGGGGGAGAGAATTTCGATGGAGGCAAACAGAGCACACTAGCCTGGGAGGGCAGCCTTCACGAAGGAACGAAGCCCTGTGGAAGAGGGTGCTTTTCAGCACCCTTGTAGAGCACTTCCAAACAAAGAGACATACCCCAAGCGTGACAGGGCTCCATTCCTTCAAGGCTTCCAAGACATCTCTTGGGACACATTACCATGTGCCCAGTGGGCCCACGTGACACCAGAGCTTCGGAAAAAGAGACTGACCTTCAAAGAATGCTATGGGCCTTGGAAAGGAGGCATCGATTCTTCTCTTCAATGTCCTCAAGACATCTTTCTTGACTTTGCATTATGCTTAAGGCACAAGGGCACTGTAGGTGTGATGAACGCCAAGTCCGGCCACTTGTTTCCAATGAAGTTGCAAGCTTGAATCAGCATGACCTCCCCATAGACTTGAATAGATGACAATGTTCTCCTCTCCGTGCCTGTCCCTCTATTCTCACTTGTGGCCTAGGGTTCCTTTCTTATCCCTTGCATCAGACTCTGTTTTATCTCTTCTAGTTTCTGTGCCTGCTTTCTGTTTGCCAAACCTGTTTCTGGGTATCTGTCCCTTTAATAGCCTAGCCTAGGCCAATCCTCAGACTGTAACCATGCGGCCACCCTGGGGGACATGTTCACCGTGATGTCATAAGCGACCTCAAAATTCGAAGTTGTCCTGACAACCTCCGTGCACACAGAGTTTCACAGCCATCTCAGACCAGTCTGACTCCTCACCCTGTCTAGGTAGGATAGTTTTCCTTTTTCTGCAATTGTTGTCAGTTTCTATCTTTCTCCTTGAACTTCGAAAGGGCTCCTACATTCTCTCTAGACACTGGTTTCACTCCTGTAAGATTATCCTGGGTTTTATCTCTTATATCTTGGGTAGATGGCAAAATGGGTGGACCTTACCCAGAAAAAGTCCTGGACTCCCTCACAAGTTGAAGTTGCCCAGGGAATGTTCTGATGCACAATGATGGTGTCATCTCGTGGCACTCTGCCAATTCCACCTTGGCAGGTCACAAGATTTCCTTCCTTCTGCCTTTGGGAAGTGTACCAGATACTTCCATAGATTGTAATATTCTTATGGTTCCTTTTCTTGTGCGTATTGATAACGTATCCTCACAATTGCTGCTTATTTATGATCTCTGCCCGCACCATACCATGAAATCTATATTTCCTAACACTACTAATGTGATATGCACTCGTAATGTGAAACAGTGAGGCCCGGGCCGCCCAAGCGGAATGTGGGCACTTACCTGCTCCACCACAGGGCCGGCCCTGAATTGTACTTTTGGACCAACCTTTTGCCTGAACTTGGGAAGACGTGGGCCTGTTTGGATTATTCGTGAAGGTGATTAGTAATAACATCATGGACGGTAACATTTTCCGTTCGTTCATGGGTTTAGGACTGATCATGTTCTCTTCGTAGTATTCCTCTTCACCTATTTGGAATGGTCTGCCTTTCTGTAGCATCTGTAAGCATTTGGAGGTGATTTTCCATCCTTGGAAGTTCACCTTCCGTAAACTCTTTCCGCCCCCAAAGCTTTATGACATCATTCTGGACCCCTTTTTGGATTTTTGATTTGAGGTGAATTTCTAGCCATGACCCTGCATTAGAACGTACTATAACTTCCAGATTCACATCCTCATTGCTTTAGACTTCTGTGTAGCTTACATCATCTTCACCAGTGTAAGACTAATCACAGGCCCTCACCACACACTTGTGCCTAATCTTCTCTTTCACCCTCCGTCACCGCCCCTCTTTGCCTCTGGGAGCCCGCATACAAATGTTCAGTGCCACCTGATGGTTAGTGCTTGCTTTTTCTTCGCCTTGTAAGTGAGATTCTATGGTATTTGAATTTCTCACTGGGGCTTGTTACACTTCCCCTAAAACCCTCACAGCCATTCTGGTGGTCACAAATGGCTGGATTGCATCATTTGTTCCGGCTGAGTGGTATACCATTGTGTGGCTATAGCCCATCTTCCTTCTCCAATCATCCCTTGCTGGACACCAGGGTGCTTTCCAAGTCTTGGATATCAGGAGTAAGACTGTGGTGAACACAGCCATGCACATGTCTTTATGCGGTAGTCTTTCTGACTTTTTTGGATAAACAAGCGGCAGATTAATAGCTGGGTCATACGGGACATGGATACTTAAATTTCTGAGGCAGTTCCACACCTTTGGCATCGTGGCTGCACCGGGTTACACTCCCACCAGCAGTGCAGGAGGCTTCCCTTCTCTCCACCTCCTCCCTGACACTTGTTATTTCCTGTCTGCTTCCTTCTAGCCATGCTGACCACAGTGAGCTGCCATGGCCTTGCAGTTTGGATTTGCATTTTCCTGAGACTTAATGATGGTGAACAAGTTTTCATGCACCTACTGGCCCTCTTTCTGTCTTCTTCGGAGAAATCTCTGCTTCCATCTTTTGACCAGGTTTTCATTGGCTTGTTTTTTTTCTTGTGGAGACGTGCGAGTTGATTGTATCTTTGGGCTTTTCACCCCTTGTCCGATGTGTGGTTTGCAAACATCCTCTCCCAATTGTTGTGGTGTCTTAGTATTCAGTTGATGGTTTCCTTGAGTGGGCAGAAGTGTGTGCATTTGATGTGGTCCCGTTTGTTTCTTGTTTCCTTTGTTGCCCTTGCCCAGTCAGACATGCTTCTTCCAAATAGGCGGCTCAGACAGATGGCAAAGAGCACTCTGCCTAGGTCTTCTCCTACAAGGTTCACGGTTTCAAGTCTGCCATTCAAGGCTTTAATCCATTTCAGGTGGTGTGTGTGCCAGGTGTAACATCATGGTGTACTCTCGTTGTGTTCCATGTGGCTGTGCAGGCTTCCCAGCACCGTTTATTGTAGAGACTCTCCTTTCTCCGCTGTCTAGACTTGGCTCCCTGGTCCAAAATGGGCTGTCCATGTAAGTTTGAGTTGGGCTCTGGGCTCTCAATTGTTTTGCATGGGTCTTCATGCCTGTTTTGGGGCCCAGACTGTGCCGTTTCGGTACCTAGCGCTTCGTCCTCTATGTTGAAATCAGAAATTGTGACACGTGCCGCTTTGTTCGTTTTCCTGAGGATTCCTTTGCCTAGTCAGGGTCTCGTGTTGCTGGCTAGAAACTTTAGGATTCTCTCTTCTTCTCTGTGGCAAATACTGCTGCAACTTTGACTGGGATTGCATGGAATCCAGAGATTCCTTACTGCGGTATGAACCTTTCAAGTGTGTTAATCCTTCCATTCCTAGATCCCTCGATATCTTTTTTTTTCTTGTGTCTTCTTGAGTTTCTTTCCCCAAAGGTTTGCTAGTTTTTGAATTAACATAGAATTCACCTGTTTTGCTAAGGTTATTCACAGAGATCCTATTCTTCGTAATGGCAAGCTCCTGTTTTTTTGTTTTTTTTTTTTTCTTAGCTTCAGTTTTTCTATTCTTTGCAACTTTTAATTGGTTTTGTTTTGGCACAAGTGCATTGCTGTGCTCACATCTGCTGGCAATGCTCCTGTATTTGCTGTGGAAGTGTGGCCCTGTCCAACGTCCCTTCCCATCTGCCTCTACTCTACCTCGGACGCCTGCACCAGAACAACTGAAGCAGTGGTGAGGAGGCCCAAACCGAGGATTCCACCCAGCCCATACTGGGCCACAGACCCAGAAGGTGCGGACCTCACCACTGCACCACCGGCCGGCCACTTACATGTTCAGTGGCAACGTGCAGTTGAGTGCAATGGGAGTTAAATATACTAGTGAGCCCAACTCTAGCACTGTGTAGATGAGGCTAGGTTGTTTTTCGGGTCCATTGTGATGTCAGAGGATTTGTCATAATTGTGTCTCTGAGGTCCAGCATGCTTCCTGGATACAGGTTTCAGAGCCTGCTTGGAGCAGTCTCATAACTCACCCTTCCCAGTTAGCCCATGCTTGACCTTCGCTGCCGTTTTTTGGCTTGTGAATTTCTCTGACTTTCAAACGTTCCAGCAGAGTCTGTCTAAAGACGGACATCATCTTTCATTGTGGATAATTCAGGTGTGATTTCTGTTCACCTTCCATTTTCTGGGTCCTCTTTTTCTTTTCCATAGTATACTCGTCATGGTCTTTCTCAGCTATCTCCCTTAGACATGCTTATCAGTCCGTTCTCCTTCATTCCAAGGGATTAGTTTGTATTTCTTTAATCGCTGTATGTTCTCTAGGGTGAGGTGTGAGTGCTTTCGTGACTCTTGGTTGTTGTCCTTGAATTTGCACCGGTCACTTGTAGGACTCTTGGCTACCCTAGCCAAGGTCAAACTAAGCACTGAGAACACGTGGTCATGTGGGTTGGTTTGACATCCTGAGATCAGAAACTCCAAATTCGAGGTGGTCCTGGCAACCCCCTTCACGGACACAATGTTTCCAAGACAACTTAGACAAATCGGATGAATTCCACTCTCCAGGAAAGATATTTTTCTGTCTCTTTTCCGGATTTGGGAAGTTTCGAACTTGACCCCTGATCCTTGAACGTTCCCCTAGATTCCGTCCAGATACGGGCTTACTTAATTTTTATAGGGTGTGCCATTTGTTTGCCCTACATCCTCTACCCTGGCCTGTTTATTTTTCTTGAAACACAACTGTAAAGTTCTAATTTTCGTGCAACTTCCTTACATATGGTGTCAAAACACATAATCAATAATCCTTCTACGGCAAGAGGTAGGGGGAGAGAATTTCGATGGAGGCAAACAGAGCACACTAGCCTGGGAGGGCAGCCTTCACGAAGGAACGAAGCCCTGTGGAAGAGGGTGCTTTTCAGCACCCTTGTAGAGCACTTCCAAACAAAGAGACATACCCCAAGCGTGACAGGGCTCCATTCCTTCAAGGCTTCCAAGACATCTCTTGGGACACATTACCATGTGCCCAGTGGGCCCACGTGACACCAGAGCTTCGGAAAAAGAGACTGACCTTCAAAGAATGCTATGGGCCTTGGAAAGGAGGCATCGATTCTTCTCTTCAATGTCCTCAAGACATCTTTCTTGACTTTGCATTATGCTTAAGGCACAAGGGCACTGTAGGTGTGATGAACGCCAAGTCCGGCCACTTGTTTCCAATGAAGTTGCAAGCTTGAATCAGCATGACCTCCCCATAGACTTGAATAGATGACAATGTTCTCCTCTCCGTGCCTGTCCCTCTATTCTCACTTGTGGCCTAGGGTTCCTTTCTTATCCCTTGCATCAGACTCTGTTTTATCTCTTCTAGTTTCTGTGCCTGCTTTCTGTTTGCCAAACCTGTTTCTGGGTATCTGTCCCTTTAATAGCCTAGCCTAGGCCAATCCTCAGACTGTAACCATGCGGCCACCCTGGGGGACATGTTGACCGTGATGTCATAAGCGACCTCAAAATTCGAAGTTGTCCTGACAACCTCCGTGCACACAGAGTTTCACAGCCATCTCAGACCAGTCTGACTCCTCACCCTGTCTAGGTAGGATAGTTTTCCTTTTTCTGCAATTGTTGTCAGTTTCTATCTTTCTCCTTGAACTTCGAAAGGGCTCCTACATTCTCTCTAGACACTGGTTTCACTCCTGTAAGATTATCCTGGGTTTTATCTCTTATATCTTGGGTAGATGGCAAAATGGGTGGACCTTACCCAGAAAAAGTCCTGGACTCCCTCACAAGTTGAAGTTGCCCAGGGAATGTTCTGATGCACAATGAGGGTGTCATCTCGTGGCACTCTGCCAATTCCGCCTTGGCAGGTCACAAGATTTCCTTCCTTCTGCCTTTGGGAAGTGTACCAGATACTTCCATAGATTGTAATATTCTTATGGTTCCTTTTCTTGTGCGTATTGATAACGTATCCTCACAATTGCTGCTTATTTATGATCTCTGCCCGCACCATACCATGAAATCTATATTTCCTAACACTACTAATGTGATATGCACTCGTAATGTGAAACAGTGAGGCCCGGGCCGCCCAAGCGGAATGTGGGCACTTACCTGCTCCACCACAGGGCCGGCCCTGAATTGTACTTTTGGACCAACCTTTTGCCTGAACTTGGGAAGACGTGGGCCTGTTTGGATTATTCGTGAAGGTGATTAGTAAGAACATCATGGACGGTAACATTTTCCGTTCGTTCATGGGTTTAGGACTGATCATGTTCTCTTCGTAGTATTCCTCTTCACCTATTTGGAATGGTCTGCCTTTCTGTAGCATCTGTAAGCATTTGGAGGTGATTTTCCATCCTTGGAAGTTCACCTTCCGTAAACTCTTTCCGCCCCCAAAGCTTTATGACATCATTCTGGACCCCTTTTTGGATTTTTGATTTGAGGTGAATATATAGCCATGACCCTGCATTAGAACGTACTATAACTTCCAGATTCACATCCTCATTGCTTTAGACTTCTGTGTAGCTTACATCATCTTCACCAGTGTAAGACTAATCACAGGCCCTCACCACACACTTGTGCCTAATCTTCTCTTTCACCCTCCGTCACCGCCCCTCTTTGCCTCTGGGAGCCCGCATACAAATGTTCAGTGCCACCTGTTGGTTAGTGCTTGCTTTTTCTTCGCCTTGTAAGTGAGATTCTATGGTATTTGAATTTCTCCCTGGGGCTTGTTACACTTCCCCTAAAACCCTCACAGCCATTCTGGTGGTCACAAATGGCTGGATTGCATCATTTGTTCCGGCTGAGTGGTATACCATTGTGTGGCTATAGCCCATCTTCCTTCTCCAATCATCCCTTGCTGGACACCAGGGTGCTTTCCAAGTCTTGGATATCAGGAGTAAGACTGTGGTGAACACAGCCATGCACATGTCTTTATGCGGTAGTCTTTCTGACTTTTTTGGATAAACAAGCGGCAGATTAATAGCTGGGTCATACGGGACATGGATACTTAAACTTCTGAGGCAGTTCCACACCTTTGGCATCGTGGCTGCACCGGGTTACACTCCCACCAGCAGTGCAGGAGGCTTCCCTTCTCTCCACCTCCTCTCTGACACTTGTTATTTCCTGTCTGCTTCCTTCTAGCCATGCTGACCACAGAGAGCTGCCATGGCCTTGCAGTTTGGATTTGCATTTTCCTGAGACTTAATGATGGTGAACAAGTTTTCATGCACCTACTGGCCCTCTTTCTGTCTTCTTCGGAGAAATCTCTGCTTCCATCTTTTGACCAGGTTTTCATTGGCTTGTTTTTTTTCTTGTGGAGACGTGCGAGTTGATTGTATCTTTGGGCTTTTCACCCCTTGTCCGATGTGTGGTTTGCAAACATCCTCTCCCAATTGTTGTGGTGTCTTAGTATTCAGTTGATGGTTTCCTTGAGTGGGCAGAAGTGTGTGCATTTGATGTGGTCCCGTTTGTTTCTTGTTTCCTTTGTTGCCCTTGCCCAGTCAGACATGCTTCTTCCCAATAGGCGGCTCAGACAGATGGCAAAGAGCACTCTGCCTAGGTCTTCTCCTACAAGGTTCACGGTTTCAAGTCTGCCATTCAAGGCTTTAATCCACTTCAGGTGGTGTGTGTGCCAGGTGTAACATCATGGCGTACTCTCGTTGTGTTCCATGTGGCTGTGCAGGCTTCCCAGCACCGTTTATTGTAGAGACTCTCCTTTCTCCGCTGTCTCCACTTGGCTCCCTGGTCCAAAATGGGCTGTCCATGTAAGTTTGAGTTGGGCTCTGGGCTCTCAATTGTTTTGCATGGGTCTTCATGCCTGTTTTGGGGCCCAGACTGTGCCGTTTCGGTACCTAGCGCTTCGTCCTCTATGTTGAAATCAGAAATTGTGACACGTGCTGCTTTGTTCGTTTTCCTGAGGATTCCTTTGCCTAGTCAGGGTCTCGTGTTGCTGGCTAGAAACTTTAGGATTCTCTCTTCTTCTCTGTGGCAAATACTGCTGCAACTTTGACTGGGATTGCATGGAATCCAGAGATTCCTTACTGCGGTATGAACCTTTCAAGTGTGTTAATCCTTCCATTCCTAGATCCCTCGATATCTTTTTTTTTCTTGTGTCTTCTTGAGTTTCTTTCCCCAAAGGTTTGCTAGTTTTTGAATTAACATAGAATTCACCTGTTTTGCTAAGGTTATTCACAGAGATCCTATTCTTCGTAATGGCAAGCTCCTGTTTTTTTGTTTTTTTTTCCTTAGCTTCAGTTTTTCTATTCTTTGCAACTTTTAATTGGTTTTGTTTTGGCACAAGTGCATTGCTGTGCTCACATCTGCTGGCAATGCTCCTGTATTTGCTGTGGAAGTCTGGCCCTGTCCAACGTCCCTTCCCATCTGCCTCTACTCTACCTCGGACGCCTGCACCAGAACAACTGAAGCAGTGGTGAGGAGGCCCAAACCGAGGATTCCACCCAGCCCATACTGGGCCACAGACCCAGAAGGTGCGGACCTCACCACTGCACCACCGGCCGGCCACTTACATGTTCAGTGGCAACGTGCAGTTGAGTGCAATGGGAGTTAAATATACTAGTGAGCCCAACTCTAGCACTGTGTAGATGAGGCTAGGTTGTTTTTCGGGTCCATTGTGATGTCAGAGGATTTGTCATAATTGTGTCTCTGAGGTCCAGCATGCTTCCTGGATACAGGTTTCAGAGCCTGCTTGGAGCAGTCTCATAACTCACCCTTCCCAGTTAGCCCATGCTTGACCTTCGCTGCCGTTTTTTGGCTTGTGAATTTCTCTGACTTTCAAACGTTCCAGCAGAGTCTGTCTAAAGACGGACATCATCTTTCATTGTGGATAATTCAGGTGTGATTTCTGTTCACCTTCCATTTTCTGGGGCCTCTTTTTCTTTTCCATAGTATACTCGTCATGGTCTTTCTCAGCTATCTCCCTTAGACATGCTTATCAGTCCGTTCTCCTTCATTCCAAGGGATTAGTTTGTATTTCTTTAATCGCTGTATGTTCTCTAGGGTGAGGTGTGAGTGCTTTCGTGACTCTTGGTTGTTGTCCTTGAATTTGCACCGGTCACTTGTAGGACTCTTGGCTACCCTAGCCAAGGTCAAATTAAGCACTGAGAACACGTGGTCATGTGGGTTGGTTTGACATCCTGAGATCAGAAACTCCAAATTCGAGGTGGTCCTGGCAACCCCCTTCACGGACACAATGTTTCCAAGACAACTTAGACAAATCGGATGAATTCCACTCTCCAGGAAAGATATTTTTCTGTCTCTTTTCCGGATTTGGGAAGTTTCGAACTTGACCCCTGATCCTTGAACGTTCCCCTAGATTCCGTCCAGATACGGGCTTACTTAATTTTTATAGGGTGTGCCATTTGTTTGCCCTACATCCTCTACCCTGGCCTGTTTATTTTTCTTGAAACACAACTGTAAAGTTCTAATTTTCGTGCAACTTCCTTACATATGGTGTCAAAACACATAATCAATAATCCTTCTACGGCAAGAGGTAGGGGGAGAGAATTTCGATGGAGGCAAACAGAGCACACTAGCCTGGGAGGGCAGCCTTCACGAAGGAACGAAGCCCTGTGGAAGAGGGTGCTTTTCAGCACCCTTGTAGAGCACTTCCAAACAAAGAGACATACCCCAAGCGTGACAGGGCTCCATTCTTTCAAGGCTTCCAAGACATCTCTTGGGACACATTACCATGTGCCCAGTGGGCCCACGTGACACCAGAGCTTCGGAAAAAGAGACTGACCTTCAAAGAATGCTATGGGCCTTGTTAAGGAGGCATCGATTCTTCTCTTCAATGTCCTCAAGACATCTTTCTTGACTTTGCATTATGCTTAAGGCACAAGGGCACTGTAGGTGTGATGAACGCCAAGTCCGGCCACTTGTTTCCAATGAAGTTGCAAGCTTGAATCAGCATGACCTCCCCATAGACTTGAATAGATGACAATGTTCTCCTCTCCGTGCCTGTCCCTCTATTCTCACTTGTGGCCTAGGGTTCCTTTCTTATCCCTTGCATCAGACTCTGTTTGATCTCTTCTAGTTTCTGTGCCTGCTTTCTGTTTGCCAAACCTGTTTCTGGCTATCTGTCCCTTTAATAGCCTAGCCTAGGCCAATCCTCAGACTGTAACCATGCGGCCACCCTGGGGGACATGTTCACCGTGATGTCATAAGCGACCTCAAAATTCGAAGTTGTCCTGACAACCTCCGTGCACACAGAGTTTCACAGCCATCTCAGACCAGTCTGACTCCTCACCCTGTCTAGGTAGGATAGTTTTCCTTTTTCTGCAATTGTTGTCAGTTTCTATCTTTCTCCTTGAACTTCGAAAGGGCTCCTACATTCTCTCTAGACACTGGTTTCACTCCTGTAAGATTATCCTGGGTTTTATCTCTTATATCTTGGGTAGATGGCAAAATGGGTGGACCTTACCCAGAAAAAGTCCTGGACTCCCTCACAAGTTGAAGTTGCCCAGGGAATGTTCTGATGCACAATGATGGTGTCATCTCGTGGCACTCTGCCAATTCCACCTTGGCAGGTCACAAGATTTCCTTCCTTCTGCCTTTGGGAAGTGTACCAGATACTTCCATAGATTGTAATATTCTTATGGTTCCTTTTCTTGTGCGTATTGATAACGTATCCTCACAATTGCTGCTTATTTATGATCTCTGCCCGCACCATACCATGAAATCTATATTTCCTAACACTACTAATGTGATATGCACTCGTAATGTGAAACAGTGAGGCCCGGGCCGCCCAAGCGGAATGTGGGCACTTACCTGCTCCACCACAGGGCCGGCCCTGAATTGTACTTTTGGACCAACCTTTTGCCTGAACTTGGGAAGACGTGGGCCTGTTTGGATTATTCGTGAAGGTGATTAGTAAGAACATCATGGACGGTAACATTTTCCGTTCGTTCATGGGTTTAGGACTGATCATGTTCTCTTCGTAGTATTCCTCTTCACCTATTTGGAATGGTCTGCCTTTCTGTAGCATCTGTAAGCATTTGGAGGTGATTTTCCATCCTTGGAAGTTCACCTTCCGTAAACTCTTTCCGCCCCCAAAGCTTTATGACATCATTCTGGACCCCTTTTTGGATTTTTGATTTGAGGTGAATTTCTAGCCATGACCCTGCATTAGAACGTACTATAACTTCCAGATTCACATCCTCATTGCTTTAGACTTCTGTGTAGCTTACATCATCTTCACCAGTGTAAGACTAATCACAGGCCCTCACCACACACTTGTGCCTAATCTTCTCTTTCACCCTCCGTCACCGCCCCTCTTTGCCTCTGGGAGCCCGCATACAAATGTTCAGTGCCACCTGTTGGTTAGTGCTTGCTTTTTCTTCTCCTTGTAAGTGAGATTCTATGGTATTTGAATTTCTCACTGGGGCTTGTTACACTTCCCCTAAAACCCTCACAGCCATTCTGGTGGTCACAAATGGCTGGATTGCATCATTTGTTCCGGCTGAGTGGTATACCATTGTGTGGCTATAGCCCATCTTCCTTCTCCAATCATCCCTTGCTGGACACCAGGGTGCTTTCCAAGTCTTGGATATCAGGAGTAAGACTGTGGTGAACACAGCCATGCACATGTCTTTATGCGGTAGTCTTTCTGACTTTTTTGGATAAACAAGCGGCAGATTAATAGCTGGGTCATACGGGACATGGATACTTAAACTTCTGAGGCAGTTCCACACCTTTGGCATCGTGGCTGCACCGGGTTACACTCCCACCAGCAGTGCAGGAGGCTTCCCTTCTCTCCACCTCCTCTCTGACACTTGTTATTTCCTGTCTGCTTCCTTCTAGCCATGCTGACCACAGTGAGCTGCCATGGCCTTGCAGTTTGGATTTGCATTTTCCTGAGACTTAATGATGGTGAACAAGTTTTCATGCACCTACTGGCCCTCTTTCTGTCTTCTTCGGAGAAATCTCTGCTTCCATCTTTTGACCAGGTTTTCATTGGCTTGTTTTTTTTCTTGTGGAGACGTGCGAGTTGATTGTATCTTTGGGCTTTTCACCCCTTGTCCGATGTGTGGTTTGCAAACATCCTCTCCCAATTGTTGTGGTGTCTTAGTATTCAGTTGATGGTTTCCTTGAGTGGGCAGAAGTGTGTGCATTTGATGTGGTCCCGTTTGTTTCTTGTTTCCTTTGTTGCCCTTGCCCAGTCAGACATGCTTCTTCCAAATAGGCGGCTCAGACAGATGGCAAAGAGCACTCTGCCTAGGTCTTCTCCTACAAGGTTCACGGTTTCAAGTCTGCCATTCAAGGCTTTAATCCACTTCAGGTGGTGTGTGTGCCAGGTGTAACATCATGGCGTACTCTCGTTGTGTTCCATGTGGCTGTGCAGGCTTATCAGCACCGTTTATTGTAGAGACTCTCCTTTCTCCGCTGTCTCCACTTGGCTCCCTGGTCCAAAATGGGCTGTCCATGTAAGTTTGAGTTGGGCTCTGGGCTCTCAATTGTTTTGCATGGGTCTTCATGCCTGTTTTGGGGCCCAGACTGTGCCGTTTCGGTACCTAGCGCTTCGTCCTCTATGTTGAAATCAGAAATTGTGACACGTGCTGCTTTGTTCGTTTTCCTGAGGATTCCTTTGCCTAGTCAGGGTCTCGTGTTGCTGGCTAGAAACTTTAGGATTCTCTCTTCTTCTCTGTGGCAAATACTGCTGCAACTTTGACTGGGATTGCATGGAATCCAGAGATTCCTTACTGCGGTATGAACCTTTCAAGTGTGTTAATCCTTCCATTCCTAGATCCCTCGATATCTTTTTTTTTCTTGTGTCTTCTTGAGTTTCTTTCCCCAAAGGTTTGCTAGTTTTTGAATTAACATAGAATTCACCTGTTTTGCTAAGGTTATTCACAGAGATCCTATTCTTCGTAATGGCAAGCTCCTGTTTTTTTGTTTTTTTTTTCCTTAGCTTCAGTTTTTCTAATCTTTGCAACTTTTAATTGGTTTTGTTTTGGCACAAGTGCATTGCTGTGCTCACATCTGCTGGCAATGCTCCTGTATTTGCTGTGGAAGTGTGGCCCTGTCCAACGTCCCTTCCCATCTGCCTCTACTCTACCTCGGACGCCTGCACCAGAACAACTGAAGCAGTGGTGAGGAGGCCCAAACCGAGGATTCCACCCAGCCCATACTGGGCCACAGACCCAGAAGGTGCGGACCTCACCACTGCACCACCGGCCGGCCACTTACATGTTCAGTGGCAACGTGCAGTTGAGTGCAATGGGAGTTAAATATACTAGTGAGCCCAACTCTAGCACTGTGTAGATGAGGCTAGGTTGTTTTTCGGGTCCATTGTGATGTCAGAGGATTTGTCATAATTGTGTCTCTGAGGTCCAGCATGCTTCCTGGATACAGGTTTCAGAGCCTGCTTGGAGCAGTCTCATAACTCACCCTTCCCAGTTAGCCCATGCTTGACCTTCGCTGCCGTTTTTTGGCTTGTGAATTTCTCTGACTTTCAAACGTTCCAGCAGAGTCTGTCTAAAGACGGACATCATCTTTCATTGTGGATAATTCAGGTGTGATTTCTGTTCACCTTCCATTTTCTGGGGCCTCTTTTTCTTTTCCATAGTATACTCGTCATGGTCTTTCTCAGCTATCTCCCTTAGACATGCTTATCAGTCCGTTCTCCTTCATTCCAAGGGATTAGTTTGTATTTCTTTAATCGCTGTATGTTCTCTAGGGTGAGGTGTGAGTGCTTTCGTGACTCTTGGTTGTTGTCCTTGAATTTGCACCGGTCACTTGTAGGACTCTTGGCTACCCTAGCCTAGGTCAAACTAAGCACTGAGAACACGTGGTCATGTGGGTTGGTTTGACATCCTGAGATCAGAAACTCCAAATTCGAGGTGGTCCTGGCAACCCCCTTCACGGACACAATGTTTCCAAGACAGCTTAGATAAATCGGATGAATTCCACGCTCCAGGAAAGATATTTTTCTGTCTCTTTTCCGGATTTGGGAAGTTTCGAACTTGACCCCTGATCCTTGAACGTTCCCCTAGATTCCGTCCAGATACGGGCTTACTTAATTTTTATAGGGTGTGCCATTTGTTTGCCCTACATCCTCTACCCTGGCCTGTTTATTTTTCTTGAAACACAACTGTAAAGTTCTAATTTTCGTGCAACTTCCTTACATATGGTGTCAAAACACATAATCAATAATCCTTCTACGGCAAGAGGTAGGGGGAGAGAATTTCGATGGAGGCAAACAGAGCACACTAGCCTGGGAGGGCAGCCTTCACGAAGGAACGAAGCCCTGTGGAAGAGGGTGCTTTTCAGCACCCTTGTAGAGCACTTCCAAACAAAGAGACATACCCCAAGCGTGACAGGGCTCCATTCTTTCAAGGCTTCCAAGACATCTCTTGGGACACATTACCATGTGCCCAGTGGGCCCACGTGACACCAGAGCTTCGGAAAAAGAGACTGACCTTCAAAGAATGCTATGGGCCTTGTTAAGGAGGCATCGATTCTTCTCTTCAATGTCCTCAAGACATCTTTCTTGACTTTGCATTATGCTTAAGGCACAAGGGCACTGTAGGTGTGATGAACGCCAAGTCCGGCCACTTGTTTCCAATGAAGTTGCAAGCTTGAATCAGCATGACCTCCCCATAGACTTGAATAGATGACAATGTTCTCCTCTCCGTGCCTGTCCCTCTATTCTCACTTGTGGCCTAGGGTTCCTTTCTTATCCCTTGCATCAGACTCTGTTTTATCTCTTCTAGTTTCTGTGCCTGCTTTCTGTTTGCCAAACCTGTTTCTGGGTATCTGTCCCTTTAATAGCCTAGCCTAGGCCAATCCTCAGACTGTAACCATGCGGCCACCCTGGGGGACATGTTCACCGTGATGTCATAAGCGACCTCAAAATTCGAAGTTGTCCTGACAACCTCCGTGCACACAGAGTTTCACAGCCATCTCAGACCAGTCTGACTCCTCACCCTGTCTAGGTAGGATAGTTTTCCTTTTTCTGCAATTGTTGTCAGTTTCTATCTTTCTCCTTGAACTTCCAAAGGGCTCCTACATTCTCTCTAGACACTGGTTTCACTCCTGTAAGATTATCCTGGGTGTTATCTCTTATATCTTGGGTAGATGGCAAAATGGGTGGACCTTACCCAGAAAAAGTCCTGGACTCCCTCACAAGTTGAAGTTGCCCAGGGAATGTTCTGATGCACAATGAGGGTGTCATCTCGTGGCACTCTGCCAATTCCGCCTTGGCAGGTCACAAGTTTTCCTTCCTTCTGCCTTTGGGAAGTGTACCAGATACTTCCATAGATTGTAATATTCTTATGGTTCCTTTTCTTGTGCGTATTGATAACGTATCCTCACAATTGCTGCTTATTTATGATCTCTGCCCGCACCATACCATGAAATCTATATTTCCTAACACTACTAATGTGATATGCACTCGTAATGTGAAACAGTGAGGCCCGGGCCGCCCAAGCGGAATGTGGGCACTTACTTGCTCCACCACAGGGCCGGCCCTGAATTGTACTTTTGGACCAACCTTTTGCCTGAACTTGGGAAGACGTGGGCCTGTTTGGATTATTCGTGAAGGTGATTAGTAAGAACATCATGGACGGTAACATTTTCCGTTCGTTCATGGGTTTAGGACTGATCATGTTTTCTTCGTAGTATTCCTCTTCACCTATTTGGAATGGTCTGCCTTTCTGTAGCATCTGTAAGCATTTGGAGGTGATTTTCCATCCTTGGAAGTTCACCTTCCGTAAACTCTTTCCGCCCCCAAAGCTTTATGACATCATTCTGGACCCCTTTTTGGATTTTTGATTTGAGGTGAATTTCTAGCCATGACCCTGCATTAGAACGTACTATAACTTCCAGATTCACATCCTCATTGCTTTAGACTTCTGTGTAGCTTACATCATCTTCACCAGTGTAAGACTAATCACAGGCCCTCACCACACACTTGTGCCTAATCTTCTCTTTCACCCTCCGTCACCGCCCCTCTTTGCCTCTGGGAGCCCGCATACAAATGTTCAGTGCCACCTGTTGGTTAGTGCTTGCTTTTTCTTCTCCTTGTAAGTGAGATTCTATGGTATTTGAATTTCTCCCTGGGGCTTGTTACACTTCCCCTAAAACCCTCACAGCCATTCTGGTGGTCACAAATGGCTGGATTGCATCATTTGTTCCGGCTGAGTGGTATACCATTGTGTGGCTATAGCCCATCTTCCTTCTCCAATCATCCCTTGCTGGACACCAGGGTGCTTTCCAAGTCTTGGATATCAGGAGTAAGACTGTGGTGAACACAGCCATGCACATGTCTTTATGCGGTAGTCTTTCTGACTTTTTTGGATAAACAAGCGGCAGATTAATAGCTGGGTCATACGGGACATGGATACTTAAACTTCTGAGGCAGTTCCACACCTTTGGCATCGTGGCTGCACCGGGTTACACTCCCACCAGCAGTGCAGGAGGCTTCCCTTCTCTCCACCTCCTCTCTGACACTTGTTATTTCCTGTCTGCTTCCTTCTAGCCATGCTGACCACAGTGAGCTGCCATGGCCTTGCAGTTTGGATTTGCATTTTCCTGAGACTTAATGATGGTGAACAAGTTTTCATGCACCTACTGGCCCTCTTTCTGTCTTCTTCGGAGAAATCTCTGCTTCCATCTTTTGACCAGGTTTTCATTGGCTTGTTTTTTTTCTTGTGGAGACGTGCGAGTTGATTGTATCTTTGGGCTTTTCACCCCTTGTCCGATGTGTGGTTTGCAAACATCCTCTCCCAATTGTTGTGGTGTCTTAGTATTCAGTTGATGGTTTCCTTGAGTGGGCAGAAGTGTGTGCATTTGATGTGGTCCCGTTTGTTTCTTGTTTCCTTTGTTGCCCTTGCCCAGTCAGACATGCTTCTTCCCAATAGGCGGCTCAGACAGATGGCAAAGAGCACTCTGCCTAGGTCTTCTCCTACAAGGTTCACGGTTTCAAGTCTGCCATTCAAGGCTTTAATCCACTTCAGGTGGTGTGTGTGCCAGGTGTAACATCATGGCGTACTCTCGTTGTGTTCCATGTGGCTGTGCAGGCTTCCCAGCACCGTTTATTGTAGAGACTCTCCTTTCTCCGCTGTCTCCACTTGGCTCCCTGGTCCAAAATGGGCTGTCCATGTAAGTTTGAGTTGGGCTCTGGGCTCTCAATTGTTTTGCATGGGTCTTCATGCCTGTTTTGGGGCCCAGACTGTGCCGTTTCGGTACCTAGCGCTTCGTCCTCTATGTTGAAATCAGAAATTGTGACACGTGCTGCTTTGTTCGTTTTCCTGAGGATTCCTTTGCCTAGTCAGGGTCTCGTGTTGCTGGCTAGAAACTTTAGGATTCTCTCTTCTTCTCTGTGGCAAATACTGCTGCAACTTTGACTGGGATTGCATGGAATCCAGAGATTCCTTACTGCGGTATGAACCTTTCAAGTGTGTTAATCCTTCCATTCCTAGATCCCTTGATATCTTTTTTTTTCTTGTGTCTTCTTGAGTTTCTTTCCCCAAAGGTTTGCTAGTTTTTGAATTAACATAGAATTCACCTGTTTTGCTAAGGTTATTCACAGAGATCCTATTCTTCGTAATGGCAAGCTCCTGTTTTTTTGTTTTTTTTTCCTTAGCTTCAGTTTTTCTATTCTTTGCAACTTTTAATTGGTTTTGTTTTGGCACAAGTGCATTGCTGTGCTCACATCTGCTGGCAATGCTCCTGTATTTGCTGTGGAAGTCTGGCCCTGTCCAACGTCCCTTCCCATCTGCCTCTACTCTACCTCGGACGCCTGCACCAGAACAACTGAAGCAGTGGTGAGGAGGCCCAAACCGAGGATTCCACCCAGCCCATACTGGGCCACAGACCCAGAAGGTGCGGACCTCACCACTGCACCACCGGCCGGCCACTTACATGTTCAGTGGCAACGTGCAGTTGAGTGCAATGGGAGTTAAATATACTAGTGAGCCCAACTCTAGCACTGTGTAGATGAGGCTAGGTTGTTTTTCGGGTCCATTGTGATGTCAGAGGATTTGTCATAATTGTGTCTCTGAGGTCCAGCATGCTTCCTGGATACAGGTTTCAGAGCCTGCTTGGAGCAGTCTCATAACTCACCCTTCCCAGTTAGCCCATGCTTGACCTTCGCTGCCGTTTTTTGGCTTGTGAATTTCTCTGACTTTCAAACGTTCCAGCAGAGTCTGTCTAAAGACGGACATCATCTTTCATTGTGGATAATTCAGGTGTGATTTCTGTTCACCTTCCATTTTCTGGGGCCTCTTTTTCTTTTCCATAGTATACTCGTCATGGTCTTTCTCAGCTATCTCCCTTAGACATGCTTATCAGTCCGTTCTCCTTCATTCCAAGGGATTAGTTTGTATTTCTTTAATCGCTGTATGTTCTCTAGGGTGAGGTGTGAGTGCTTTCGTGACTCTTGGTTGTTGTCCTTGAATTTGCACCGGTCACTTGTAGGACTCTTGGCTACCCTAGCCTAGGTCAAACTAAGCACTGAGAACACGTGGTCATGTGGGTTGGTTTGACATCCTGAGATCAGAAACTCCAAATTCGAGGTGGTCCTGGCAACCCCCTTCACGGACACAATGTTTCCAAGACAGCTTAGATAAATCGGATGAATTCCACGCTCCAGGAAAGATATTTTTCTGTCTCTTTTCCGGATTTGGGAAGTTTCGAACTTGACCCCTGATCCTTGAACGTTCCCCTAGATTCCGTCCAGATACGGGCTTACTTAATTTTTATAGGGTGTGCCATTTGTTTGCCCTACATCCTCTACCCTGGCCTGTTTATTTTTCTTGAAACACAACTGTAAAGTTCTAATTTTCGTGCAACTTCCTTACATATGGTGTCAAAACACATAATCAATAATCCTTCTACGGCAAGAGGTAGGGGGAGAGAATTTCGATGGAGGCAAACAGAGCACACTAGCCTGGGAGGGCAGCCTTCACGAAGGAACGAAGCCCTGTGGAAGAGGGTGCTTTTCAGCACCCTTGTAGAGCACTTCCAAACAAAGAGACATACCCCAAGCGTGACAGGGCTCCATTCCTTCAAGGCTTCCAAGACATCTCTTGGGACACATTACCATGTGCCCAGTGGGCCCACGTGACACCAGAGCTTCGGAAAAAGAGACTGACCTTCAAAGAATGCTATGGGCCTTGGAAAGGAGGCATCGATTCTTCTCTTCAATGTCCTCAAGACATCTTTCTTGACTTTGCATTATGCTTAAGGCACAAGGGCACTGTAGGTGTGATGAACGCCAAGTCCGGCCACTTGTTTCCAATGAAGTTGCAAGCTTGAATCAGCATGACCTCCCCATAGACTTGAATAGATGACAATGTTCTCCTCTCCGTGCCTGTCCCTCTATTCTCACTTGTGGCCTAGGGTTCCTTTCTTATCCCTTGCATCAGACTCTGTTTGATCTCTTCTAGTTTCTGTGCCTGCTTTCTGTTTGCCAAACCTGTTTCTGGGTATCTGTCCCTTTAATAGCCTAGCCTAGGCCAATCCTCAGACTGTAACCATGCGGCCACCCTGGGGGACATGTTCACCGTGATGTCATAAGCGACCTCAAAATTCGAAGTTGTCCTGACAACCTCCGTGCACACAGAGTTTCACAGCCATCTCAGACCAGTCTGACTCCTCACCCTGTCTAGGTAGGATAGTTTTCCTTTTTCTGCAATTGTTGTCAGTTTCTATCTTTCTCCTTGAACTTCCAAAGGGCTCCTACATTCTCTCTAGACACTGGTTTCACTCCTGTAAGATTATCCTGGGTGTTATCTCTTATATCTTGGGTAGATGGCAAAATGGGTGGACCTTACCCAGAAAAAGTCCTGGACTCCCTCACAAGTTGAAGTTGCCCAGGGAATGTTCTGATGCACAATGATGGTGTCATCTCGTGGCACTCTGCCAATTCCACCTTGGCAGGTCACAAGTTTTCCTTCCTTCTGCCTTTGGGAAGTGTACCAGATACTTCCATAGATTGTAATATTCTTATGGTTCCTTTTCTTGTGCGTATTGATAACGTATCCTCACAATTGCTGCTTATTTATGATCTCTGCCCGCACCATACCATGAAATCTATATTTCCTAACACTACTAATGTGATATGCACTCGTAATGTGAAACAGTGAGGCCCGGGCCGCCCAAGCGGAATGTGGGCACTTACCTGCTCCACCACAGGGCCGGCCCTGAATTGTACTTTTGGACCAACCTTTTGCCTGAACTTGGGAAGACGTGGGCCTGTTTGGATTATTCGTGAAGGTGATTAGTAATAACATCATGGACGGTAACATTTTCCGTTCGTTCATGGGTTTAGGACTGATCATGTTCTCTTCGTAGTATTCCTCTTCACCTATTTGGAATGGTCTGCCTTTCTGTAGCATCTGTAAGCATTTGGAGGTGATTTTCCATCCTTGGAAGTTCACCTTCTGTAAACTCTTTCCGCCCCCAAAGCTTTATGACATCATTCTGGACCCCTTTTTGGATTTTTGATTTGAGGTGAATTTCTAGCCATGACCCTGCATTAGAACGTACTATAACTTCCAGATTCACATCCTCATTGCTTTAGACTTCTGTGTAGCTTACATCATCTTCACCAGTGTAAGACTAATCACAGGCCCTCACCACACACTTGTGCCTAATCTTCTCTTTCACCCTCCGTCACCGCCCCTCTTTGCCTCTGGGAGCCCGCATACAAATGTTCAGTGCCACCTGTTGGTTAGTGCTTGCTTTTTCTTCTCCTTGTAAGTGAGATTCTATGGTATTTGAATTTCTCCCTGGGGCTTGTTACACTTCCCCTAAAACCCTCACAGCCATTCTGGTGGTCACAAATGGCTGGATTGCATCATTTGTTCCGGCTGAGTGGTATACCATTGTGTGGCTATAGCCCATCTTCCTTCTCCAATCATCCCTTGCTGGACACCAGGGTGCTTTCCAAGTCTTGGATATCAGGAGTAAGACTGTGGTGAACACAGCCATGCACATGTCTTTATGCGGTAGTCTTTCTGACTTTTTTGGATAAACAAGCGGCAGATTAATAGCTGGGTCATACGGGACATGGATACTTAAACTTCTGAGGCAGTTCCACACCTTTGGCATCGTGGCTGCACCGGGTTACACTCCCACCAGCAGTGCAGGAGGCTTCCCTTCTCTCCACCTCCTCTCTGACACTTGTTATTTCCTGTCTGCTTCCTTCTAGCCATGCTGACCACAGTGAGCTGCCATGGCCTTGCAGTTTGGATTTGCATTTTCCTGAGACTTAATGATGGTGAACAAGTTTTCATGCACCTACTGGCCCTCTTTCTGTCTTCTTCGGAGAAATCTCTGCTTCCATCTTTTGACCAGGTTTTCATTGGCTTGTTTTTTTTCTTGTGGAGACGTGCGAGTTGATTGTATCTTTGGGCTTTTCACCCCTTGTCCGATGTGTGGTTTGCAAACATCCTCTCCCAATTGTTGTGGTGTCTTAGTATTCAGTTGATGGTTTCCTTGAGTGGGCAGAAGTGTGTGCATTTGATGTGGTCCCGTTTGTTTCTTGTTTCCTTTGTTGCCCTTGCCCAGTCAGACATGCTTCTTCCCAATAGGCGGCTCAGACAGATGGCAAAGAGCACTCTGCCTAGGTCTTCTCCTACAAGGTTCACGGTTTCAAGTCTGCCATTCAAGGCTTTAATCCATTTCAGGTGGTGTGTGTGCCAGGTGTAACATCATGGTGTACTCTCGTTGTGTTCCATGTGGCTGTGCAGGCTTCCCAGCACCGTTTATTGTAGAGACTCTCCTTTCTCCGCTGTCTCCACTTGGCTCCCTGGTCCAAAATGGGCTGTCCATGTAAGTTTGAGTTGGGCTCTGGGCTCTCAATTGTTTTGCATGGGTCTTCATGCCTGTTTTGGGGCCCAGACTGTGCCGTTTCGGTACCTAGCGCTTCGTCCTCTATGTTGAAATCAGAAATTGTGACACGTGCTGCTTTGTTCGTTTTCCTGAGGATTCCTTTGCCTAGTCAGGGTCTCGTGTTGCTGGCTAGAAACTTTAGGATTCTCTCTTCTTCTCTGTGGCAAATACTGCTGCAACTTTGACTGGGATTGCATGGAATCCAGAGATTCCTTACTGCGGTATGAACCTTTCAAGTGTGTTAATCCTTCCATTCCTAGATCCCTCGATATCTTTTCTTTTCTTGTGTCTTCTTGAGTTTCTTTCCCCAAAGGTTTGCTAGTTTTTGAATTAACATAGAATTCACCTGTTTTGCTAAGGTTATTCACAGAGATCCTATTCTTCGTAATGGCAAGCTCCTGTTTTTTTGTTTTTTTTTTCCTTAGCTTCAGTTTTTCTATTCTTTGCAACTTTTAATTGGTTTTGTTTTGGCACAAGTGCATTGCTGTGCTCACATCTGCTGGCAATGCTCCTGTATTTGCTGTGGAAGTCTGGCCCTGTCCAACGTCCCTTCCCATCTGCCTCTACTCTACCTCGGACGCCTGCACCAGAACAACTGAAGCAGTGGTGAGGAGGCCCAAACCCAGGATTCCACCCAGCCCATACTGGGCCACAGACCCAGAAGGTGCGGACCTCACCACTGCACCACCGGCCGGCCACTTACATGTTCAGTGGCAACGTGCAGTTGAGTGCAATGGGAGTTAAATATACTAGTGAGCCCAACTCTAGCACTGTGTAGATGAGGCTAGGTTGTTTTTGGGTCCATTGTGATGTCAGAGGATTCGTCATAATTGTGTCTCTGAGGTCCAGCATGCTTCCTGGATACAGGTTTCAGAGCCTGCTTGGAGCAGTCTCATAACTCACCCTTCCCAGTTAGCCCATGCTTGACCTTCGCTGCCGTTTTTTGGCTTGTGAATTTCTCTGACTTTCAAACGTTCCAGCAGAGTCTGTCTAAAGACGGACATCATCTTTCATTGTGGATAATTCAGGTGTGATTTCTGTTCACCTTCCATTTTCTGGGTCCTCTTTTTCTTTTCCATAGTATACTCGTCATGGTCTTTCTCAGCTATCTCCCTTAGACATGCTTATCAGTCCGTTCCCCTTCATTCCAAGTGATTAGTTTGTATTTCTTTAATCGCTGTATGTTCTCTAGGGTGAGGTGTGAGTGCTTTCGTGACTCTTGGTTGTTGTCCTTGAATTTGCACCGGTCACTTGTAGGACTCTTGGCTATCCTAGCCTAGGTCAAACTAAGCACTGAGAACACGTGGTCATGTGGGTTGGTTTGACATCCTGAGATCAGAAACTCCAAATTCGAGGTGGTCCTGGCAACCCCCTTCACGGACACAATGTTTCCAAGACAGCTTAGACAAATCGGATGAATTCCACTCTCCAGGAAAGATATTTTTCTGTCTCTTTTCCGGATTTGGGAAGTTTCGAACTTGACCCCTGATCCTTGAACGTTCCCCTAGATTCCGTCCAGATACGGGCTTACTTAATTTTTATAGGGTGTGCCATTTGTTTGCCCTACATCCTCTACCCTGGCCTGTTTATTTTTCTTGAAACACAACTGTAAAGTTCTAATTTTCGTGCAACTTCCTTACATATGGTGTCAAAACACATAATCAATAATCCTTCTACGGCAAGAGGTAGGGGGAGAGAATTTCGATGGAGGCAAACAGAGCACACTAGCCTGGGAGGGCAGCCTTCACGAAGGAACGAAGCCCTGTGGAAGAGGGTGCTTTTCAGCACCCTTGTAGAGCACTTCCAAACAAAGAGACATACCCCAAGCGTGACAGGGCTCCATTCCTTCAAGGCTTCCAAGACATCTCTTGGGACACATTACCATGTGCCCAGTGGGCCCACGTGACACCAGAGCTTCGGAAAAAGAGACTGACCTTCAAAGAATGCTATGGGCCTTGGAAAGGAGGCATCGATTCTTCTCTTCAATGTCCTCAAGACATCTTTCTTGACTTTGCATTATGCTTAAGGCACAAGGGCACTGTAGGTGTGATGAACGCCAAGTCCGGCCACTTGTTTCCAATGAAGTTGCAAGCTTGAATCAGCATGACCTCCCCATAGACTTGAATAGATGACAATGTTCTCCTCTCCGTGCCTGTCCCTCTATTCTCACTTGTGGCCTAGGGTTCCTTTCTTATCCCTTGCATCAGACTCTGTTTTATCTCTTCTAGTTTCTGTGCCTGCTTTCTGTTTGCCAAACCTGTTTCTGGGTATCTGTCCCTTTAATAGCCTAGCCTAGGCCAATCCTCAGACTGTAACCATGCGGCCACCCTGGGGGACATGTTCACCGTGATGTCATAAGCGACCTCAAAATTCGAAGTTGTCCTGACAACCTCCGTGCACACAGAGTTTCACAGCCATCTCAGACCAGTCTGACTCCTCACCCTGTCTAGGTAGGATAGTTTTCCTTTTTCTGCAATTGGTGTCAGTTTCTATCTTTCTCCTTGAACTTCCAAAGGGCTCCTACATTCTCTCTAGACACTGGTTTCACTCCTGTAAGATTATCCTGGGTTTTATCTCTTATATCTTGGGTAGATGGCAAAATGGGTGGACCTTACCCAGAAAAAGTCCTGGACTCCCTCACAAGTTGAAGTTGCCCAGGGAATGTTCTGATGCACAATGATGGTGTCATCTCGTGGCACTCTGCCAATTCCACCTTGGCAGGTCACAAGTTTTCCTTCCTTCTGCCTTTGGGAAGTGTACCAGATACTTCCATAGATTGTAATATTCTTATGGTTCCTTTTCTTGTGTGTATTGATAACGTATCCTCACAATTGCTGCTTATTTATGATCTCTGCCCGCACCATACCATGAAATCTATATTTCCTAACACTACTAATGTGATATGCACTCGTAATGTGAAACAGTGAGGCCCGGGCCGCCCAAGCGGAATGTGGGCACTTACCTGCTCCACCACAGGGCCGGCCCTGAATTGTACTTTTGGACCAACCTTTTGCCTGAACTTGGGAAGACGTGGGCCTGTTTGGATTATTCGTGAAGGTGATTAGTAATAACATCATGGACGGTAACATTTTCCGTTCGTTCATGGGTTTAGGACTGATCATGTTCTCTTCGTAGTATTCCTCTTCACCTATTTGGAATGGTCTGCCTTTCTGTAGCATCTGTAAGCATTTGGAGGTGATTTTCCATACTTGGAAGTTCACCTTCTGTAAACTCTTTCCACCCCCAAAGCTTTATGACATCATTCTGGACCCCTTTTTGGATTTTTGATTTGAGGTGAATTTCTAGCCATGACCCTGCATTAGAACGTACTATAACTTCCAGATTCACATCCTCATTGCTTTAGACTTCTGTGTAGCTTACATCATCTTCACCAGTGTAAGACTAATCACAGGCCCTCACCACACACTTGTGCCTAATCTTCTCTTTCACCCTCCGTCACCGCCCCTCTTTGCCTCTGGGAGCCCGCATACAAATGTTCAGTGCCACCTGTTGGTTAGTGCTTGCTTTTTCTTCTCCTTGTAAGTGAGATTCTATGGTATTTGAATTTCTCCCTGGGGCTTGTTACACTTCCCCTAAAACCCTCACAGCCATTCTGGTGGTCACAAATGGCTGGATTGCATCATTTGTTCCGGCTGAGTGGTATACCATTGTGTGGCTATAGCCCATCTTCCTTCTCCAATCATCCCTTGCTGGACACCAGGGTGCTTTCCAAGTCTTGGATATCAGGAGTAAGACTGTGGTGAACACAGCCATGCACATGTCTTTATGCGGTAGTCTTTCTGACTTTTTTGGATAAACAAATGGAAGATTAATAGCTGGGTCATACGGGACATGGATACTTAAACTTCTGAGGCAGTTCCACACCTTTGGCATCGTGGCTGCACCGGGTTACACTCCCACCAGCAGTGCAGGAGGCTTCCCTTCTCTCCACCTCCTCTCTGACACTTGTTATTTCCTGTCTGCTTCCTTCTAGCCATGCTAACCACAGTGAGCTGCCATGGCCTTGCAGTTTGGATTTGCATTTTCCTGAGACTTAATGATGGTGAACAAGTTTTCATGCACCTACTGGCCCTCTTTCTGTCTTCTTCGGAGAAATCTCTGCTTCCATCTTTTGACCAGGTCTTCATTGGCTTGTTTTTTTTCTTGTGGAGACGTGCGAGTTGATTGTATCTTTGGGCTTTTCACCCCTTGTCCGATGTGTGGTTTGCAAACATCCTCTCCCAATTGTTGTGGTGTCTTAGTATTCAGTTGATGGTTTCCTTGAGTGGGCAGAAGTGTGTGCATTTGATGTGGTCCCGTTTGTTTCTTGTTTCCTTTGTTGCCCTTGCCCAGTCAGACATGCTTCTTCCAAATAGGCGGCTCAGACAGATGGCAAAGAGCACTCTGCCTAGGTCTTCTCCTACAAGGTTCACGGTTTCAAGTCTGCCATTCAAGGCTTTAATCCACTTCAGGTGGTGTGTGTGCCAGGTGTAACATCATGGTGTACTCTCGTTGTGTTCCATGTGGCTGTGCAGGCTTCCCAGCACCGTTTATTGTAGAGACTCTCCTTTCTCCGCTGTCTCCACTTGGCTCCCTGGTCCAAAATGGGCTGTCCATGTAAGTTTGAGTTGGGCTCTGGGCTCTCAATTGTTTTGCATGGGTCTTCATGCCTGTTTTGGGGCCCAGACTGTGCCGTTTCGGTACCTAGCGCTTCGTCCTCTATGTTGAAATCAGAAATTGTGACACGTGCTGCTTTGTTCGTTTTCCTGAGGATTCCTTTGCCTAGTCAGGGTCTCGTGTTGCTGGCTAGAAACTTTAGGATTCTCTCTTCTTCTCTGTGGCAAATACTGCTGCAACTTTGACTGGGATTGCATGGAATCCAGAGATTCCTTACTGCGGTATGAACCTTTCAAGTGTGTTAATCCTTCCATTCCTAGATCCCTCGATATCTTTTTTTTTCTTGTGTCTTCTTGAGTTTCTTTCCCCAAAGGTTTGCTAGTTTTTGAATTAACATAGAATTCACCTGTTTTGCTAAGGTTATTCACAGAGATCCTATTCTTCGTAATGGCAAGCTCCTGTTTTTTTGTTTTTTTTTTCCTTAGCTTCAGTTTTTCTATTCTTTGCAACTTTTAATTGGTTTTGTTTTGGCACAAGTGCATTGCTGTGCTCACATCTGCTGGCAATGCTCCTGTATTTGCTGTGGAAGTCTGGCCCTGTCCAACGTCCCTTCCCATCTGCCTCTACTCTACCTCGGACGCCTGCACCAGAACAACTGAAGCAGTGGTGAGGAGGCCCAAACCGAGGATTCCACCCAGCCCATACTGGGCCACAGACCCAGAAGGTGCGGACCTCACCACTGCACCACCGGCCGGCCACTTACATGTTCAGTGGCAACGTGCAGTTGAGTGCAATGGGAGTTAAATATACTAGTGAGCCCAACTCTAGCACTGTGTAGATGAGGCTAGGTTGTTTTTCGGGTCCATTGTGATGTCAGAGGATTTGTCATAATTGTGTCTCTGAGGTCCAGCATGCTTCCTGGATACAGGTTTCAGAGCCTGCTTGGAGCAGTCTCATAACTCACCCTTCCCAGTTAGCCCATGCTTGACCTTCGCTGCCGTTTTTTGGCTTGTGAATTTCTCTGACTTTCAAACGTTCCAGCAGAGTCTGTCTAAAGACGGACATCATCTTTCATTGTGGATAATTCAGGTGTGATTTCTGTTCACCTTCCATTTTCTGGGTCCTCTTTTTCTTTTCCATAGTATACTCGTCATGGTCTTTCTCAGCTATCTCCCTTAGACATGCTTATCAGTCCGTTCTCCTTCATTCCAAGTGATTAGTTTGTATTTCTTTAATCGCTGTATGTTCTCTAGGGTGAGGTGTGAGTGCTTTCGTGACTCTTGGTTGTTGTCCTTGAATTTGCACCGGTCACTTGTAGGACTCTTGGCTACCCTAGCCTAGGTCAAACTAAGCACTGAGAACACGTGGTCATGCGGGTTGGTTTGACATCCTGAGATCAGAAACTCCAAATTCGAGGTGGTCCTGGCAACCCCCTTCACGGACACAATGTTTCCAAGACAGCTTAGACAAATCGGATGAATTCCACTCTCCAGGAAAGATATTTTTCTGTCTCTTTTCCGGATTTGGGAAGTTTCGAACTTGACCCCTGATCCTTGAACGTTCCCCTAGATTCCGTCCAGATACGGGCTTACTTAATTTTTATAGGGTGTGCCATTTGTTTGCCCTACATCCTCTACCCTGGCCTGTTTATTTTTCTTGAAACACAACTGTAAAGTTCTAATTTTCGTGCAACTTCCTTACATATGGTGTCAAAACACATAATCAATAATCCTTCTACGGCAAGAGGTAGGGGGAGAGAATTTCGATGGAGGCAAACAGAGCACACTAGCCTGGGAGGGCAGCCTTCACGAAGGAACGAAGCCCTGTGGAAGAGGGTGCTTTTCAGCACCCTTGTAGAGCACTTCCAAACAAAGAGACATACCCCAAGCGTGACAGGGCTCCATTCCTTCAAGGCTTCCAAGACATCTCTTGGGACACATTACCATGTGCCCAGTGGGCCCACGTGACACCAGAGCTTCGGAAAAAGAGACTGACCTTCAAAGAATGCTATGGGCCTTGGAAAGGAGGCATCGATTCTTCTCTTCAATGTCCTCAAGACATCTTTCTTGACTTTGCATTATGCTTAAGGCACAAGGGCACTGTAGGTGTGATGAACGCCAAGTCCGGCCACTTGTTTCCAATGAAGTTGCAAGCTTGAATCAGCATGACCTCCCCATAGACTTGAATAGATGACAATGTTCTCCTCTCCGTGCCTGTCCCTCTATTCTCACTTGTGGCCTAGGGTTCCTTTCTTATCCCTTGCATCAGACTCTGTTTTATCTCTTCTAGTTTCTGTGCCTGCTTTCTGTTTGCCAAACCTGTTTCTGGGTATCTGTCCCTTTAATAGCCTAGCCTAGGCCAATCCTCAGACTGTAACCATGCGGCCACCCTGGGGGACATGTTCACCGTGATGTCATAAGCGACCTCAAAATTCGAAGTTGTCCTGACAACCTCCGTGCACACAGAGTTTCACAGCCATCTCAGACCAGTCTGACTCCTCACCCTGTCTAGGTAGGATAGTTTTCCTTTTTCTGCAATTGTTGTCAGTTTCTATCTTTCTCCTTGAACTTCCAAAGGGCTCCTACATTCTCTCTAGACACTGGTTTCACTCCTGTAAGATTATCCTGGGTTTTATCTCTTATATCTTGGGTAGATGGCAAAATGGGTGGACCTTACCCAGAAAAAGTCCTGGACTCCCTCACAAGTTGAAGTTGCCCAGGGAATGTTCTGATGCACAATGATGGTGTCATCTCGTGGCACTCTGCCAATTCCACCTTGGCAGGTCACAAGTTTTCCTTCCTTCTGCCTTTGGGAAGTGTACCAGATACTTCCATAGATTGTAATATTCTTATGGTTCCTTTTCTTGTGCGTATTGATAACGTATCCTCACAATTGCTGCTTATTTATGATCTCTGCCCGCACCATACCATGAAATCTATATTTCCTAACACTACTAATGTGATATGCACTCGTAATGTGAAACAGTGAGGCCCGGGCCGCCCAAGCGGAATGTGGGCACTTACCTGCTCCACCACAGGGCCGGCCCTGAATTGTACTTTTGGACCAACCTTTTGCCTGAACTTGGGAAGACGTGGGCCTGTTTGGATTATTCGTGAAGGTGATTAGTAATAACATCATGGACGGTAACATTTTCCGTTCGTTCATGGGTTTAGGACTGATCATGTTCTCTTCGTAGTATTCCTCTTCACCTATTTGGAATGGTCTGCCTTTCTGTAGCATCTGTAAGCATTTGGAGGTGATTTTCCATCCTTGGAAGTTCACCTTCTGTAAACTCTTTCCGCCCCCAAAGCTTTATGACATCATTCTGGACCCCTTTTTGGATTTTTGATTTGAGGTGAATTTATAGCCATGACCCTGCATTAGAACGTACTATAACTTCCAGATTCACATCCTCATTGCTTTAGACTTCTGTGTAGCTTACATCATCTTCACCAGTGTAAGACTAATCACAGGCCCTCACCACACACTTGTGCCTAATCTTCTCTTTCACCCTCCGTCACCGCCCCTCTTTGCCTCTGGGAGCCCGCATACAAATGTTCAGTGCCACCTGTTGGTTAGTGCTTGCTTTTTCTTCTCCTTGTAAGTGAGATTCTATGGTATTTGAATTTCTCCCTGGGGCTTGTTACACTTCCCCTAAAACCCTCACAGCCATTCTGGTGGTCACAAATGGCTGGATTGCATCATTTGTTCCGGCTGAGTGGTATACCATTGTGTGGCTATAGCCCATCTTCCTTCTCCAATCATCCCTTGCTGGACACCAGGGTGCTTTCCAAGTCTTGGATATCAGGAGTAAGACTGTGGTGAACACAGCCATGCACATGTCTTTATGCGGTAGTCTTTCTGACTTTTTTGGATAAACAAGCGGCAGATTAATAGCTGGGTCATACGGGACATGGATACTTAAACTTCTGAGGCAGTTCCACACCTTTGGCATCGTGGCTGCACCGGGTTACACTCCCACCAGCAGTGCAGGAGGCTTCCCTTCTCTCCACCTCCTCTCTGACACTTGTTATTTCCTGTCTGCTTCCTTCTAGCCATGCTGACCACAGTGAGCTGCCATGGCCTTGCAGTTTGGATTTGCATTTTCCTGAGACTTCATGATGGTGAACAAGTTTTCATGCACCTACTGGCCCTCTTTCTGTCTTCTTCGGAGAAATCTCTGCTTCCATCTTTTGACCAGGTTTTCATTGGCTTGTTTTTTTTCTTGTGGAGACGTGCGAGTTGATTGTATCTTTGGGCTTTTCACCCCTTGTCCGATGTGTGGTTTGCAAACATCCTCTCCCAATTGTTGTGGTGTCTTAGTATTCAGTTGATGGTTTCCTTGAGTGGGCAGAAGTGTGTGCATTTGATGTGGTCCCGTTTGTTTCTTGTTTCCTTTGTTGCCCTTGCCCAGTCAGACATGCTTCTTCCCAATAGGCGGCTCAGACAGATGGCAAAGAGCACTCTGCCTAGGTCTTCTCCTACAAGGTTCACGGTTTCAAGTCTGCCATTCAAGGCTTTAATCCATTTCAGGTGGTGTGTGTGCCAGGTGTAACATCATGGTGTACTCTCGTTGTGTTCCATGTGGCTGTGCAGGCTTCCCAGCACCGTTTATTGTAGAGACTCTCCTTTCTCCGCTGTCTCCACTTGGCTCCCTGGTCCAAAATGGGCTGTCCATGTAAGTTTGAGTTGGGCTCTGGGCTCTCAATTGTTTTGCATGGGTCTTCATGCCTGTTTTGGGGCCCAGACTGTGCCGTTTCGGTACCTAGCGCTTCGTCCTCTATGTTGAAATCAGAAATTGTGACACGTGCTGCTTTGTTCGTTTTCCTGAGGATTCCTTTGCCTAGTCAGGGTCTCGTGTTGCTGGCTAGAAACTTTAGGATTCTCTCTTCTTCTCTGTGGCAAATACTGCTGCAACTTTGACTGGGATTGCATGGAATCCAGAGATTCCTTACTGCGGTATGAACCTTTCAAGTGTGTTAATCCTTCCATTCCTAGATCCCTCGATATCTTTTTTTTTCTTGTGTCTTCTTGAGTTTCTTTCCCCAAAGGTTTGCTAGTTTTTGAATTAACATAGAATTCACCTGTTTTGCTAAGGTTATTCACAGAGATCCTATTCTTCGTAATGGCAAGCTCCTGTTTTTTTGTTTTTTTTTTCCTTAGCTTCAGTTTTTCTATTCTTTGCAACTTTTAATTGGTTTTGTTTTGGCACAAGTGCATTGCTGTGCTCACATCTGCTGGCAATGCTCCTGTATTTGCTGTGGAAGTCTGGCCCTGTCCAACGTCCCTTCCCATCTGCCTCTACTCTACCTCGGACGCCTGCACCAGAACAACTGAAGCAGTGGTGAGGAGGCCCAAACCGAGGATTCCACCCAGCCCATACTGGGCCACAGACCCAGAAGGTGCGGACCTCACCACTGCACCACCGGCCGGCCACTTACATGTTCAGTGGCAACGTGCAGTTGAGTGCAATGGGAGTTAAATATACTAGTGAGCCCAACTCTAGCACTGTGGAGATGAGGCTAGGTTGTTTTTCGGGTCCATTGTGATGTCAGAGGATTTGTCATAATTGTGTCTCTGAGGTCCAGCATGCTTCCTGGATACAGGTTTCAGAGCCTGCTTGGAGCAGTCTCATAACTCACCCTTCCCAGTTAGCCCATGCTTGACCTTCGCTGCCGTTTTTTGGCTTGTGAATTTCTCTGACTTTCAAACGTTCCAGCAGAGTCTGTCTAAAGACGGACATCATCTTTCATTGTGGATAATTCAGGTGTGATTTCTGTTCACCTTCCATTTTCTGGGGCCTCTTTTTCTTTTCCATAGTATACTCGTCATGGTCTTTCTCAGCTATCTCCCTTAGACATGCTTATCAGTCCGTTCTCCTTCATTCCAAGTGATTAGTTTGTATTTCTTTAATCGCTGTATGTTCTCTAGGGTGAGGTGTGAGTGCTTTCGTGACTCTTGGTTGTTGTCCTTGAATTTGCACCGGTCACTTGTAGGACTCTTGGCTATCCTAGCCTAGGTCAAACTAAGCACTGAGAACACGTGGTCATGCGGGTTGGTTTGACATCCTGAGATCAGAAACTCCAAATTCGAGGTGGTCCTGGCAACCCCCTTCACGGACACAATGTTTCCAAGACAACTTAGACAAATCGGATGAATTCCACTCTCCAGGAAAGATATTTTTCTGTCTCTTTTCCGGATTTGGGAAGTTTCGAACTTGACCCCTGATCCTTGAACGTTCCCCTAGATTCCGTCCAGATACGGGCTTACTTAATTTTTATAGGGTGTGCCATTTGTTTGCCCTACATCCTCTACCCTGGCCTGTTTATTTTTCTTGAAACACAACTGTAAAGTTCTAATTTTCGTGCAACTTCCTTACATATGGTGTCAAAACACATAATCAATAATCCTTCTACGGCAAGAGGTAGGGGGAGAGAATTTCGATGGAGGCAAACAGAGCACACTAGCCTGGGAGGGCAGCCTTCACGAAGGAACGAAGCCCTGTGGAAGAGGGTGCTTTTCAGCACCCTTGTAGAGCACTTCCAAACAAAGAGACATACCCCAAGCGTGACAGGGCTCCATTCCTTCAAGGCTTCCAAGACATCTCTTGGGACACATTACCATGTGCCCAGTGGGCCCACGTGACACCAGAGCTTCGGAAAAAGAGACTGACCTTCAAAGAATGCTATGGGCCTTGGAAAGGAGGCATCGATTCTTCTCTTCAATGTCCTCAAGACATCTTTCTTGACTTTGCATTATGCTTAAGGCACAAGGGCACTGTAGGTGTGATGAACGCCAAGTCCGGCCACTTGTTTCCAATGAAGTTGCAAGCTTGAATCAGCATGACCTCCCCATAGACTTGAATAGATGACAATGTTCTCCTCTCCGTGCCTGTCCCTCTATTCTCACTTGTGGCCTAGGGTTCCTTTCTTATCCCTTGCATCAGACTCTGTTTGATCTCTTCTAGTTTCTGTGCCTGCTTTCTGTTTGCCAAACCTGTTTCTGGGTATCTGTCCCTTTAATAGCCTAGCCTAGGCCAATCCTCAGACTGTAACCATGCGGCCACCCTGGGGGACATGTTCACCGTGATGTCATAAGCGACCTCAAAATTCGAAGTTGTCCTGACAACCTCCGTGCACACAGAGTTTCACAGCCATCTCAGACCAGTCTGACTCCTCACCCTGTCTAGGTAGGATAGTTTTCCTTTTTCTGCAATTGTTGTCAGTTTCTATCTTTCTCCTTGAACTTCCAAAGGGCTCCTACATTCTCTCTAGACACTGGTTTCACTCCTGTAAGATTATCCTGGGTGTTATCTCTTATATCTTGGGTAGATGGCAAAATGGGTGGACCTTACCCAGAAAAAGTCCTGGACTCCCTCACAAGTTGAAGTTGCCCAGGGAATGTTCTGATGCACAATGATGGTGTCATCTCGTGGCACTCTGCCAATTCCACCTTGGCAGGTCACAAGTTTTCCTTCCTTCTGCCTTTGGGAAGTGTACCAGATACTTCCATAGATTGTAATATTCTTATGGTTCCTTTTCTTGTGCGTATTGATAACGTATCCTCACAATTGCTGCTTATTTATGATCTCTGCCCGCACCATACCATGAAATCTATATTTCCTAACACTACTAATGTGATATGCACTCGTAATGTGAAACAGTGAGGCCCGGGCCGCCCAAGCGGAATGTGGGCACTTACCTGCTCCACCACAGGGCCGGCCCTGAATTGTACTTTTGGACCAACCTTTTGCCTGAACTTGGGAAGACGTGGGCCTGTTTGGATTATTCGTGAAGGTGATTAGTAATAACATCATGGACGGTAACATTTTCCGTTCGTTCATGGGTTTAGGACTGATCATGTTCTCTTCGTAGTATTCCTCTTCACCTATTTGGAATGGTCTGCCTTTCTGTAGCATCTGTAAGCATTTGGAGGTGATTTTCCATCCTTGGAAGTTCACCTTCTGTAAACTCTTTCCGCCCCCAAAGCTTTATGACATCATTCTGGACCCCTTTTTGGATTTTTGATTTGAGGTGAATTTATAGCCATGACCCTGCATTAGAACGTACTATAACTTCCAGATTCACATCCTCATTGCTTTAGACTTCTGTGTAGCTTACATCATCTTCACCAGTGTAAGACTAATCACAGGCCCTCACCACACACTTGTGCCTAATCTTCTCTTTCACCCTCCGTCACCGCCCCTCTTTGCCTCTGGGAGCCCGCATACAAATGTTCAGTGCCACCTGTTGGTTAGTGCTTGCTTTTTCTTCTCCTTGTAAGTGAGATTCTATGGTATTTGAATTTCTCACTGGGGCTTGTTACACTTCCCCTAAAACCCTCACAGCCATTCTGGTGGTCACAAATGGCTGGATTGCATCATTTGTTCCGGCTGAGTGGTATACCATTGTGTGGCTATAGCCCATCTTCCTTCTCCAATCATCCCTTGCTGGACACCAGGGTGCTTTCCAAGTCTTGGATATCAGGAGTAAGACTGTGGTGAACACAGCCATGCACATGTCTTTATGCGGTAGTCTTTCTGACTTTTTTGGATAAACAAGCGGCAGATTAATAGCTGGGTCATACGGGACATGGATACTTAAACTTCTGAGGCAGTTCCACACCTTTGGCATCGTGGCTGCACCGGGTTACACTCCCACCAGCAGTGCAGGAGGCTTCCCTTCTCTCCACCTCCTCTCTGACACTTGTTATTTCCTGTCTGCTTCCTTCTAGCCATGCTGACCACAGTGAGCTGCCATGGCCTTGCAGTTTGGATTTGCATTTTCCTGAGACTTCATGATGGTGAACAAGTTTTCATGCACCTACTGGCCCTCTTTCTGTCTTCTTCGGAGAAATCTCTGCTTCCATCTTTTGACCAGGTTTTCATTGGCTTGTTTTTTTTCTTGTGGAGACGTGCGAGTTGATTGTATCTTTGGGCTTTTCACCCCTTGTCCGATGTGTGGTTTGCAAACATCCTCTCCCAATTGTTGTGGTGTCTTAGTATTCAGTTGATGGTTTCCTTGAGTGGGCAGAAGTGTGTGCATTTGATGTGGTCCCGTTTGTTTCTTGTTTCCTTTGTTGCCCTTGCCCAGTCAGACATGCTTCTTCCCAATAGGCGGCTCAGACAGATGGCAAAGAGCACTCTGCCTAGGTCTTCTCCTACAAGGTTCACGGTTTCAAGTCTGCCATTCAAGGCTTTAATCCATTTCAGGTGGTGTGTGTGCCAGGTGTAACATCATGGTGTACTCTCGTTGTGTTCCATGTGGCTGTGCAGGCTTCCCAGCACCGTTTATTGTAGAGACTCTCCTTTCTCCGCTGTCTCCACTTGGCTCCCTGGTCCAAAATGGGCTGTCCATGTAAGTTTGAGTTGGGCTCTGGGCTCTCAATTGTTTTGCATGGGTCTTCATGCCTGTTTTGGGGCCCAGACTGTGCCGTTTCGGTACCTAGCGCTTCGTCCTCTATGTTGAAATCAGAAATTGTGACACGTGCTGCTTTGTTCGTTTTCCTGAGGATTCCTTTGCCTAGTCAGGGTCTCGTGTTGCTGGCTAGAAACTTTAGGATTCTCTCTTCTTCTCTGTGGCAAATACTGCTGCAACTTTGACTGGGATTGCATGGAATCCAGAGATTCCTTACTGCGGTATGAACCTTTCAAGTGTGTTAATCCTTCCATTCCTAGATCCCTCGATATCTTTTTTTTTCTTGTGTCTTCTTGAGTTTCTTTCCCCAAAGGTTTGCTAGTTTTTGAATTAACATAGAATTCACCTGTTTTGCTAAGGTTATTCACAGAGATCCTATTCTTCGTAATGGCAAGCTCCTGTTTTTTTGTTTTTTTTTTCCTTAGCTTCAGTTTTTCTATTCTTTGCAACTTTTAATTGGTTTTGTTTTGGCACAAGTGCATTGCTGTGCTCACATCTGCTGGCAATGCTCCTGTATTTGCTGTGGAAGTCTGGCCCTGTCCAACGTCCCTTCCCATCTGCCTCTACTCTACCTCGGACGCCTGCACCAGAACAACTGAAGCAGTGGTGAGGAGGCCCAAACCGAGGATTCCACCCAGCCCATACTGGGCCACAGACCCAGAAGGTGCGGACCTCACCACTGCACCACCGGCCGGCCACTTACATGTTCAGTGGCAACGTGCAGTTGAGTGCAATGGGAGTTAAATATACTAGTGAGCCCAACTCTAGCACTGTGGAGATGAGGCTAGGTTGTTTTTCGGGTCCATTGTGATGTCAGAGGATTTGTCATAATTGTGTCTCTGAGGTCCAGCATGCTTCCTGGATACAGGTTTCAGAGCCTGCTTGGAGCAGTCTCATAACTCACCCTTCCCAGTTAGCCCATGCTTGACCTTCGCTGCCGTTTTTTGGCTTGTGAATTTCTCTGACTTTCAAACGTTCCAGCAGAGTCTGTCTAAAGACGGACATCATCTTTCATTGTGGATAATTCAGGTGTGATTTCTGTTCACCTTCCATTTTCTGGGGCCTCTTTTTCTTTTCCATAGTATACTCGTCATGGTCTTTCTCAGCTATCTCCCTTAGACATGCTTATCAGTCCGTTCTCCTTCATTCCAAGTGATTAGTTTGTATTTCTTTAATCGCTGTATGTTCTCTAGGGTGAGGTGTGAGTGCTTTCGTGACTCTTGGTTGTTGTCCTTGAATTTGCACCGGTCACTTGTAGGACTCTTGGCTATCCTAGCCTAGGTCAAACTAAGCACTGAGAACACGTGGTCATGCGGGTTGGTTTGACATCCTGAGATCAGAAACTCCAAATTCGAGGTGGTCCTGGCAACCCCCTTCACGGACACAATGTTTCCAAGACAACTTAGACAAATCGGATGAATTCCACTCTCCAGGAAAGATATTTTTCTGTCTCTTTTCCGGATTTGGGAAGTTTCGAACTTGACCCCTGATCCTTGAACGTTCCCCTAGATTCCGTCCAGATACGGGCTTACTTAATTTTTATAGGGTGTGCCATTTGTTTGCCCTACATCCTCTACCCTGGCCTGTTTATTTTTCTTGAAACACAACTGTAAAGTTCTAATTTTCGTGCAACTTCCTTACATATGGTGTCAAAACACATAATCAATAATCCTTCTACGGCAAGAGGTAGGGGGAGAGAATTTCGATGGAGGCAAACAGAGCACACTAGCCTGGGAGGGCAGCCTTCACGAAGGAACGAAGCCCTGTGGAAGAGGGTGCTTTTCAGCACCCTTGTAGAGCACTTCCAAACAAAGAGACATACCCCAAGCGTGACAGGGCTCCATTCCTTCAAGGCTTCCAAGACATCTCTTGGGACACATTACCATGTGCCCAGTGGGCCCACGTGACACCAGAGCTTCGGAAAAAGAGACTGACCTTCAAAGAATGCTATGGGCCTTGGAAAGGAGGCATCGATTCTTCTCTTCAATGTCCTCAAGACATCTTTCTTGACTTTGCATTATGCTTAAGGCACAAGGGCACTGTAGGTGTGATGAACGCCAAGTCCGGCCACTTGTTTCCAATGAAGTTGCAAGCTTGAATCAGCATGACCTCCCCATAGACTTGAATAGATGACAATGTTCTCCTCTCCGTGCCTGTCCCTCTATTCTCACTTGTGGCCTAGGGTTCCTTTCTTATCCCTTGCATCAGACTCTGTTTGATCTCTTCTAGTTTCTGTGCCTGCTTTCTGTTTGCCAAACCTGTTTCTGGGTATCTGTCCCTTTAATAGCCTAGCCTAGGCCAATCCTCAGACTGTAACCATGCGGCCACCCTGGGGGACATGTTCACCGTGATGTCATAAGCGACCTCAAAATTCGAAGTTGTCCTGACAACCTCCGTGCACACAGAGTTTCACAGCCATCTCAGACCAGTCTGACTCCTCACCCTGTCTAGGTAGGATAGTTTTCCTTTTTCTGCAATTGTTGTCAGTTTCTATCTTTCTCCTTGAACTTCCAAAGGGCTCCTACATTCTCTCTAGACACTGGTTTCACTCCTGTAAGATTATCCTGGGTGTTATCTCTTATATCTTGGGTAGATGGCAAAATGGGTGGACCTTACCCAGAAAAAGTCCTGGACTCCCTCACAAGTTGAAGTTGCCCAGGGAATGTTCTGATGCACAATGATGGTGTCATCTCGTGGCACTCTGCCAATTCCACCTTGGCAGGTCACAAGTTTTCCTTCCTTCTGCCTTTGGGAAGTGTACCAGATACTTCCATAGATTGTAATATTCTTATGGTTCCTTTTCTTGTGCGTATTGATAACGTATCCTCACAATTGCTGCTTATTTATGATCTCTGCCCGCACCATACCATGAAATCTATATTTCCTAACACTACTAATGTGATATGCACTCGTAATGTGAAACAGTGAGGCCCGGGCCGCCCAAGCGGAATGTGGGCACTTACCTGCTCCACCACAGGGCCGGCCCTGAATTGTACTTTTGGACCAACCTTTTGCCTGAACTTGGGAAGACGTGGGCCTGTTTGGATTATTCGTGAAGGTGATTAGTAATAACATCATGGACGGTAACATTTTCCGTTCGTTCATGGGTTTAGGACTGATCATGTTCTCTTCGTAGTATTCCTCTTCACCTATTTGGAATGGTCTGCCTTTCTGTAGCATCTGTAAGCATTTGGAGGTGATTTTCCATCCTTGGAAGTTCACCTTCTGTAAACTCTTTCCGCCCCCAAAGCTTTATGACATCATTCTGGACCCCTTTTTGGATTTTTGATTTGAGGTGAATTTATAGCCATGACCCTGCATTAGAACGTACTATAACTTCCAGATTCACATCCTCATTGCTTTAGACTTCTGTGTAGCTTACATCATCTTCACCAGTGTAAGACTAATCACAGGCCCTCACCACACACTTGTGCCTAATCTTCTCTTTCACCCTCCGTCACCGCCCCTCTTTGCCTCTGGGAGCCCGCATACAAATGTTCAGTGCCACCTGTTGGTTAGTGCTTGCTTTTTCTTCTCCTTGTAAGTGAGATTCTATGGTATTTGAATTTCTCACTGGGGCTTGTTACACTTCCCCTAAAACCCTCACAGCCATTCTGGTGGTCACAAATGGCTGGATTGCATCATTTGTTCCGGCTGAGTGGTATACCATTGTGTGGCTATAGCCCATCTTCCTTCTCCAATCATCCCTTGCTGGACACCAGGGTGCTTTCCAAGTCTTGGATATCAGGAGTAAGACTGTGGTGAACACAGCCATGCACATGTCTTTATGCGGTAGTCTTTCTGACTTTTTTGGATAAACAAGCGGCAGATTAATAGCTGGGTCATACGGGACATGGATACTTAAACTTCTGAGGCAGTTCCACACCTTTGGCATCGTGGCTGCACCGGGTTACACTCCCACCAGCAGTGCAGGAGGCTTCCCTTCTCTCCACCTCCTCTCTGACACTTGTTATTTCCTGTCTGCTTCCTTCTAGCCATGCTGACCACAGTGAGCTGCCATGGCCTTGCAGTTTGGATTTGCATTTTCCTGAGACTTCATGATGGTGAACAAGTTTTCATGCACCTACTGGCCCTCTTTCTGTCTTCTTCGGAGAAATCTCTGCTTCCATCTTTTGACCAGGTTTTCATTGGCTTGTTTTTTTTCTTGTGGAGACGTGCGAGTTGATTGTATCTTTGGGCTTTTCACCCCTTGTCCGATGTGTGGTTTGCAAACATCCTCTCCCAATTGTTGTGGTGTCTTAGTATTCAGTTGATGGTTTCCTTGAGTGGGCAGAAGTGTGTGCATTTGATGTGGTCCCGTTTGTTTCTTGTTTCCTTTGTTGCCCTTGCCCAGTCAGACATGCTTCTTCCCAATAGGCGGCTCAGACAGATGGCAAAGAGCACTCTGCCTAGGTCTTCTCCTACAAGGTTCACGGTTTCAAGTCTGCCATTCAAGGCTTTAATCCATTTCAGGTGGTGTGTGTGCCAGGTGTAACATCATGGTGTACTCTCGTTGTGTTCCATGTGGCTGTGCAGGCTTCCCAGCACCGTTTATTGTAGAGACTCTCCTTTCTCCGCTGTCTCCACTTGGCTCCCTGGTCCAAAATGGGCTGTCCATGTAAGTTTGAGTTGGGCTCTGGGCTCTCAATTGTTTTGCATGGGTCTTCATGCCTGTTTTGGGGCCCAGACTGTGCCGTTTCGGTACCTAGCGCTTCGTCCTCTATGTTGAAATCAGAAATTGTGACACGTGCTGCTTTGTTCGTTTTCCTGAGGATTCCTTTGCCTAGTCAGGGTCTCGTGTTGCTGGCTAGAAACTTTAGGATTCTCTCTTCTTCTCTGTGGCAAATACTGCTGCAACTTTGACTGGGATTGCATGGAATCCAGAGATTCCTTACTGCGGTATGAACCTTTCAAGTGTGTTAATCCTTCCATTCCTAGATCCCTCGATATCTTTTTTTTTCTTGTGTCTTCTTGAGTTTCTTTCCCCAAAGGTTTGCTAGTTTTTGAATTAACATAGAATTCACCTGTTTTGCTAAGGTTATTCACAGAGATCCTATTCTTCGTAATGGCAAGCTCCTGTTTTTTTGTTTTTTTTTTCCTTAGCTTCAGTTTTTCTATTCTTTGCAACTTTTAATTGGTTTTGTTTTGGCACAAGTGCATTGCTGTGCTCACATCTGCTGGCAATGCTCCTGTATTTGCTGTGGAAGTCTGGCCCTGTCCAACGTCCCTTCCCATCTGCCTCTACTCTACCTCGGACGCCTGCACCAGAACAACTGAAGCAGTGGTGAGGAGGCCCAAACCGAGGATTCCACCCAGCCCATACTGGGCCACAGACCCAGAAGGTGCGGACCTCACCACTGCACCACCGGCCGGCCACTTACATGTTCAGTGGCAACGTGCAGTTGAGTGCAATGGGAGTTAAATATACTAGTGAGCCCAACTCTAGCACTGTGTAGATGAGGCTAGGTTGTTTTTCGGGTCCATTGTGATGTCAGAGGATTTGTCATAATTGTGTCTCTGAGGTCCAGCATGCTTCCTGGATACAGGTTTCAGAGCCTGCTTGGAGCAGTCTCATAACTCACCCTTCCCAGTTAGCCCATGCTTGACCTTCGCTGCCGTTTTTTGGCTTGTGAATTTCTCTGACTTTCAAACGTTCCAGCAGAGTCTGTCTAAAGACGGACATCATCTTTCATTGTGGATAATTCAGGTGTGATTTCTGTTCACCTTCCATTTTCTGGGTCCTCTTTTTCTTTTCCATAGTATACTCGTCATGGTCTTTCTCAGCTATCTCCCTTAGACATGCTTATCAGTCCGTTCTCCTTCATTCCAAGGGATTAGTTTGTATTTCTTTAATCGCTGTATGTTCTCTAGGGTGAGGTGTGAGTGCTTTCGTGACTCTTGGTTGTTGTCCTTGAATTTGCACCGGTCACTTGTAGGACTCTTGGCTATCCTAGCCTAGGTCAAACTAAGCACTGAGAACACGTGGTCATGCGGGTTGGTTTGACATCCTGAGATCAGAAACTCCAAATTCGAGGTGGTCCTGGCAACCCCCTTCACGGACACAATGTTTCCAAGACAACTTAGACAAATCGGATGAATTCCACTCTCCAGGAAAGATATTTTTCTGTCTCTTTTCCGGATTTGGGAAGTTTCGAACTTGACCCCTGATCCTTGAACGTTCCCCTAGATTCCGTCCAGATACGGGCTTACTTAATTTTTATAGGGTGTGCCATTTGTTTGCCCTACATCCTCTACCCTGGCCTGTTTATTTTTCTTGAAACACAACTGTAAAGTTCTAATTTTCGTGCAACTTCCTTACATATGGTGTCAAAACACATAATCAATAATCCTTCTACGGCAAGAGGTAGGGGGAGAGAATTTCGATGGAGGCAAACAGAGCACACTAGCCTGGGAGGGCAGCCTTCACGAAGGAACGAAGCCCTGTGGAAGAGGGTGCTTTTCAGCACCCTTGTAGAGCACTTCCAAACAAAGAGACATACCCCAAGCGTGACAGGGCTCCATTCCTTCAAGGCTTCCAAGACATCTCTTGGGACACATTACCATGTGCCCAGTGGGCCCACGTGACACCAGAGCTTCGGAAAAAGAGACTGACCTTCAAAGAATGCTATGGGCCTTGGAAAGGAGGCATCGATTCTTCTCTTCAATGTCCTCAAGACATCTTTCTTGACTTTGCATTATGCTTAAGGCACAAGGGCACTGTAGGTGTGATGAACGCCAAGTCCGGCCACTTGTTTCCAATGAAGTTGCAAGCTTGAATCAGCATGACCTCCCCATAGACTTGAATAGATGACAATGTTCTCCTCTCCGTGCCTGTCCCTCTATTCTCACTTGTGGCCTAGGGTTCCTTTCTTATCCCTTGCATCAGACTCTGTTTGATCTCTTCTAGTTTCTGTGCCTGCTTTCTGTTTGCCAAACCTGTTTCTGGGTATCTGTCCCTTTAATAGCCTAGCCTAGGCCAATCCTCAGACTGTAACCATGCGGCCACCCTGGGGGACATGTTCACCGTGATGTCATAAGCGACCTCAAAATTCGAAGTTGTCCTGACAACCTCCGTGCACACAGAGTTTCACAGCCATCTCAGACCAGTCTGACTCCTCACCCTGTCTAGGTAGGATAGTTTTCCTTTTTCTGCAATTGTTGTCAGTTTCTATCTTTCTCCTTGAACTTCGAAAGGGCTCCTACATTCTCTCTAGACACTGGTTTCACTCCTGTAAGATTATCCTGGGTGTTATCTCTTATATCTTGGGTAGATGGCAAAATGGGTGGACCTTACCCAGAAAAAGTCCTGGACTCCCTCACAAGTTGAAGTTGCCCAGGGAATGTTCTGATGCACAATGATGGTGTCATCTCGTGGCACTCTGCCAATTCCACCTTGGCAGGTCACAAGTTTTCCTTCCTTCTGCCTTTGGGAAGTGTACCAGATACTTCCATAGATTGTAATATTCTTATGGTTCCTTTTCTTGTGCGTATTGATAACGTATCCTCACAATTGCTGCTTATTTATGATCTCTGCCCGCACCATACCATGAAATCTATATTTCCTAACACTACTAATGTGATATGCACTCGTAATGTGAAACAGTGAGGCCCGGGCCGCCCAAGCGGAATGTGGGCACTTACCTGCTCCACCACAGGGCCGGCCCTGAATTGTACTTTTGGACCAACCTTTTGCCTGAACTTGGGAAGACGTGGGCCTGTTTGGATTATTCGTGAAGGTGATTAGTAATAACATCATGGACGGTAACATTTTCCGTTCGTTCATGGGTTTAGGACTGATCATGTTCTCTTCGTAGTATTCCTCTTCACCTATTTGGAATGGTCTGCCTTTCTGTAGCATCTGTAAGCATTTGGAGGTGATTTTCCATCCTTGGAAGTTCACCTTCTGTAAACTCTTTCCGCCCCCAAAGCTTTATGACATCATTCTGGACCCCTTTTTGGATTTTTGATTTGAGGTGAATTTATAGCCATGACCCTGCATTAGAACGTACTATAACTTCCAGATTCACATCCTCATTGCTTTAGACTTCTGTGTAGCTTACATCATCTTCACCAGTGTAAGACTAATCACAGGCCCTCACCACACACTTGTGCCTAATCTTCTCTTTCACCCTCCGTCACCGCCCCTCTTTGCCTCTGGGAGCCCGCATACAAATGTTCAGTGCCACCTGTTGGTTAGTGCTTGCTTTTTCTTCTCCTTGTAAGTGAGATTCTATGGTATTTGAATTTCTCACTGGGGCTTGTTACACTTCCCCTAAAACCCTCACAGCCATTCTGGTGGTCACAAATGGCTGGATTGCATCATTTGTTCCGGCTGAGTGGTATACCATTGTGTGGCTATAGCCCATCTTCCTTCTCCAATCATCCCTTGCTGGACACCAGGGTGCTTTCCAAGTCTTGGATATCAGGAGTAAGACTGTGGTGAACACAGCCATGCACATGTCTTTATGCGGTAGTCTTTCTGACTTTTTTGGATAAACAAGCGGCAGATTAATAGCTGGGTCATACGGGACATGGATACTTAAACTTCTGAGGCAGTTCCACACCTTTGGCATCGTGGCTGCACCGGGTTACACTCCCACCAGCAGTGCAGGAGGCTTCCCTTCTCTCCACCTCCTCTCTGACACTTGTTATTTCCTGTCTGCTTCCTTCTAGCCATGCTGACCACAGTGAGCTGCCATGGCCTTGCAGTTTGGATTTGCATTTTCCTGAGACTTAATGATGGTGAACAAGTTTTCATGCACCTACTGGCCCTCTTTCTGTCTTCTTCGGAGAAATCTCTGCTTCCATCTTTTGACCAGGTTTTCATTGGCTTGTTTTTTTTCTTGTGGAGACGTGCGAGTTGATTGTATCTTTGGGCTTTTCACCCCTTGTCCGATGTGTGGTTTGCAAACATCCTCTCCCAATTGTTGTGGTGTCTTAGTATTCAGTTGATGGTTTCCTTGAGTGGGCAGAAGTGTGTGCATTTGATGTGGTCCCGTTTGTTTCTTGTTTCCTTTGTTGCCCTTGCCCAGTCAGACATGCTTCTTCCCAATAGGCGGCTCAGACAGATGGCAAAGAGCACTCTGCCTAGGTCTTCTCCTACAAGGTTCACGGTTTCAAGTCTGCCATTCAAGGCTTTAATCCATTTCAGGTGGTGTGTGTGCCAGGTGTAACATCATGGTGTACTCTCGTTGTGTTCCATGTGGCTGTGCAGGCTTCCCAGCACCGTTTATTGTAGAGACTCTCCTTTCTCCGCTGTCTCCACTTGGCTCCCTGGTCCAAAATGGGCTGTCCATGTAAGTTTGAGTTGGGCTCTGGGCTCTCAATTGTTTTGCATGGGTCTTCATGCCTGTTTTGGGGCCCAGACTGTGCCGTTTCGGTACCTAGCGCTTCGTCCTCTATGTTGAAATCAGAAATTGTGACACGTGCTGCTTTGTTCGTTTTCCTGAGGATTCCTTTGCCTAGTCAGGGTCTCGTGTTGCTGGCTAGAAACTTTAGGATTCTCTCTTCTTCTCTGTGGCAAATACTGCTGCAACTTTGACTGGGATTGCATGGAATCCAGAGATTCCTTACTGCGGTATGAACCTTTCAAGTGTGTTAATCCTTCCATTCCTAGATCCCTCGATATCTTTTTTTTTCTTGTGTCTTCTTGAGTTTCTTTCCCCAAAGGTTTGCTAGTTTTTGAATTAACATAGAATTCACCTGTTTTGCTAAGGTTATTCACAGAGATCCTATTCTTCGTAATGGCAAGCTCCTGTTTTTTTGTTTTTTTTTTCCTTAGCTTCAGTTTTTCTATTCTTTGCAACTTTTAATTGGTTTTGTTTTGGCACAAGTGCATTGCTGTGCTCACATCTGCTGGCAATGCTCCTGTATTTGCTGTGGAAGTCTGGCCCTGTCCAACGTCCCTTCCCATCTGCCTCTACTCTACCTCGGACGCCTGCACCAGAACAACTGAAGCAGTGGTGAGGAGGCCCAAACCGAGGATTCCACCCAGCCCATACTGGGCCACAGACCCAGAAGGTGCGGACCTCACCACTGCACCACCGGCCGGCCACTTACATGTTCAGTGGCAACGTGCAGTTGAGTGCAATGGGAGTTAAATATACTAGTGAGCCCAACTCTAGCACTGTGTAGATGAGGCTAGGTTGTTTTTCGGGTCCATTGTGATGTCAGAGGATTTGTCATAATTGTGTCTCTGAGGTCCAGCATGCTTCCTGGATACAGGTTTCAGAGCCTGCTTGGAGCAGTCTCATAACTCACCCTTCCCAGTTAGCCCATGCTTGACCTTCGCTGCCGTTTTTTGGCTTGTGAATTTCTCTGACTTTCAAACGTTCCAGCAGAGTCTGTCTAAAGACGGACATCATCTTTCATTGTGGATAATTCAGGTGTGATTTCTGTTCACCTTCCATTTTCTGGGTCCTCTTTTTCTTTTCCATAGTATACTCGTCATGGTCTTTCTCAGCTATCTCCCTTAGACATGCTTATCAGTCCGTTCTCCTTCATTCCAAGTGATTAGTTTGTATTTCTTTAATCGCTGTATGTTCTCTAGGGTGAGGTGTGAGTGCTTTCGTGACTCTTGGTTGTTGTCCTTGAATTTGCACCGGTCACTTGTAGGACTCTTGGCTATCCTAGCCTAGGTCAAACTAAGCACTGAGAACACGTGGTCATGCGGGTTGGTTTGACATCCTGAGATCAGAAACTCCAAATTCGAGGTGGTCCTGGCAACCCCCTTCACGGACACAATGTTTCCAAGACAACTTAGACAAATCGGATGAATTCCACTCTCCAGGAAAGATATTTTTCTGTCTCTTTTCCGGATTTGGGAAGTTTCGAACTTGACCCCTGATCCTTGAACGTTCCCCTAGATTCCGTCCAGATACGGGCTTACTTAATTTTTATAGGGTGTGCCATTTGTTTGCCCTACATCCTCTACCCTGGCCTGTTTATTTTTCTTGAAACACAAATGTAAAGTTCTAATTTTCGTGCAACTTCCTTACATATGGTGTCAAAACACATAATCAATAATCCTTCTACGGCAAGAGGTAGGGGGAGAGAATTTCGATGGAGGCAAACAGAGCACACTAGCCTGGGAGGGCAGCCTTCACGAAGGAACGAAGCCCTGTGGAAGAGGGTGCTTTTCAGCACCCTTGTAGAGCACTTCCAAACAAAGAGACATACCCCAAGCGTGACAGGGCTCCATTCCTTCAAGGCTTCCAAGACATCTCTTGGGACACATTACCATGTGCCCAGTGGGCCCACGTGACACCAGAGCTTCGGAAAAAGAGACTGACCTTCAAAGAATGCTATGGGCCTTGGAAAGGAGGCATCGATTCTTCTCTTCAATGTCCTCAAGACATCTTTCTTGACTTTGCATTATGCTTAAGGCACAAGGGCACTGTAGGTGTGATGAACGCCAAGTCCGGCCACTTGTTTCCAATGAAGTTGCAAGCTTGAATCAGCATGACCTCCCCATAGACTTGAATAGATGACAATGTTCTCCTCTCCGTGCCTGTCCCTCTATTCTCACTTGTGGCCTAGGGTTCCTTTCTTATCCCTTGCATCAGACTCTGTTTTATCTCTTCTAGTTTCTGTGCCTGCTTTCTGTTTGCCAAACCTGTTTCTGGGTATCTGTCCCTTTAATAGCCTAGCCTAGGCCAATCCTCAGACTGTAACCATGCGGCCACCCTGGGGGACATGTTCACCGTGATGTCATAAGCGACCTCAAAATTCGAAGTTGTCCTGACAACCTCCGTGCACACAGAGTTTCACAGCCATCTCAGACCAGTCTGACTCCTCACCCTGTCTAGGTAGGATAGTTTTCCTTTTTCTGCAATTGTTGTCAGTTTCTATCTTTCTCCTTGAACTTCCAAAGGGCTCCTACATTCTCTCTAGACACTGGTTTCACTCCTGTAAGATTATCCTGGGTTTTATCTCTTATATCTTGGGTAGATGGCAAAATGGGTGGACCTTACCCAGAAAAAGTCCTGGACTCCCTCACAAGTTGAAGTTGCCCAGGGAATGTTCTGATGCACAATGATGGTGTCATCTCGTGGCACTCTGCCAATTCCACCTTGGCAGGTCACAAGTTTTCCTTCCTTCTGCCTTTGGGAAGTGTACCAGATACTTCCATAGATTGTAATATTCTTATGGTTCCTTTTCTTGTGCGTATTGATAACGTATCCTCACAATTGCTGCTTATTTATGATCTCTGCCCGCACCATACCATGAAATCTATATTTCCTAACACTACTAATGTGATATGCACTCGTAATGTGAAACAGTGAGGCCCGGGCCGCCCAAGCGGAATGTGGGCACTTACCTGCTCCACCACAGGGCCGGCCCTGAATTGTACTTTTGGACCAACCTTTTGCCTGAACTTGGGAAGACGTGGGCCTGTTTGGATTATTCGTGAAGGTGATTAGTAATAACATCATGGACGGTAACATTTTCCGTTCGTTCATGGGTTTAGGACTGATCATGTTCTCTTCGTAGTATTCCTCTTCACCTATTTGGAATGGTCTGCCTTTCTGTAGCATCTGTAAGCATTTGGAGGTGATTTTCCATCCTTGGAAGTTCACCTTCCGTAAACTCTTTCCGCCCCCAAAGCTTTATGACATCATTCTGGACCCCTTTTTGGATTTTTGATTTGAGGTGAATTTATAGCCATGACCCTGCATTAGAACGTACTATAACTTCCAGATTCACATCCTCATTGCTTTAGACTTCTGTGTAGCTTACATCATCTTCACCAGTGTAAGACTAATCACAGGCCCTCACCACACACTTGTGCCTAATCTTCTCTTTCACCCTCCGTCACCGCCCCTCTTTGCCTCTGGGAGCCCGCATACAAATGTTCAGTGCCACCTGTTGGTTAGTGCTTGCTTTTTCTTCTCCTTGTAAGTGAGATTCTATGGTATTTGAATTTCTCACTGGGGCTTGTTACACTTCCCCTAAAACCCTCACAGCCATTGTGGTGGTCACAAATCGCTGGATTGCATCATTTGTTCCGGCTGAGTGGTATACCATTGTGTGGCTATAGCCCATCTTCCTTCTCCAATCATCCCTTGCTGGACACCAGGGTGCTTTCCAAGTCTTGGATATCAGGAGTAAGACTGTGGTGAACACAGCCATGCACATGTCTTTATGCGGTAGTCTTTCTGACTTTTTTGGATAAACAAGCGGCAGATTAATAGCTGGGTCATACGGGACATGGATACTTAAACTTCTGAGGCAGTTCCACACCTTTGGCATCGTGGCTGCACCGGGTTACACTCCCACCAGCAGTGCAGGAGGCTTCCCTTCTCTCCACCTCCTCTCTGACACTTGTTATTTCCTGTCTGCTTCCTTCTAGCCATGCTGACCACAGTGAGCTGCCATGGCCTTGCAGTTTGGATTTGCATTTTCCTGAGACTTAATGATGGTGAACAAGTTTTCATGCACCTACTGGCCCTCTTTCTGTCTTCTTCGGAGAAATCTCTGCTTCCATCTTTTGACCAGGTTTTCATTGGCTTGTTTTTTTTCTTGTGGAGACGTGCGAGTTGATTGTATCTTTGGGCTTTTCACCCCTTGTCCGATGTGTGGTTTGCAAACATCCTCTCCCAATTGTTGTGGTGTCTTAGTATTCAGTTGATGGTTTCCTTGAGTGGGCAGAAGTGTGTGCATTTGATGTGGTCCCGTTTGTTTCTTGTTTCCTTTGTTGCCCTTGCCCAGTCAGACATGCTTCTTCCCAATAGGCGGCTCAGACAGATGGCAAAGAGCACTCTGCCTAGGTCTTCTCCTACAAGGTTCACGGTTTCAAGTCTGCCATTCAAGGCTTTAATCCACTTCAGGTGGTGTGTGTGCCAGGTGTAACATCATGGTGTACTCTCGTTGTGTTCCATGTGGCTGTGCAGGCTTATCAGCACCGTTTATTGTAGAGACTCTCCTTTCTCCGCTGTCTCCACTTGGCTCCCTGGTCCAAAATGGGCTGTCCATGTAAGTTTGAGTTGGGCTCTGGGCTCTCAATTGTTTTGCATGGGTCTTCATGCCTGTTTTGGGGCCCAGACTGTGCCGTTTCGGTACCGAGCGCTTCGTCCTCTATGTTGAAATCAGAAATTGTGACACGTGCTGCTTTGTTCGTTTTCCTGAGGATTCCTTTGCCTAGTCAGGGTCTCGTGTTGCTGGCTAGAAACTTTAGGATTCTCTCTTCTTCTCTGTGGCAAATACTGCTGCAACTTTGACTGGGATTGCATGGAATCCAGAGATTCCTTACTGCGGTATGAACCTTTCAAGTGTGTTAATCCTTCCATTCCTAGATCCCTCGATATCTTTTTTTTTCTTGTGTCTTCTTGAGTTTCTTTCCCCAAAGGTTTGCTAGTTTTTGAATTAACATAGAATTCACCTGTTTTGCTAAGGTTATTCACAGAGATCCTATTCTTCGTAATGGCAAGCTCCTGTTTTTTTGGTTTTTTTTTCCTTAGCTTCAGTTTTTCTATTCTTTGCAACTTTTAATTGGTTTTGTTTTGGCACAAGTGCATTGCTGTGCTCACATCTGCTGGCAATGCTCCTGTATTTGCTGTGGAAGTCTGGCCCTGTCCAACGTCCCTTCCCATCTGCCTCTACTCTACCTCGGACGCCTGCACCAGAACAACTGAAGCAGTGGTGAGGAGGCCCAAACCGAGGATTCCACCCAGCCCATACTGGGCCACAGACCCAGAAGGTGCGGACCTCACCACTGCACCACCGGCCGGCCACTTACATGTTCAGTGGCAACGTGCAGTTGAGTGCAATGGGAGTTAAATATACTAGTGAGCCCAACTCTAGCACTGTGTAGATGAGGCTAGGTTGTTTTTCGGGTCCATTGTGATGTCAGAGGATTTGTCATAATTGTGTCTCTGAGGTCCAGCATGCTTCCTGGATACAGGTTTCAGAGCCTGCTTGGAGCAGTCTCATAACTCACCCTTCCCAGTTAGCCCATGCTTGACCTTCGCTGCCGTTTTTTGGCTTGTGAATTTCTCTGACTTTCAAACGTTCCAGCAGAGTCTGTCTAAAGACGGACATCATCTTTCATTGTGGATAATTCAGGTGTGATTTCTGTTCACCTTCCATTTTCTGGGTCCTCTTTTTCTTTTCCATAGTATACTCGTCATGGTCTTTCTCAGCTATCTCCCTTAGACATGCTTATCAGTCCGTTCTCCTTCATTCCAAGTGATTAGTTTGTATTTCTTTAATCGCTGTATGTTCTCTAGGGTGAGGTGTGAGTGCTTTCGTGACTCTTGGTTGTTGTCCTTGAATTTGCACCGGTCACTTGTAGGACTCTTGGCTATCCTAGCCTAGGTCAAACTAAGCACTGAGAACACGTGGTCATGCGGGTTGGTTTGACATCCTGAGATCAGAAACTCCAAATTCGAGGTGGTCCTGGCAACCCCCTTCACGGACACAATGTTTCCAAGACAACTTAGACAAATCGGATGAATTCCACTCTCCAGGAAAGATATTTTTCTGTCTCTTTTCCGGATTTGGGAAGTTTCGAACTTGACCCCTGATCCTTGAACGTTCCCCTAGATTCCGTCCAGATACGGGCTTACTTAATTTTTATAGGGTGTGCCATTTGTTTGCCCTACATCCTCTACCCTGGCCTGTTTATTTTTCTTGAAACACAAATGTAAAGTTCTAATTTTCGTGCAACTTCCTTACATATGGTGTCAAAACACATAATCAATAATCCTTCTACGGCAAGAGGTAGGGGGAGAGAATTTCGATGGAGGCAAACAGAGCACACTAGCCTGGGAGGGCAGCCTTCACGAAGGAACGAAGCCCTGTGGAAGAGGGTGCTTTTCAGCACCCTTGTAGAGCACTTCCAAACAAAGAGACATACCCCAAGCGTGACAGGGCTCCATTCCTTCAAGGCTTCCAAGACATCTCTTGGGACACATTACCATGTGCCCAGTGGGCCCACGTGACACCAGAGCTTCGGAAAAAGAGACTGACCTTCAAAGAATGCTATGGGCCTTGGAAAGGAGGCATCGATTCTTCTCTTCAATGTCCTCAAGACATCTTTCTTGACTTTGCATTATGCTTAAGGCACAAGGGCACTGTAGGTGTGATGAACGCCAAGTCCGGCCACTTGTTTCCAATGAAGTTGCAAGCTTGAATCAGCATGACCTCCCCATAGACTTGAATAGATGACAATGTTCTCCTCTCCGTGCCTGTCCCTCTATTCTCACTTGTGGCCTAGGGTTCCTTTCTTATCCCTTGCATCAGACTCTGTTTTATCTCTTCTAGTTTCTGTGCCTGCTTTCTGTTTGCCAAACCTGTTTCTGGGTATCTGTCCCTTTAATAGCCTAGCCTAGGCCAATCCTCAGACTGTAACCATGCGGCCACCCTGGGGGACATGTTCACCGTGATGTCATAAGCGACCTCAAAATTCGAAGTTGTCCTGACAACCTCCGTGCACACAGAGTTTCACAGCCATCTCAGACCAGTCTGACTCCTCACCCTGTCTAGGTAGGATAGTTTTCCTTTTTCTGCAATTGTTGTCAGTTTCTATCTTTCTCCTTGAACTTCCAAAGGGCTCCTACATTCTCTCTAGACACTGGTTTCACTCCTGTAAGATTATCCTGGGTGTTATCTCTTATATCTTGGGTAGATGGCAAAATGGGTGGACCTTACCCAGAAAAAGTCCTGGACTCCCTCACAAGTTGAAGTTGCCCAGGGAATGTTCTGATGCACAATGATGGTGTCATCTCGTGGCACTCTGCCAATTCCACCTTGGCAGGTCACAAGTTTTCCTTCCTTCTGCCTTTGGGAAGTGTACCAGATACTTCCATAGATTGTAATATTCTTATGGTTCCTTTTCTTGTGCGTATTGATAACGTATCCTCACAATTGCTGCTTATTTATGATCTCTGCCCGCACCATACCATGAAATCTATATTTCCTAACACTACTAATGTGATATGCACTCGTAATGTGAAACAGTGAGGCCCGGGCCGCCCAAGCGGAATGTGGGCACTTACCTGCTCCACCACAGGGCCGGCCCTGAATTGTACTTTTGGACCAACCTTTTGCCTGAACTTGGGAAGACGTGGGCCTGTTTGGATTATTCGTGAAGGTGATTAGTAATAACATCATGGACGGTAACATTTTCCGTTCGTTCATGGGTTTAGGACTGATCATGTTCTCTTCGTAGTATTCCTCTTCACCTATTTGGAATGGTCTGCCTTTCTGTAGCATCTGTAAGCATTTGGAGGTGATTTTCCATCCTTGGAAGTTCACCTTCCGTAAACTCTTTCCACCCCCAAAGCTTTATGACATCATTCTGGACCCCTTTTTGGATTTTTGATTTGAGGTGAATTTATAGCCATGACCCTGCATTAGAACGTACTATAACTTCCAGATTCACATCCTCATTGCTTTAGACTTCTGTGTAGCTTACATCATCTTCACCAGTGTAAGACTAATCACAGGCCCTCACCACACACTTGTGCCTAATCTTCTCTTTCACCCTCCGTCACCGCCCCTCTTTGCCTCTGGGAGCCCGCATACAAATGTTCAGTGCCACCTGTTGGTTAGTGCTTGCTTTTTCTTCTCCTTGTAAGTGAGATTCTATGGTATTTGAATTTCTCACTGGGGCTTGTTACACTTCCCCTAAAACCCTCACAGCCATTGTGGTGGTCACAAATGGCTGGATTGCATCATTTGTTCCGGCTGAGTGGTATACCATTGTGTGGCTATAGCCCATCTTCCTTCTCCAATCATCCCTTGCTGGACACCAGGGTGCTTTCCAAGTCTTGGATATCAGGAGTAAGACTGTGGTGAACACAGCCATGCACATGTCTTTATGCGGTAGTCTTTCTGACTTTTTTGGATAAACAAGCGGCAGATTAATAGCTGGGTCATACGGGACATGGATACTTAAACTTCTGAGGCAGTTCCACACCTTTGGCATCGTGGCTGCACCGGGTTACACTCCCACCAGCAGTGCAGGAGGCTTCCCTTCTCTCCACCTCCTCTCTGACACTTGTTATTTCCTGTCTGCTTCCTTCTAGCCATGCTGACCACAGTGAGCTGCCATGGCCTTGCAGTTTGGATTTGCATTTTCCTGAGACTTAATGATGGTGAACAAGTTTTCATGCACCTACTGGCCCTCTTTCTGTCTTCTTCGGAGAAATCTCTGCTTCCATCTTTTGACCAGGTTTTCATTGGCTTGTTTTTTTTCTTGTGGAGACGTGCGAGTTGATTGTATCTTTGGGCTTTTCACCCCTTGTCCGATGTGTGGTTTGCAAACATCCTCTCCCAATTGTTGTGGTGTCTTAGTATTCAGTTGATGGTTTCCTTGAGTGGGCAGAAGTGTGTGCATTTGATGTGGTCCCGTTTGTTTCTTGTTTCCTTTGTTGCCCTTGCCCAGTCAGACATGCTTCTTCCCAATAGGCGGCTCAGACAGATGGCAAAGAGCACTCTGCCTAGGTCTTCTCCTACAAGGTTCACGGTTTCAAGTCTGCCATTCAAGGCTTTAATCCACTTCAGGTGGTGTGTGTGCCAGGTGTAACATCATGGTGTACTCTCGTTGTGTTCCATGTGGCTGTGCAGGCTTATCAGCACCGTTTATTGTAGAGACTCTCCTTTCTCCGCTGTCTCCACTTGGCTCCCTGGTCCAAAATGGGCTGTCCATGTAAGTTTGAGTTGGGCTCTGGGCTCTCAATTGTTTTGCATGGGTCTTCATGCCTGTTTTGGGGCCCAGACTGTGCCGTTTCGGTACCTAGCGCTTCGTCCTCTATGTTGAAATCAGAAATTGTGACACGTGCTGCTTTGTTCGTTTTCCTGAGGATTCCTTTGCCTAGTCAGGGTCTCGTGTTGCTGGCTAGAAACTTTAGGATTCTCTCTTCTTCTCTGTGGCAAATACTGCTGCAACTTTGACTGGGATTGCATGGAATCCAGAGATTCCTTACTGCGGTATGAACCTTTCAAGTGTGTTAATCCTTCCATTCCTAGATCCCTCGATATCTTTTTTTTTCTTGTGTCTTCTTGAGTTTCTTTCCCCAAAGGTTTGCTAGTTTTTGAATTAACATAGAATTCACCTGTTTTGCTAAGGTTATTCACAGAGATCCTATTCTTCGTAATGGCAAGCTCCTGTTTTTTTGTTTTTTTTTTCCTTAGCTTCAGTTTTTCTATTCTTTGCAACTTTTAATTGGTTTTGTTTTGGCACAAGTGCATTGCTGTGCTCACATCTGCTGGCAATGCTCCTGTATTTGCTGTGGAAGTCTGGCCCTGTCCAACGTCCCTTCCCATCTGCCTCTACTCTACCTCGGACGCCTGCACCAGAACAACTGAAGCAGTGGTGAGGAGGCCCAAACCGAGGATTCCACCCAGCCCATACTGGGCCACAGACCCAGAAGGTGCGGACCTCACCACTGCACCACCGGCCGGCCACTTACATGTTCAGTGGCAACGTGCAGTTGAGTGCAATGGGAGTTAAATATACTAGTGAGCCCAACTCTAGCACTGTGTAGATGAGGCTAGGTTGTTTTTCGGGTCCATTGTGATGTCAGAGGATTTGTCATAATTGTGTCTCTGAGGTCCAGCATGCTTCCTGGATACAGGTTTCAGAGCCTGCTTGGAGCAGTCTCATAACTCACCCTTCCCAGTTAGCCCATGCTTGACCTTCGCTGCCGTTTTTTGGCTTGTGAATTTCTCTGACTTTCAAACGTTCCAGCAGAGTCTGTCTAAAGACGGACATCATCTTTCATTGTGGATAATTCAGGTGTGATTTCTGTTCACCTTCCATTTTCTGGGTCCTCTTTTTCTTTTCCATAGTATACTCGTCATGGTCTTTCTCAGCTATCTCCCTTAGACATGCTTATCAGTCCGTTCTCCTTCATTCCAAGTGATTAGTTTGTATTTCTTTAATCGCTGTATGTTCTCTAGGGTGAGGTGTGAGTGCTTTCGTGACTCTTGGTTGTTGTCCTTGAATTTGCACCGGTCACTTGTAGGACTCTTGGCTATCCTAGCCTAGGTGAAACTAAGCACTGAGAACACGTGGTCATGCGGGTTGGTTTGACATCCTGAGATCAGAAACTCCAAATTCGAGGTGGTCCTGGCAACCCCCTTCACGGACACAATGTTTCCAAGACAACTTAGACAAATCGGATGAATTCCACTCTCCAGGAAAGATATTTTTCTGTCTCTTTTCCGGATTTGGGAAGTTTCGAACTTGACCCCTGATCCTTGAACGTTCCCCTAGATTCCGTCCAGATACGGGCTTACTTAATTTTTATAGGGTGTGCCATTTGTTTGCCCTACATCCTCTACCCTGGCCTGTTTATTTTTCTTGAAACACAACTGTAAAGTTCTAATTTTCGTGCAACTTCCTTACATATGGTGTCAAAACACATAATCAATAATCCTTCTACGGCAAGAGGTAGGGGGAGAGAATTTCGATGGAGGCAAACAGAGCACACTAGCCTGGGAGGGCAGCCTTCACGAAGGAACGAAGCCCTGTGGAAGAGGGTGCTTTTCAGCACCCTTGTAGAGCACTTCCAAACAAAGAGACATACCCCAAGCGTGACAGGGCTCCATTCCTTCAAGGCTTCCAAGACATCTCTTGGGACACATTACCATGTGCCCAGTGGGCCCACGTGACACCAGAGCTTCGGAAAAAGAGACTGACCTTCAAAGAATGCTATGGGCCTTGGAAAGGAGGCATCGATTCTTCTCTTCAATGTCCTCAAGACATCTTTCTTGACTTTGCATTATGCTTAAGGCACAAGGGCACTGTAGGTGTGATGAACGCCAAGTCCGGCCACTTGTTTCCAATGAAGTTGCAAGCTTGAATCAGCATGACCTCCCCATAGACTTGAATAGATGACAATGTTCTCCTCTCCGTGCCTGTCCCTCTATTCTCACTTGTGGCCTAGGGTTCCTTTCTTATCCCTTGCATCAGACTCTGTTTTATCTCTTCTAGTTTCTGTGCCTGCTTTCTGTTTGCCAAACCTGTTTCTGGGTATCTGTCCCTTTAATAGCCTAGCCTAGGCCAATCCTCAGACTGTAACCATGCGGCCACCCTGGGGGACATGTTCACCGTGATGTCATAAGCGACCTCAAAATTCGAAGTTGTCCTGACAACCTCCGTGCACACAGAGTTTCACAGCCATCTCAGACCAGTCTGACTCCTCACCCTGTCTAGGTAGGATAGTTTTCCTTTTTCTGCAATTGTTGTCAGTTTCTATCTTTCTCCTTGAACTTCCAAAGGGCTCCTACATTCTCTCTAGACACTGGTTTCACTCCTGTAAGATTATCCTGGGTTTTATCTCTTATATCTTGGGTAGATGGCAAAATGGGTGGACCTTACCCAGAAAAAGTCCTGGACTCCCTCACAAGTTGAAGTTGCCCAGGGAATGTTCTGATGCACAATGATGGTGTCATCTCGTGGCACTCTGCCAATTCCACCTTGGCAGGTCACAAGTTTTCCTTCCTTCTGCCTTTGGGAAGTGTACCAGATACTTCCATAGATTGTAATATTCTTATGGTTCCTTTTCTTGTGCGTATTGATAACGTATCCTCACAATTGCTGCTTATTTATGATCTCTGCCCGCACCATACCATGAAATCTATATTTCCTAACACTACTAATGTGATATGCACTCGTAATGTGAAACAGTGAGGCCCGGGCCGCCCAAGCGGAATGTGGGCACTTACCTGCTCCACCACAGGGCCGGCCCTGAATTGTACTTTTGGACCAACCTTTTGCCTGAACTTGGGAAGACGTGGGCCTGTTTGGATTATTCGTGAAGGTGATTAGTAATAACATCATGGACGGTAACATTTTCCGTTCGTTCATGGGTTTAGGACTGATCATGTTCTCTTCGTAGTATTCCTCTTCACCTGTTTGGAATGGTCTGCCTTTCTGTAGCATCTGTAAGCATTTGGAGGTGATTTTCCATCCTTGGAAGTTCACCTTCCGTAAACTCTTTCCGCCCCCAAAGCTTTATGACATCATTCTGGACCCCTTTTTGGATTTTTGATTTGAGGTGAATTTCTAGCCATGACCCTGCATTAGAACGTACTATAACTTCCAGATTCACATCCTCATTGCTTTAGACTTCTGTGTAGCTTACATCATCTTCACCAGTGTAAGACTAATCACAGGCCCTCACCACACACTTGTGCCTAATCTTCTCTTTCACCCTCCGTCACCGCCCCTCTTTGCCTCTGGGAGCCCGCATACAAATGTTCAGTGCCACCTGTTGGTTAGTGCTTGCTTTTTCTTCTCCTTGTAAGTGAGATTCTATGGTATTTGAATTTCTCCCTGGGGCTTGTTACACTTCCCCTAAAACCCTCACAGCCATTCTGGTGGTCACAAATGGCTGGATTGCATCATTTGTTCCGGCTGAGTGGTATACCATTGTGTGGCTATAGCCCATCTTCCTTCTCCAATCATCCCTTGCTGGACACCAGGGTGCTTTCCAAGTCTTGGATATCAGGAGTAAGACTGTGGTGAACACAGCCATGCACATGTCTTTATGCGGTAGTCTTTCTGACTTTTTTGGATAAACAAGCGGCAGATTAATAGCTGGGTCATACGGGACATGGATACTTAAACTTCTGAGGCAGTTCCACACCTTTGGCATCGTGGCTGCACCGGGTTACACTCCCACCAGCAGTGCAGGAGGCTTCCCTTCTCTCCACCTCCTCTCTGACACTTGTTATTTCCTGTCTGCTTCCTTCTAGCCATGCTGACCACAGTGAGCTGCCATGGCCTTGCAGTTTGGATTTGCATTTTCCTGAGACTTCATGATGGTGAACAAGTTTTCATGCACCTACTGGCCCTCTTTCTGTCTTCTTCGGAGAAATCTCTGCTTCCATCTTTTGACCAGGTTTTCATTGGCTTGTTTTTTTTCTTGTGGAGACGTGCGAGTTGATTGTATCTTTGGGCTTTTCACCCCTTGTCCGATGTGTGGTTTGCAAACATCCTCTCCCAATTGTTGTGGTGTCTTAGTATTCAGTTGATGGTTTCCTTGAGTGGGCAGAAGTGTGTGCATTTGATGTGGTCCCGTTTGTTTCTTGTTTCCTTTGTTGCCCTTGCCCAGTCAGACATGCTTCTTCCCAATAGGCGGCTCAGACAGATGGCAAAGAGCACTCTGCCTAGGTCTTCTCCTACAAGGTTCACGGTTTCAAGTCTGCCATTCAAGGCTTTAATCCATTTCAGGTGGTGTGTGTGCCAGGTGTAACATCATGGTGTACTCTCGTTGTGTTCCATGTGGCTGTGCAGGCTTCCCAGCACCGTTTATTGTAGAGACTCTCCTTTCTCCGCTGTCTCCACTTGGCTCCCTGGTCCAAAATGGGCTGTCCATGTAAGTTTGAGTTGGGCTCTGGGCTCTCAATTGTTTTGCATGGGTCTTCATGCCTGTTTTGGGGCCCAGACTGTGCCGTTTCGGTACCTAGCGCTTCGTCCTCTATGTTGAAATCAGAAATTGTGACACGTGCTGCTTTGTTCGTTTTCCTGAGGATTCCTTTGCCTAGTCAGGGTCTCGTGTTGCTGGCTAGAAACTTTAGGATTCTCTCTTCTTCTCTGTGGCAAATACTGCTGCAACTTTGACTGGGATTGCATGGAATCCAGAGATTCCTTACTGCGGTATGAACCTTTCAAGTGTGTTAATCCTTCCATTCCTAGATCCCTCGATATCTTTTTTTTTCTTGTGTCTTCTTGAGTTTCTTTCCCCAAAGGTTTGCTAGTTTTTGAATTAACATAGAATTCACCTGTTTTGCTAAGGTTATTCACAGAGATCCTATTCTTCGTAATGGCAAGCTCCTGTTTTTTTGGTTTTTTTTTCCTTAGCTTCAGTTTTTCTATTCTTTGCAACTTTTAATTGGTTTTGTTTTGGCACAAGTGCATTGCTGTGCTCACATCTGCTGGCAATGCTCCTGTATTTGCTGTGGAAGTCTGGCCCTGTCCAACGTCCCTTCCCATCTGCCTCTACTCTACCTCGGACGCCTGCACCAGAACAACTGAAGCATTGGTGAGGAGGCCCAAACCGAGGATTCCACCCAGCCCATACTGGGCCACAGACCCAGAAGGTGCGGACCTCACCACTGCACCACCGGCCGGCCACTTACATGTTCAGTGGCAACGTGCAGTTGAGTGCAATGGGAGTTAAATATACTAGTGAGCCCAACTCTAGCACTGTGTAGATGAGGCTAGGTTGTTTTTCGGGTCCATTGTGATGTCAGAGGATTTGTCATAATTGTGTCTCTGAGGTCCAGCATGCTTCCTGGATACAGGTTTCAGAGCCTGCTTGGAGCAGTCTCATAACTCACCCTTCCCAGTTAGCCCATGCTTGACCTTCGCTGCCGTTTTTTGGCTTGTGAATTTCTCTGACTTTCAAACGTTCCAGCAGAGTCTGTCTAAAGACGGACATCATCTTTCATTGTGGATAATTCAGGTGTGATTTCTGTTCACCTTCCATTTTCTGGGGCCTCTTTTTCTTTTCCATAGTATACTCGTCATGGTCTTTCTCAGCTATCTCCCTTAGACATGCTTATCAGTCCGTTCTCCTTCATTCCAAGTGATTAGTTTGTATTTCTTTAATCGCTGTATGTTCTCTAGGGTGAGGTGTGAGTGCTTTCGTGACTCTTGGTTGTTGTCCTTGAATTTGCACCGGTCACTTGTAGGACTCTTGGCTATCCTAGCCTAGGTCAAACTAAGCACTGAGAACACGTGGTCATGCGGGTTGGTTTGACATCCTGAGATCAGAAACTCCAAATTCGAGGTGGTCCTGGCAACCCCCTTCACGGACACAATGTTTCCAAGACAACTTAGACAAATCGGATGAATTCCACTCTCCAGGAAAGATATTTTTCTGTCTCTTTTCCGGATTTGGGAAGTTTCGAACTTGACCCCTGATCCTTGAACGTTCCCCTAGATTCCGTCCAGATACGGGCTTACTTAATTTTTATAGGGTGTGCCATTTGTTTGCCCTACATCCTCTACCCTGGCCTGTTTATTTTTCTTGAAACACAACTGTAAAGTTCTAATTTTCGTGCAACTTCCTTACATATGGTGTCAAAACACATAATCAATAATCCTTCTACGGCAAGAGGTAGGGGGAGAGAATTTCGATGGAGGCAAACAGAGCACACTAGCCTGGGAGGGCAGCCTTCACGAAGGAACGAAGCCCTGTGGAAGAGGGTGCTTTTCAGCACCCTTGTAGAGCACTTCCAAACAAAGAGACATACCCCAAGCGTGACAGGGCTCCATTCCTTCAAGGCTTCCAAGACATCTCTTGGGACACATTACCATGTGCCCAGTGGGCCCACGTGACACCAGAGCTTCGGAAAAAGAGACTGACCTTCAAAGAATGCTATGGGCCTTGGAAAGGAGGCATCGATTCTTCTCTTCAATGTCCTCAAGACATCTTTCTTGACTTTGCATTATGCTTAAGGCACAAGGGCACTGTAGGTGTGATGAACGCCAAGTCCGGCCACTTGTTTCCAATGAAGTTGCAAGCTTGAATCAGCATGACCTCCCCATAGACTTGAATAGATGACAATGTTCTCCTCTCCGTGCCTGTCCCTCTATTCTCACTTGTGGCCTAGGGTTCCTTTCTTATCCCTTGCATCAGACTCTGTTTGATCTCTTCTAGTTTCTGTGCCTGCTTTCTGTTTGCCAAACCTGTTTCTGGGTATCTGTCCCTTTAATAGCCTAGCCTAGGCCAATCCTCAGACTGTAACCATGCGGCCACCCTGGGGGACATGTTCACCGTGATGTCATAAGCGACCTCAAAATTCGAAGTTGTCCTGACAACCTCCGTGCACACAGAGTTTCACAGCCATCTCAGACCAGTCTGACTCCTCACCCTGTCTAGGTAGGATAGTTTTCCTTTTTCTGCAATTGTTGTCAGTTTCTATCTTTCTCCTTGAACTTCCAAAGGGCTCCTACATTCTCTCTAGACACTGGTTTCACTCCTGTAAGATTATCCTGGGTTTTATCTCTTATATCTTGGGTAGATGGCAAAATGGGTGGACCTTACCCAGAAAAAGTCCTGGACTCCCTCACAAGTTGAAGTTGCCCAGGGAATGTTCTGATGCACAATGATGGTGTCATCTCGTGGCACTCTGCCAATTCCACCTTGGCAGGTCACAAGTTTTCCTTCCTTCTGCCTTTGGGAAGTGTACCAGATACTTCCATAGATTGTAATATTCTTATGGTTCCTTTTCTTGTGCGTATTGATAACGTATCCTCACAATTGCTGCTTATTTATGATCTCTGCCCGCACCATACCATGAAATCTATATTTCCTAACACTACTAATGTGATATGCACTCGTAATGTGAAACAGTGAGGCCCGGGCCGCCCAAGCGGAATGTGGGCACTTACCTGCTCCACCACAGGGCCGGCCCTGAATTGTACTTTTGGACCAACCTTTTGCCTGAACTTGGGAAGACGTGGGCCTGTTTGGATTATTCGTGAAGGTGATTAGTAATAACATCATGGACGGTAACATTTTCCGTTCGTTCATGGGTTTAGGACTGATCATGTTCTCTTCGTAGTATTCCTCTTCACCTGTTTGGAATGGTCTGCCTTTCTGTAGCATCTGTAAGCATTTGGAGGTGATTTTCCATCCTTGGAAGTTCACCTTCCGTAAACTCTTTCCGCCCCCAAAGCTTTATGACATCATTCTGGACCCCTTTTTGGATTTTTGATTTGAGGTGAATTTCTAGCCATGACCCTGCATTAGAACGTACTATAACTTCCAGATTCACATCCTCATTGCTTTAGACTTCTGTGTAGCTTACATCATCTTCACCAGTGTAAGACTAATCACAGGCCCTCACCACACACTTGTGCCTAATCTTCTCTTTCACCCTCCGTCACCGCCCCTCTTTGCCTCTGGGAGCCCGCATACAAATGTTCAGTGCCACCTGTTGGTTAGTGCTTGCTTTTTCTTCTCCTTGTAAGTGAGATTCTATGGTATTTGAATTTCTCACTGGGGCTTGTTACACTTCCCCTAAAACCCTCACAGCCATTCTGGTGGTCACAAATGGCTGGATTGCATCATTTGTTCCGGCTGAGTGGTATACCATTGTGTGGCTATAGCCCATCTTCCTTCTCCAATCATCCCTTGCTGGACACCAGGGTGCTTTCCAAGTCTTGGATATCAGGAGTAAGACTGTGGTGAACACAGCCATGCACATGTCTTTATGCGGTAGTCTTTCTGACTTTTTTGGATAAACAAGCGGCAGATTAATAGCTGGGTCATACGGGACATGGATACTTAAACTTCTGAGGCAGTTCCACACCTTTGGCATCGTGGCTGCACCGGGTTACACTCCCACCAGCAGTGCAGGAGGCTTCCCTTCTCTCCACCTCCTCTCTGACACTTGTTATTTCCTGTCTGCTTCCTTCTAGCCATGCTGACCACAGTGAGCTGCCATGGCCTTGCAGTTTGGATTTGCATTTTCCTGAGACTTAATGATGGTGAACAAGTTTTCATGCACCTACTGGCCCTCTTTCTGTCTTCTTCGGAGAAATCTCTGCTTCCATCTTTTGACCAGGTTTTCATTGGCTTGTTTTTTTTCTTGTGGAGACGTGCGAGTTGATTGTATCTTTGGGCTTTTCACCCCTTGTCCGATGTGTGGTTTGCAAACATCCTCTCCCAATTGTTGTGGTGTCTTAGTATTCAGTTGATGGTTTCCTTGAGTGGGCAGAAGTGTGTGCATTTGATGTGGTCCCGTTTGTTTCTTGTTTCCTTTGTTGCCCTTGCCCAGTCAGACATGCTTCTTCCCAATAGGCGGCTCAGACAGATGGCAAAGAGCACTCTGCCTAGGTCTTCTCCTACAAGGTTCACGGTTTCAAGTCTGCCATTCAAGGCTTTAATCCATTTCAGGTGGTGTGTGTGCCAGGTGTAACATCATGGTGTACTCTCGTTGTGTTCCATGTGGCTGTGCAGGCTTCCCAGCACCGTTTATTGTAGAGACTCTCCTTTCTCCGCTGTCTCCACTTGGCTCCCTGGTCCAAAATGGGCTGTCCATGTAAGTTTGAGTTGGGCTCTGGGCTCTCAATTGTTTTGCATGGGTCTTCATGCCTGTTTTGGGGCCCAGACTGTGCCGTTTCGGTACCTAGCGCTTCGTCCTCTATGTTGAAATCAGAAATTGTGACACGTGCTGCTTTGTTCGTTTTCCTGAGGATTCCTTTGCCTAGTCAGGGTCTCGTGTTGCTGGCTAGAAACTTTAGGATTCTCTCTTCTTCTCTGTGGCAAATACTGCTGCAACTTTGACTGGGATTGCATGGAATCCAGAGCGGTATGAACCTTTCAAGTGTGTTAATCCTTCCATTCCTAGATCCCTCGATATCTTTTTTTTTCTTGTGTCTTCTTGAGTTTCTTTCCCCAAAGGTTTGCTAGTTTTTGAATTAACATAGAATTCACCTGTTTTGCTAAGGTTATTCACAGAGATCCTATTCTTCGTAATGGCAAGCTCCTGTTTTTTTGTTTTTTTTTTCCTTAGCTTCAGTTTTTCTATTCTTTGCAACTTTTAATTGGTTTTGTTTTGGCACAAGTGCATTGCTGTGCTCACATCTGCTGGCAATGCTCCTGTATTTGCTGTGGAAGTCTGGCCCTGTCCAACGTCCCTTCCCATCTGCCTCTACTCTACCTCGGACGCCTGCACCAGAACAACTGAAGCAGTGGTGAGGAGGCCCAAACCGAGGATTCCACCCAGCCCATACTGGGCCACAGACCCAGAAGGTGCGGACCTCACCACTGCACCACCGGCCGGCCACTTACATGTTCAGTGGCAACGTGCAGTTGAGTGCAATGGGAGTTAAATATACTAGTGAGCCCAACTCTAGCACTGTGTAGATGAGGCTAGGTTGTTTTTCGGGTCCATTGTGATGTCAGAGGATTTGTCATAATTGTGTCTCTGAGGTCCAGCATGCTTCCTGGATACAGGTTTCAGAGCCTGCTTGGAGCAGTCTCATAACTCACCCTTCCCAGTTAGCCCATGCTTGACCTTCGCTGCCGTTTTTTGGCTTGTGAATTTCTCTGACTTTCAAACGTTCCAGCAGAGTCTGTCTAAAGACGGACATCATCTTTCATTGTGGATAATTCAGGTGTGATTTCTGTTCACCTTCCATTTTCTGGGGCCTCTTTTTCTTTTCCATAGTATACTCGTCATGGTCTTTCTCAGCTATCTCCCTTAGACATGCTTATCAGTCCGTTCTCCTTCATTCCAAGTGATTAGTTTGTATTTCTTTAATCGCTGTATGTTCTCTAGGGTGAGGTGTGAGTGCTTTCGTGACTCTTGGTTGTTGTCCTTGAATTTGCACCGGTCACTTGTAGGACTCTTGGCTATCCTAGCCTAGGTCAAACTAAGCACTGAGAACACGTGGTCATGCGGGTTGGTTTGACATCCTGAGATCAGAAACTCCAAATTCGAGGTGGTCCTGGCAACCCCCTTCACGGACACAATGTTTCCAAGACAACTTAGACAAATCGGATGAATTCCACTCTCCAGGAAAGATATTTTTCTGTCTCTTTTCCGGATTTGGGAAGTTTCGAACTTGACCCCTGATCCTTGAACGTTCCCCTAGATTCCGTCCAGATACGGGCTTACTTAATTTTTATAGGGTGTGCCATTTGTTTGCCCTACATCCTCTACCCTGGCCTGTTTATTTTTCTTGAAACACAACTGTAAAGTTCTAATTTTCGTGCAACTTCCTTACATATGGTGTCAAAACACATAATCAATAATCCTTCTACGGCAAGAGGTAGGGGGAGAGAATTTCGATGGAGGCAAACAGAGCACACTAGCCTGGGAGGGCAGCCTTCACGAAGGAACGAAGCCCTGTGGAAGAGGGTGCTTTTCAGCACCCTTGTAGAGCACTTCCAAACAAAGAGACATACCCCAAGCGTGACAGGGCTCCATTCCTTCAAGGCTTCCAAGACATCTCTTGGGACACATTACCATGTGCCCAGTGGGCCCACGTGACACCAGAGCTTCGGAAAAAGAGACTGACCTTCAAAGAATGCTATGGGCCTTGGAAAGGAGGCATCGATTCTTCTCTTCAATGTCCTCAAGACATCTTTCTTGACTTTGCATTATGCTTAAGGCACAAGGGCACTGTAGGTGTGATGAACGCCAAGTCCGGCCACTTGTTTCCAATGAAGTTGCAAGCTTGAATCAGCATGACCTCCCCATAGACTTGAATAGATGACAATGTTCTCCTCTCCGTGCCTGTCCCTCTATTCTCACTTGTGGCCTAGGGTTCCTTTCTTATCCCTTGCATCAGACTCTGTTTTATCTCTTCTAGTTTCTGTGCCTGCTTTCTGTTTGCCAAACCTGTTTCTGGGTATCTGTCCCTTTAATAGCCTAGCCTAGGCCAATCCTCAGACTGTAACCATGCGGCCACCCTGGGGGACATGTTCACCGTGATGTCATAAGCGACCTCAAAATTCGAAGTTGTCCTGACAACCTCCGTGCACACAGAGTTTCACAGCCATCTCAGACCAGTCTGACTCCTCACCCTGTCTAGGTAGGATAGTTTTCCTTTTTCTGCAATTGTTGTCAGTTTCTATCTTTCTCCTTGAACTTCGAAAGGGCTCCTACATTCTCTCTAGACACTGGTTTCACTCCTGTAAGATTATCCTGGGTTTTATCTCTTATATCTTGGGTAGATGGCAAAATGGGTGGACCTTACCCAGAAAAAGTCCTGGACTCCCTCACAAGTTGAAGTTGCCCAGGGAATGTTCTGATGCACAATGATGGTGTCATCTCGTGGCACTCTGCCAATTCCACCTTGGCAGGTCACAAGTTTTCCTTCCTTCTGCCTTTGGGAAGTGTACCAGATACTTCCATAGATTGTAATATTCTTATGGTTCCTTTTCTTGTGCGTATTGATAACGTATCCTCACAATTGCTGCTTATTTATGATCTCTGCCCGCACCATACCATGAAATCTATATTTCCTAACACTACTAATGTGATATGCACTCGTAATGTGAAACAGTGAGGCCCGGGCCGCCCAAGCGGAATGTGGGCACTTACCTGCTCCACCACAGGGCCGGCCCTGAATTGTACTTTTGGACCAACCTTTTGCCTGAACTTGGGAAGACGTGGGCCTGTTTGGATTATTCGTGAAGGTGATTAGTAATAACATCATGGACGGTAACATTTTCCGTTCGTTCATGGGTTTAGGACTGATCATGTTCTCTTCGTAGTATTCCTCTTCACCTATTTGGAATGGTCTGCCTTTCTGTAGCATCTGTAAGCATTTGGAGGTGATTTTCCATCCTTGGAAGTTCACCTTCTGTAAACTCTTTCCGCCCCCAAAGCTTTATGACATCATTCTGGACCCCTTTTTGGATTTTTGATTTGAGGTGAATTTATAGCCATGACCCTGCATTAGAACGTACTATAACTTCCAGATTCACATCCTCATTGCTTTAGACTTCTGTGTAGCTTACATCATCTTCACCAGTGTAAGACTAATCACAGGCCCTCACCACACACTTGTGCCTAATCTTCTCTTTCACCCTCCGTCACCGCCCCTCTTTGCCTCTGGGAGCCCGCATACAAATGTTCAGTGCCACCTGTTGGTTAGTGCTTGCTTTTTCTTCTCCTTGTAAGTGAGATTCTATGGTATTTGAATTTCTCCCTGGGGCTTGTTACACTTCCCCTAAAACCCTCACAGCCATTCTGGTGGTCACAAATGGCTGGATTGCATCATTTGTTCCGGCTGAGTGGTATACCATTGTGTGGCTATAGCCCATCTTCCTTCTCCAATCATCCCTTGCTGGACACCAGGGTGCTTTCCAAGTCTTGGATATCAGGAGTAAGACTGTGGTGAACACAGCCATGCACATGTCTTTATGCGGTAGTCTTTCTGACTTTTTTGGATAAACAAGCGGCAGATTAATAGCTGGGTCATACGGGACATGGATACTTAAACTTCTGAGGCAGTTCCACACCTTTGGCATCGTGGCTGCACCGGGTTACACTCCCACCAGCAGTGCAGGAGGCTTCCCTTCTCTCCACCTCCTCTCTGACACTTGTTATTTCCTGTCTGCTTCCTTCTAGCCATGCTGACCACAGAGAGCTGCCATGGCCTTGCAGTTTGGATTTGCATTTTCCTGAGACTTAATGATGGTGAACAAGTTTTCATGCACCTACTGGCCCTCTTTCTGTCTTCTTCGGAGAAATCTCTGCTTCCATCTTTTGACCAGGTTTTCATTGGCTTGTTTTTTTTCTTGTGGAGACGTGCGAGTTGATTGTATCTTTGGGCTTTTCACCCCTTGTCCGATGTGTGGTTTGCAAACATCCTCTCCCAATTGTTGTGGTGTCTTAGTATTCAGTTGATGGTTTCCTTGAGTGGGCAGAAGTGTGTGCATTTGATGTGGTCCCGTTTGTTTCTTGTTTCCTTTGTTGCCCTTGCCCAGTCAGACATGCTTCTTCCCAATAGGCGGCTCAGACAGATGGCAAAGAGCACTCTGCCTAGGTCTTCTCCTACAAGGTTCACGGTTTCAAGTCTGCCATTCAAGGCTTTAATCCACTTCAGGTGGTGTGTGTGCCAGGTGTAACATCATGGCGTACTCTCGTTGTGTTCCATGTGGCTGTGCAGGCTTCCCAGCACCGTTTATTGTAGAGACTCTCCTTTCTCCGCTGTCTCCACTTGGCTCCCTGGTCCAAAATGGGCTGTCCATGTAAGTTTGAGTTGGGCTCTGGGCTCTCAATTGTTTTGCATGGGTCTTCATGCCTGTTTTGGGGCCCAGACTGTGCCGTTTCGGTACCTAGCGCTTCGTCCTCTATGTTGAAATCAGAAATTGTGACACGTGCTGCTTTGTTCGTTTTCCTGAGGATTCCTTTGCCTAGTCAGGGTCTCGTGTTGCTGGCTAGAAACTTTAGGATTCTCTCTTCTTCTCTGTGGCAAATACTGCTGCAACTTTGACTGGGATTGCATGGAATCCAGAGATTCCTTACTGCGGTATGAACCTTTCAAGTGTGTTAATCCTTCCATTCCTAGATCCCTCGATATCTTTTTTTTTCTTGTGTCTTCTTGAGTTTCTTTCCCCAAAGGTTTGCTAGTTTTTGAATTAACATAGAATTCACCTGTTTTGCTAAGGTTATTCACAGAGATCCTATTCTTCGTAATGGCAAGCTCCTGTTTTTTTGTTTTTTTTTTCCTTAGCTTCAGTTTTTCTATTCTTTGCAACTTTTAATTGGTTTTGTTTTGGCACAAGTGCATTGCTGTGCTCACATCTGCTGGCAATGCTCCTGTATTTGCTGTGGAAGTCTGGCCCTGTCCAACGTCCCTTCCCATCTGCCTCTACTCTACCTCGGACGCCTGCACCAGAACAACTGAAGCAGTGGTGAGGAGGCCCAAACCGAGGATTCCACCCAGCCCATACTGGGCCACAGACCCAGAAGGTGCGGACCTCACCACTGCACCACCGGCCGGCCACTTACATGTTCAGTGGCAACGTGCAGTTGAGTGCAATGGGAGTTAAATATACTAGTGAGCCCAACTCTAGCACTGTGTAGATGAGGCTAGGTTGTTTTTCGGGTCCATTGTGATGTCAGAGGATTTGTCATAATTGTGTCTCTGAGGTCCAGCATGCTTCCTGGATACAGGTTTCAGAGCCTGCTTGGAGCAGTCTCATAACTCACCCTTCCCAGTTAGCCCATGCTTGACCTTCGCTGCCGTTTTTTGGCTTGTGAATTTCTCTGACTTTCAAACGTTCCAGCAGAGTCTGTCTAAAGACGGACATCATCTTTCATTGTGGATAATTCAGGTATGATTTCTGTTCACCTTCCATTTTCTGGGTCCTCTTTTTCTTTTCCATAGTATACTCGTCATGGTCTTTCTCAGCTATCTCCCTTAGACATGCTTATCAGTCCGTTCTCCTTCATTCCAAGTGATTAGTTTGTATTTCTTTAATCGCTGTATGTTCTCTAGGGTGAGGTGTGAGTGCTTTCGTGACTCTTGGTTGTTGTCCTTGAATTTGCACCGGTCACTTGTAGGACTCTTGGCTATCCTAGCCTAGGTCAAACTAAGCACTGAGAACACGTGGTCATGCGGGTTGGTTTGACATCCTGAGATCAGAAACTCCAAATTCGAGGTGGTCCTGGCAACCCCCTTCACGGACACAATGTTTCCAAGACAACTTAGACAAATCGGATGAATTCCACTCTCCAGGAAAGATATTTTTCTGTCTCTTTTCCGGATTTGGGAAGTTTCGAACTTGACCCCTGATCCTTGAACGTTCCCCTAGATTCCGTCCAGATACGGGCTTACTTAATTTTTATAGGGTGTGCCATTTGTTTGCCCTACATCCTCTACCCTGGCCTGTTTATTTTTCTTGAAACACAACTGTAAAGTTCTAATTTTCGTGCAACTTCCTTACATATGGTGTCAAAACACATAATCAATAATCCTTCTACGGCAAGAGGTAGGGGGAGAGAATTTCGATGGAGGCAAACAGAGCACACTAGCCTGGGAGGGCAGCCTTCACGAAGGAACGAAGCCCTGTGGAAGAGGGTGCTTTTCAGCACCCTTGTAGAGCACTTCCAAACAAAGAGACATACCCCAAGCGTGACAGGGCTCCATTCCTTCAAGGCTTCCAAGACATCTCTTGGGACACATTACCATGTGCCCAGTGGGCCCACGTGACACCAGAGCTTCGGAAAAAGAGACTGACCTTCAAAGAATGCTATGGGCCTTGGAAAGGAGGCATCGATTCTTCTCTTCAATGTCCTCAAGACATCTTTCTTGACTTTGCATTATGCTTAAGGCACAAGGGCACTGTAGGTGTGATGAACGCCAAGTCCGGCCACTTGTTTCCAATGAAGTTGCAAGCTTGAATCAGCATGACCTCCCCATAGACTTGAATAGATGACAATGTTCTCCTCTCCGTGCCTGTCCCTCTATTCTCACTTGTGGCCTAGGGTTCCTTTCTTATCCCTTGCATCAGACTCTGTTTTATCTCTTCTAGTTTCTGTGCCTGCTTTCTGTTTGCCAAACCTGTTTCTGGGTATCTGTCCCTTTAATAGCCTAGCCTAGGCCAATCCTCAGACTGTAACCATGCGGCCACCCTGGGGGACATGTTCACCGTGATGTCATAAGCGACCTCAAAATTCGAAGTTGTCCTGACAACCTCCGTGCACACAGAGTTTCACAGCCATCTCAGACCAGTCTGACTCCTCACCCTGTCTAGGTAGGATAGTTTTCCTTTTTCTGCAATTGTTGTCAGTTTCTATCTTTCTCCTTGAACTTCCAAAGGGCTCCTACATTCTCTCTAGACACTGGTTTCACTCCTGTAAGATTATCCTGGGTTTTATCTCTTATATCTTGGGTAGATGGCAAAATGGGTGGACCTTACCCAGAAAAAGTCCTGGACTCCCTCACAAGTTGAAGTTGCCCAGGGAATGTTCTGATGCACAATGATGGTGTCATCTCGTGGCACTCTGCCAATTCCACCTTGGCAGGTCACAAGTTTTCCTTCCTTCTGCCTTTGGGAAGTGTACCAGATACTTCCATAGATTGTAATATTCTTATGGTTCCTTTTCTTGTGCGTATTGATAACGTATCCTCACAATTGCTGCTTATTTATGATCTCTGCCCGCACCATACCATGAAATCTATATTTCCTAACACTACTAATGTGATATGCACTCGTAATGTGAAACAGTGAGGCCCGGGCCGCCCAAGCGGAATGTGGGCACTTACCTGCTCCACCACAGGGCCGGCCCTGAATTGTACTTTTGGACCAACCTTTTGCCTGAACTTGGGAAGACGTGGGCCTGTTTGGATTATTCGTGAAGGTGATTAGTAATAACATCATGGACGGTAACATTTTCCGTTCGTTCATGGGTTTAGGACTGATCATGTTCTCTTCGTAGTATTCCTCTTCACCTATTTGGAATGGTCTGCCTTTCTGTAGCATCTGTAAGCATTTGGAGGTGATTTTCCATCCTTGGAAGTTCACCTTCTGTAAACTCTTTCCGCCCCCAAAGCTTTATGACATCATTCTGGACCCCTTTTTGGATTTTTGATTTGAGGTGAATTTCTAGCCATGACCCTGCATTAGAACGTACTATAACTTCCAGATTCACATCCTCATTGCTTTAGACTTCTGTGTAGCTTACATCATCTTCACCAGTGTAAGACTAATCACAGGCCCTCACCACACACTTGTGCCTAATCTTCTCTTTCACCCTCCGTCACCGCCCCTCTTTGCCTCTGGGAGCCCGCATACAAATGTTCAGTGCCACCTGTTGGTTAGTGCTTGCTTTTTCTTCTCCTTGTAAGTGAGATTCTATGGTATTTGAATTTCTCCCTGGGGCTTGTTACACTTCCCCTAAAACCCTCACAGCCATTCTGGTGGTCACAAATGGCTGGATTGCATCATTTGTTCCGGCTGAGTGGTATACCATTGTGTGGCTATAGCCCATCTTCCTTCTCCAATCATCCCTTGCTGGACACCAGGGTGCTTTCCAAGTCTTGGATATCAGGAGTAAGACTGTGGTGAACACAGCCATGCACATGTCTTTATGCGGTAGTCTTTCTGACTTTTTTGGATAAACAAGCGGCAGATTAATAGCTGGGTCATACGGGACATGGATACTTAAACTTCTGAGGCAGTTCCACACCTTTGGCATCGTGGCTGCACCGGGTTACACTCCCACCAGCAGTGCAGGAGGCTTCCCTTCTCTCCACCTCCTCTCTGACACTTGTTATTTCCTGTCTGCTTCCTTCTAGCCATGCTGACCACAGTGAGCTGCCATGGCCTTGCAGTTTGGATTTGCATTTTCCTGAGACTTAATGATGGTGAACAAGTTTTCATGCACCTACTGGCCCTCTTTCTGTCTTCTTCGGAGAAATCTCTGCTTCCATCTTTTGACCAGGTTTTCATTGGCTTGTTTTTTTTCTTGTGGAGACGTGCGAGTTGATTGTATCTTTGGGCTTTTCACCCCTTGTCCGATGTGTGGTTTGCAAACATCCTCTCCCAATTGTTGTGGTGTCTTAGTATTCAGTTGATGGTTTCCTTGAGTGGGCAGAAGTGTGTGCATTTGATGTGGTCCCGTTTGTTTCTTGTTTCCTTTGTTGCCCTTGCCCAGTCAGACATGCTTCTTCCAAATAGGCGGCTCAGACAGATGGCAAAGAGCACTCTGCCTAGGTCTTCTCCTACAAGGTTCACGGTTTCAAGTCTGCCATTCAAGGCTTTAATCCACTTCAGGTGGTGTGTGTGCCAGGTGTAACATCATGGCGTACTCTCGTTGTGTTCCATGTGGCTGTGCAGGCTTCCCAGCACCGTTTATTGTAGAGACTCTCCTTTCTCCGCTGTCTCCACTTGGCTCCCTGGTCCAAAATGGGCTGTCCATGTAAGTTTGAGTTGGGCTCTGGGCTCTCAATTGTTTTGCATGGGTCTTCATGCCTGTTTTGGGGCCCAGACTGTGCCGTTTCGGTACCTAGCGCTTCGTCCTCTATGTTGAAATCAGAAATTGTGACACGTGCTGCTTTGTTCGTTTTCCTGAGGATTCCTTTGCCTAGTCAGGGTCTCGTGTTGCTGGCTAGAAACTTTAGGATTCTCTCTTCTTCTCTGTGGCAAATACTGCTGCAACTTTGACTGGGATTGCATGGAATCCAGAGATTCCTTACTGCGGTATGAACCTTTCAAGTGTGTTAATCCTTCCATTCCTAGATCCCTCGATATCTTTTTTTTTCTTGTGTCTTCTTGAGTTTCTTTCCCCAAAGGTTTGCTAGTTTTTGAATTAACATAGAATTCACCTGTTTTGCTAAGGTTATTCACAGAGATCCTATTCTTCGTAATGGCAAGCTCCTGTTTTTTTGTTTTTTTTTTCCTTAGCTTCAGTTTTTCTATTCTTTGCAACTTTTAATTGGTTTTGTTTTGGCACAAGTGCATTGCTGTGCTCACATCTGCTGGCAATGCTCCTGTATTTGCTGTGGAAGTCTGGCCCTGTCCAACGTCCCTTCCCATCTGCCTCTACTCTACCTCGGACGCCTGCACCAGAACAACTGAAGCAGTGGTGAGGAGGCCCAAACCGAGGATTCCACCCAGCCCATACTGGGCCACAGACCCAGAAGGTGCGGACCTCACCACTGCACCACCGGCCGGCCACTTACATGTTCAGTGGCAACGTGCAGTTGAGTGCAATGGGAGTTAAATATACTAGTGAGCCCAACTCTAGCACTGTGTAGATGAGGCTAGGTTGTTTTTCGGGTCCATTGTGATGTCAGAGGATTTGTCATAATTGTGTCTCTGAGGTCCAGCATGCTTCCTGGATACAGGTTTCAGAGCCTGCTTGGAGCAGTCTCATAACTCACCCTTCCCAGTTAGCCCATGCTTGACCTTCGCTGCCGTTTTTTGGCTTGTGAATTTCTCTGACTTTCAAACGTTCCAGCAGAGTCTGTCTAAAGACGGACATCATCTTTCATTGTGGATAATTCAGGTATGATTTCTGTTCACCTTCCATTTTCTGGGTCCTCTTTTTCTTTTCCATAGTATACTCGTCATGGTCTTTCTCAGCTATCTCCCTTAGACATGCTTATCAGTCCGTTCTCCTTCATTCCAAGTGATTAGTTTGTATTTCTTTAATCGCTGTATGTTCTCTAGGGTGAGGTGTGAGTGCTTTCGTGACTCTTGGTTGTTGTCCTTGAATTTGCACCGGTCACTTGTAGGACTCTTGGCTATCCTAGCCTAGGTCAAACTAAGCACTGAGAACACGTGGTCATGCGGGTTGGTTTGACATCCTGAGATCAGAAACTCCAAATTCGAGGTGGTCCTGGCAACCCCCTTCACGGACACAATGTTTCCAAGACAACTTAGACAAATCGGATGAATTCCACTCTCCAGGAAAGATATTTTTCTGTCTCTTTTCCGGATTTGGGAAGTTTCGAACTTGACCCCTGATCCTTGAACGTTCCCCTAGATTCCGTCCAGATACGGGCTTACTTAATTTTTATAGGGTGTGCCATTTGTTTGCCCTACATCCTCTACCCTGGCCTGTTTATTTTTCTTGAAACACAACTGTAAAGTTCTAATTTTCGTGCAACTTCCTTACATATGGTGTCAAAACACATAATCAATAATCCTTCTACGGCAAGAGGTAGGGGGAGAGAATTTCGATGGAGGCAAACAGAGCACACTAGCCTGGGAGGGCAGCCTTCACGAAGGAACGAAGCCCTGTGGAAGAGGGTGCTTTTCAGCACCCTTGTAGAGCACTTCCAAACAAAGAGACATACCCCAAGCGTGACAGGGCTCCATTCCTTCAAGGCTTCCAAGACATCTCTTGGGACACATTACCATGTGCCCAGTGGGCCCACGTGACACCAGAGCTTCGGAAAAAGAGACTGACCTTCAAAGAATGCTATGGGCCTTGGAAAGGAGGCATCGATTCTTCTCTTCAATGTCCTCAAGACATCTTTCTTGACTTTGCATTATGCTTAAGGCACAAGGGCACTGTAGGTGTGATGAACGCCAAGTCCGGCCACTTGTTTCCAATGAAGTTGCAAGCTTGAATCAGCATGACCTCCCCATAGACTTGAATAGATGACAATGTTCTCCTCTCCGTGCCTGTCCCTCTATTCTCACTTGTGGCCTAGGGTTCCTTTCTTATCCCTTGCATCAGACTCTGTTTTATCTCTTCTAGTTTCTGTGCCTGCTTTCTGTTTGCCAAACCTGTTTCTGGGTATCTGTCCCTTTAATAGCCTAGCCTAGGCCAATCCTCAGACTGTAACCATGCGGCCACCCTGGGGGACATGTTCACCGTGATGTCATAAGCGACCTCAAAATTCGAAGTTGTCCTGACAACCTCCGTGCACACAGAGTTTCACAGCCATCTCAGACCAGTCTGACTCCTCACCCTGTCTAGGTAGGATAGTTTTCCTTTTTCTGCAATTGTTGTCAGTTTCTATCTTTCTCCTTGAACTTCCAAAGGGCTCCTACATTCTCTCTAGACACTGGTTTCACTCCTGTAAGATTATCCTGGGTTTTATCTCTTATATCTTGGGTAGATGGCAAAATGGGTGGACCTTACCCAGAAAAAGTCCTGGACTCCCTCACAAGTTGAAGTTGCCCAGGGAATGTTCTGATGCACAATGATGGTGTCATCTCGTGGCACTCTGCCAATTCCACCTTGGCAGGTCACAAGTTTTCCTTCCTTCTGCCTTTGGGAAGTGTACCAGATACTTCCATAGATTGTAATATTCTTATGGTTCCTTTTCTTGTGCGTATTGATAACGTATCCTCACAATTGCTGCTTATTTATGATCTCTGCCCGCACCATACCATGAAATCTATATTTCCTAACACTACTAATGTGATATGCACTCGTAATGTGAAACAGTGAGGCCCGGGCCGCCCAAGCGGAATGTGGGCACTTACCTGCTCCACCACAGGGCCGGCCCTGAATTGTACTTTTGGACCAACCTTTTGCCTGAACTTGGGAAGACGTGGGCCTGTTTGGATTATTCGTGAAGGTGATTAGTAATAACATCATGGACGGTAACATTTTCCGTTCGTTCATGGGTTTAGGACTGATCATGTTCTCTTCGTAGTATTCCTCTTCACCTATTTGGAATGGTCTGCCTTTCTGTAGCATCTGTAAGCATTTGGAGGTGATTTTCCATCCTTGGAAGTTCACCTTCTGTAAACTCTTTCCGCCCCCAAAGCTTTATGACATCATTCTGGACCCCTTTTTGGATTTTTGATTTGAGGTGAATTTCTAGCCATGACCCTGCATTAGAACGTACTATAACTTCCAGATTCACATCCTCATTGCTTTAGACTTCTGTGTAGCTTACATCATCTTCACCAGTGTAAGACTAATCACAGGCCCTCACCACACACTTGTGCCTAATCTTCTCTTTCACCCTCCGTCACCGCCCCTCTTTGCCTCTGGGAGCCCGCATACAAATGTTCAGTGCCACCTGTTGGTTAGTGCTTGCTTTTTCTTCTCCTTGTAAGTGAGATTCTATGGTATTTGAATTTCTCCCTGGGGCTTGTTACACTTCCCCTAAAACCCTCACAGCCATTCTGGTGGTCACAAATGGCTGGATTGCATCATTTGTTCCGGCTGAGTGGTATACCATTGTGTGGCTATAGCCCATCTTCCTTCTCCAATCATCCCTTGCTGGACACCAGGGTGCTTTCCAAGTCTTGGATATCAGGAGTAAGACTGTGGTGAACACAGCCATGCACATGTCTTTATGCGGTAGTCTTTCTGACTTTTTTGGATAAACAAGCGGCAGATTAATAGCTGGGTCATACGGGACATGGATACTTAAACTTCTGAGGCAGTTCCACACCTTTGGCATCGTGGCTGCACCGGGTTACACTCCCACCAGCAGTGCAGGAGGCTTCCCTTCTCTCCACCTCCTCTCTGACACTTGTTATTTCCTGTCTGCTTCCTTCTAGCCATGCTGACCACAGTGAGCTGCCATGGCCTTGCAGTTTGGATTTGCATTTTCCTGAGACTTAATGATGGTGAACAAGTTTTCATGCACCTACTGGCCCTCTTTCTGTCTTCTTCGGAGAAATCTCTGCTTCCATCTTTTGACCAGGTTTTCATTGGCTTGTTTTTTTTCTTGTGGAGACGTGCGAGTTGATTGTATCTTTGGGCTTTTCACCCCTTGTCCGATGTGTGGTTTGCAAACATCCTCTCCCAATTGTTGTGGTGTCTTAGTATTCAGTTGATGGTTTCCTTGAGTGGGCAGAAGTGTGTGCATTTGATGTGGTCCCGTTTGTTTCTTGTTTCCTTTGTTGCCCTTGCCCAGTCAGACATGCTTCTTCCAAATAGGCGGCTCAGACAGATGGCAAAGAGCACTCTGCCTAGGTCTTCTCCTACAAGGTTCACGGTTTCAAGTCTGCCATTCAAGGCTTTAATCCACTTCAGGTGGTGTGTGTGCCAGGTGTAACATCATGGTGTACTCTCGTTGTGTTCCATGTGGCTGTGCAGGCTTCCCAGCACCGTTTATTGTAGAGACTCTCCTTTCTCCGCTGTCTCCACTTGGCTCCCTGGTCCAAAATGGGCTGTCCATGTAAGTTTGAGTTGGGCTCTGGGCTCTCAATTGTTTTGCATGGGTCTTCATGCCTGTTTTGGGGCCCAGACTGTGCCGTTTCGGTACCTAGCACTTCGTCCTCTATGTTGAAATCAGAAATTGTGACACGTGCTGCTTTGTTCGTTTTCCTGAGGATTCCTTTGCCTAGTCAGGGTCTCGTGTTGCTGGCTAGAAACTTTAGGATTCTCTCTTCTTCTCTGTGGCAAATACTGCTGCAACTTTGACTGGGATTGCATGGAATCCAGAGATTCCTTACTGCGGTATGAACCTTTCAAGTGTGTTAATCCTTCCATTCCTAGATCCCTCGATATCTTTTTTTTTCTTGTGTCTTCTTGAGTTTCTTTCCCCAAAGGTTTGCTAGTTTTTGAATTAACATAGAATTCACCTGTTTTGCTAAGGTTATTCACAGAGATCCTATTCTTCGTAATGGCAAGCTCCTGTTTTTTTGTTTTTTTTTTCCTTAGCTTCAGTTTTTCTATTCTTTGCAACTTTTAATTGGTTTTGTTTTGGCACAAGTGCATTGCTGTGCTCACATCTGCTGGCAATGCTCCTGTATTTGCTGTGGAAGTCTGGCCCTGTCCAACGTCCCTTCCCATCTGCCTCTACTCTACCTCGGACGCCTGCACCAGAACAACTGAAGCAGTGGTGAGGAGGCCCAAACCGAGGATTCCACCCAGCCCATACTGGGCCACAGACCCAGAAGGTGCGGACCTCACCACTGCACCACCGGCCGGCCACTTACATGTTCAGTGGCAACGTGCAGTTGAGTGCAATGGGAGTTAAATATACTAGTGAGCCCAACTCTAGCACTGTGTAGATGAGGCTAGGTTGTTTTTCGGGTCCATTGTGATGTCAGAGGATTTGTCATAATTGTGTCTCTGAGGTCCAGCATGCTTCCTGGATACAGGTTTCAGAGCCTGCTTGGAGCAGTCTCATAACTCACCCTTCCCAGTTAGCCCATGCTTGACCTTCGCTGCCGTTTTTTGGCTTGTGAATTTCTCTGACTTTCAAACGTTCCAGCAGAGTCTGTCTAAAGACGGACATCATCTTTCATTGTGGATAATTCAGGTATGATTTCTGTTCACCTTCCATTTTCTGGGTCCTCTTTTTCTTTTCCATAGTATACTCGTCATGGTCTTTCTCAGCTATCTCCCTTAGACATGCTTATCAGTCCGTTCTCCTTCATTCCAAGTGATTAGTTTGTATTTCTTTAATCGCTGTATGTTCTCTAGGGTGAGGTGTGAGTGCTTTCGTGACTCTTGGTTGTTGTCCTTGAATTTGCACCGGTCACTTGTAGGACTCTTGGCTATCCTAGCCTAGGTCAAACTAAGCACTGAGAACACGTGGTCATGCGGGTTGGTTTGACATCCTGAGATCAGAAACTCCAAATTCGAGGTGGTCCTGGCAACCCCCTTCACGGACACAATGTTTCCAAGACAACTTAGACAAATCGGATGAATTCCACTCTCCAGGAAAGATATTTTTCTGTCTCTTTTCCGGATTTGGGAAGTTTCGAACTTGACCCCTGATCCTTGAACGTTCCCCTAGATTCCGTCCAGATACGGGCTTACTTAATTTTTATAGGGTGTGCCATTTGTTTGCCCTACATCCTCTACCCTGGCCTGTTTATTTTTCTTGAAACACAACTGTAAAGTTCTAATTTTCGTGCAACTTCCTTACATATGGTGTCAAAACACATAATCAATAATCCTTCTACGGCAAGAGGTAGGGGGAGAGAATTTCGATGGAGGCAAACAGAGCACACTAGCCTGGGAGGGCAGCCTTCACGAAGGAACGAAGCCCTGTGGAAGAGGGTGCTTTTCAGCACCCTTGTAGAGCACTTCCAAACAAAGAGACATACCCCAAGCGTGACAGGGCTCCATTCCTTCAAGGCTTCCAAGACATCTCTTGGGACACATTACCATGTGCCCAGTGGGCCCACGTGACACCAGAGCTTCGGAAAAAGAGACTGACCTTCAAAGAATGCTATGGGCCTTGGAAAGGAGGCATCGATTCTTCTCTTCAATGTCCTCAAGACATCTTTCTTGACTTTGCATTATGCTTAAGGCACAAGGGCACTGTAGGTGTGATGAACGCCAAGTCCGGCCACTTGTTTCCAATGAAGTTGCAAGCTTGAATCAGCATGACCTCCCCATAGACTTGAATAGATGACAATGTTCTCCTCTCCGTGCCTGTCCCTCTATTCTCACTTGTGGCCTAGGGTTCCTTTCTTATCCCTTGCATCAGACTCTGTTTTATCTCTTCTAGTTTCTGTGCCTGCTTTCTGTTTGCCAAACCTGTTTCTGGGTATCTGTCCCTTTAATAGCCTAGCCTAGGCCAATCCTCAGACTGTAACCATGCGGCCACCCTGGGGGACATGTTCACCGTGATGTCATAAGCGACCTCAAAATTCGAAGTTGTCCTGACAACCTCCGTGCACACAGAGTTTCACAGCCATCTCAGACCAGTCTGACTCCTCACCCTGTCTAGGTAGGATAGTTTTCCTTTTTCTGCAATTGTTGTCAGTTTCTATCTTTCTCCTTGAACTTCCAAAGGGCTCCTACATTCTCTCTAGACACTGGTTTCACTCCTGTAAGATTATCCTGGGTTTTATCTCTTATATCTTGGGTAGATGGCAAAATGGGTGGACCTTACCCAGAAAAAGTCCTGGACTCCCTCACAAGTTGAAGTTGCCCAGGGAATGTTCTGATGCACAATGATGGTGTCATCTCGTGGCACTCTGCCAATTCCACCTTGGCAGGTCACAAGTTTTCCTTCCTTCTGCCTTTGGGAAGTGTACCAGATACTTCCATAGATTGTAATATTCTTATGGTTCCTTTTCTTGTGCGTATTGATAACGTATCCTCACAATTGCTGCTTATTTATGATCTCTGCCCGCACCATACCATGAAATCTATATTTCCTAACACTACTAATGTGATATGCACTCGTAATGTGAAACAGTGAGGCCCGGGCCGCCCAAGCGGAATGTGGGCACTTACCTGCTCCACCACAGGGCCGGCCCTGAATTGTACTTTTGGACCAACCTTTTGCCTGAACTTGGGAAGACGTGGGCCTGTTTGGATTATTCGTGAAGGTGATTAGTAATAACATCATGGACGGTAACATTTTCCGTTCGTTCATGGGTTTAGGACTGATCATGTTCTCTTCGTAGTATTCCTCTTCACCTATTTGGAATGGTCTGCCTTTCTGTAGCATCTGTAAGCATTTGGAGGTGATTTTCCATCCTTGGAAGTTCACCTTCTGTAAACTCTTTCCGCCCCCAAAGCTTTATGACATCATTCTGGACCCCTTTTTGGATTTTTGATTTGAGGTGAATTTATAGCCATGACCCTGCATTAGAACGTACTATAACTTCCAGATTCACATCCTCATTGCTTTAGACTTCTGTGTAGCTTACATCATCTTCACCAGTGTAAGACTAATCACAGGCCCTCACCACACACTTGTGCCTAATCTTCTCTTTCACCCTCCGTCACCGCCCCTCTTTGCCTCTGGGAGCCCGCATACAAATGTTCAGTGCCACCTGTTGGTTAGTGCTTGCTTTTTCTTCTCCTTGTAAGTGAGATTCTATGGTATTTGAATTTCTCCCTGGGGCTTGTTACACTTCCCCTAAAACCCTCACAGCCATTCTGGTGGTCACAAATGGCTGGATTGCATCATTTGTTCCAGCTGAGTGGTATACCATTGTGTGGCTATAGCCCATCTTCCTTCTCCAATCATCCCTTGCTGGACACCAGGGTGCTTTCCAAGTCTTGGATATCAGGAGTAAGACTGTGGTGAACACAGCCATGCACATGTCTTTATGCGGTAGTCTTTCTGACTTTTTTGGATAAACAAGCGGCAGATTAATAGCTGGGTCATACGGGACATGGATACTTAAACTTCTGAGGCAGTTCCACACCTTTGGCATCGTGGCTGCACCGGGTTACACTCCCACCAGCAGTGCAGGAGGCTTCCCTTCTCTCCACCTCCTCTCTGACACTTGTTATTTCCTGTCTGCTTCCTTCTAGCCATGCTGACCACAGTGAGCTGCCATGGCCTTGCAGTTTGGATTTGCATTTTCCTGAGACTTAATGATGGTGAACAAGTTTTCATGCACCTACTGGCCCTCTTTCTGTCTTCTTCGGAGAAATCTCTGCTTCCATCTTTTGACCAGGTTTTCATTGGCTTGTTTTTTTTCTTGTGGAGACGTGCGAGTTGATTGTATCTTTGGGCTTTTCACCCCTTGTCCGATGTGTGGTTTGCAAACATCCTCTCCCAATTGTTGTGGTGTCTTAGTATTCAGTTGATGGTTTCCTTGAGTGGGCAGAAGTGTGTGCATTTGATGTGGTCCCGTTTGTTTCTTGTTTCCTTTGTTGCCCTTGCCCAGTCAGACATGCTTCTTCCAAATAGGCGGCTCAGACAGATGGCAAAGAGCACTCTGCCTAGGTCTTCTCCTACAAGGTTCACGGTTTCAAGTCTGCCATTCAAGGCTTTAATCCACTTCAGGTGGTGTGTGTGCCAGGTGTAACATCATGGTGTACTCTCGTTGTGTTCCATGTGGCTGTGCAGGCTTCCCAGCACCGTTTATTGTAGAGACTCTCCTTTCTCCGCTGTCTCCACTTGGCTCCCTGGTCCAAAATGGGCTGTCCATGTAAGTTTGAGTTGGGCTCTGGGCTCTCAATTGTTTTGCATGGGTCTTCATGCCTGTTTTGGGGCCCAGACTGTGCCGTTTCGGTACCTAGCGCTTCGTCCTCTATGTTGAAATCAGAAATTGTGACACGTGCTGCTTTGTTCGTTTTCCTGAGGATTCCTTTGCCTAGTCAGGGTCTCGTGTTGCTGGCTAGAAACTTTAGGATTCTCTCTTCTTCTCTGTGGCAAATACTGCTGCAACTTTGACTGGGATTGCATGGAATCCAGAGATTCCTTACTGCGGTATGAACCTTTCAAGTGTGTTAATCCTTCCATTCCTAGATCCCTCGATATCTTTTTTTTTCTTGTGTCTTCTTGAGTTTCTTTCCCCAAAGGTTTGCTAGTTTTTGAATTAACATAGAATTCACCTGTTTTGCTAAGGTTATTCACAGAGATCCTATTCTTCGTAATGGCAAGCTCCTGTTTTTTTGGTTTTTTTTTCCTTAGCTTCAGTTTTTCTATTCTTTGCAACTTTTAATTGGTTTTGTTTTGGCACAAGTGCATTGCTGTGCTCACATCTGCTGGCAATGCTCCTGTATTTGCTGTGGAAGTGTGGCCCTGTCCAACGTCCCTTCCCATCTGCCTCTACTCTACCTCGGACGCCTGCACCAGAACAACTGAAGCAGTGGTGAGGAGGCCCAAACCGAGGATTCCACCCAGCCCATACTGGGCCACAGACCCAGAAGGTGCGGACCTCACCACTGCACCACCGGCCGGCCACTTACATGTTCAGTGGCAACGTGCAGTTGAGTGCAATGGGAGTTAAATATACTAGTGAGCCCAACTCTAGCACTGTGTAGATGAGGCTAGGTTGTTTTTCGGGTCCATTGTGATGTCAGAGGATTTTTCATAATTGTGTCTCTGAGGTCCAGCATGCTTCCTGGATACAGGTTTCAGAGCCTGCTTGGAGCAGTCTCATAACTCACCCTTCCCAGTTAGCCCATGCTTGACCTTCGCTGCCGTTTTTTGGCTTGTGAATTTCTCTGACTTTCAAACGTTCCAGCAGAGTCTGTCTAAAGACGGACATCATCTTTCATTGTGGATAATTCAGGTGTGATTTCTGTTCACCTTCCATTTTCTGGGTCCTCTTTTTCTTTTCCATAGTATACTCGTCATGGTCTTTCTCAGCTATCTCCCTTAGACATGCTTATCAGTCCGTTCTCCTTCATTCCAAGTGATTAGTTTGTATTTCTTTAATCGCTGTATGTTCTCTAGGGTGAGGTGTGAGTGCTTTCGTGACTCTTGGTTGTTGTCCTTGAATTTGCACCGGTCACTTGTAGGACTCTTGGCTATCCTAGCCTAGGTCAAACTAAGCACTGAGAACACGTGGTCATGCGGGTTGGTTTGACATCCTGAGATCAGAAACTCCAAATTCGAGGTGGTCCTGGCAACCCCCTTCACGGACACAATGTTTCCAAGACAACTTAGACAAATCGGATGAATTCCACTCTCCAGGAAAGATATTTTTCTGTCTCTTTTCCGGATTTGGGAAGTTTCGAACTTGACCCCTGATCCTTGAACGTTCCCCTAGATTCCGTCCAGATACGGGCTTACTTAATTTTTATAGGGTGTGCCATTTGTTTGCCCTACATCCTCTACCCTGGCCTGTTTATTTTTCTTGAAACACAACTGTAAAGTTCTAATTTTCGTGCAACTTCCTTACATATGGTGTCAAAACACATAATCAATAATCCTTCTACGGCAAGAGGTAGGGGGAGAGAATTTCGATGGAGGCAAACAGAGCACACTAGCCTGGGAGGGCAGCCTTCACGAAGGAACGAAGCCCTGTGGAAGAGGGTGCTTTTCAGCACCCTTGTAGAGCACTTCCAAACAAAGAGACATACCCCAAGCGTGACAGGGCTCCATTCCTTCAAGGCTTCCAAGACATCTCTTGGGACACATTACCATGTGCCCAGTGGGCCCACGTGACACCAGAGCTTCGGAAAAAGAGACTGACCTTCAAAGAATGCTATGGGCCTTGGAAAGGAGGCATCGATTCTTCTCTTCAATGTCCTCAAGACATCTTTCTTGACTTTGCATTATGCTTAAGGCACAAGGGCACTGTAGGTGTGATGAACGCCAAGTCCGGCCACTTGTTTCCAATGAAGTTGCAAGCTTGAATCAGCATGACCTCCCCATAGACTTGAATAGATGACAATGTTCTCCTCTCCGTGCCTGTCCCTCTATTCTCACTTGTGGCCTAGGGTTCCTTTCTTATCCCTTGCATCAGACTCTGTTTTATCTCTTCTAGTTTCTGTGCCTGCTTTCTGTTTGCCAAACCTGTTTCTGGGTATCTGTCCCTTTAATAGCCTAGCCTAGGCCAATCCTCAGACTGTAACCATGCGGCCACCCTGGGGGACATGTTCACCGTGATGTCATAAGCGACCTCAAAATTCGAAGTTGTCCTGACAACCTCCGTGCACACAGAGTTTCACAGCCATCTCAGACCAGTCTGACTCCTCACCCTGTCTAGGTAGGATAGTTTTCCTTTTTCTGCAATTGTTGTCAGTTTCTATCTTTCTCCTTGAACTTCCAAAGGGCTCCTACATTCTCTCTAGACACTGGTTTCACTCCTGTAAGATTATCCTGGGTTTTATCTCTTATATCTTGGGTAGATGGCAAAATGGGTGGACCTTACCCAGAAAAAGTCCTGGACTCCCTCACAAGTTGAAGTTGCCCAGGGAATGTTCTGATGCACAATGATGGTGTCATCTCGTGGCACTCTGCCAATTCCACCTTGGCAGGTCACAAGTTTTCCTTCCTTCTGCCTTTGGGAAGTGTACCAGATACTTCCATAGATTGTAATATTCTTATGGTTCCTTTTCTTGTGCGTATTGATAACGTATCCTCACAATTGCTGCTTATTTATGATCTCTGCCCGCACCATACCATGAAATCTATATTTCCTAACACTACTAATGTGATATGCACTCGTAATGTGAAACAGTGAGGCCCGGGCCGCCCAAGCGGAATGTGGGCACTTACCTGCTCCACCACAGGGCCGGCCCTGAATTGTACTTTTGGACCAACCTTTTGCCTGAACTTGGGAAGACGTGGGCCTGTTTGGATTATTCGTGAAGGTGATTAGTAATAACATCATGGACGGTAACATTTTCCGTTCGTTCATGGGTTTAGGACTGATCATGTTCTCTTCGTAGTATTCCTCTTCACCTATTTGGAATGGTCTGCCTTTCTGTAGCATCTGTAAGCATTTGGAGGTGATTTTCCATCCTTGGAAGTTCACCTTCCGTAAACTCTTTCCGCCCCCAAAGCTTTATGACATCATTCTGGACCCCTTTTTGGATTTTTGATTTGAGGTGAATTTCTAGCCATGACCCTGCATTAGAACGTACTATAACTTCCAGATTCACATCCTCATTGCTTTAGACTTCTGTGTAGCTTACATCATCTTCACCAGTGTAAGACTAATCACAGGCCCTCACCACACACTTGTGCCTAATCTTCTCTTTCACCCTCCGTCACCGCCCCTCTTTGCCTCTGGGAGCCCGCATACGAATGTTCAGTGCCACCTGTTGGTTAGTGCTTGCTTTTTCTTCTCCTTGTAAGTGAGATTCTATGGTATTTGAATTTCTCACTGGGGCTTGTTACACTTCCCCTAAAACCCTCACAGCCATTCTGGTGGTCACAAATGGCTGGATTGCATCATTTGTTCCGGCTGAGTGGTATACCATTGTGTGGCTATAGCCCATCTTCCTTCTCCAATCATCCCTTGCTGGACACCAGGGTGCTTTCCAAGTCTTGGATATCAGGAGTAAGACTGTGGTGAACACAGCCATGCACATGTCTTTATGCGGTAGTCTTTCTGACTTTTTTGGATAAACAAGCGGCAGATTAATAGCTGGGTCATACGGGACATGGATACTTAAACTTCTGAGGCAGTTCCACACCTTTGGCATCGTGGCTGCACCGGGTTACACTCCCACCAGCAGTGCAGGAGGCTTCCCTTCTCTCCACCTCCTCTCTGACACTTGTTATTTCCTGTCTGCTTCCTTCTAGCCATGCTGACCACTGTGAGCTGCCATGGCCTTGCAGTTTGGATTTGCATTTTCCTGAGACTTAATGATGGTGAACAAGTTTTCATGCACCTACTGGCCCTCTTTCTGTCTTCTTCGGAGAAATCTCTGCTTCCATCTTTTGACCAGGTTTTCATTGGCTTGTTTTTTTTCTTGTGGAGACGTGCGAGTTGATTGTATCTTTGGGCTTTTCACCCCTTGTCCGATGTGTGGTTTGCAAACATCCTCTCCCAATTGTTGTGGTGTCTTAGTATTCAGTTGATGGTTTCCTTGAGTGGGCAGAAGTGTGTGCATTTGATGTGGTCCCGTTTGTTTCTTGTTTCCTTTGTTGCCCTTGCCCAGTCAGACATGCTTCTTCCCAATAGGCGGCTCAGACAGATGGCAAAGAGCACTCTGCCTAGGTCTTCTCCTACAAGGTTCACGGTTTCAAGTCTGCCATTCAAGGCTTTAATCCACTTCAGGTGGTGTGTGTGCCAGGTGTAACATCATGGTGTACTCTCGTTGTGTTCCATGTGGCTGTGCAGGCTTCCCAGCACCGTTTATTGTAGAGACTCTCCTTTCTCCGCTGTCTCCACTTGGCTCCCTGGTCCAAAATGGGCTGTCCATGTAAGTTTGAGTTGGGCTCTGGGCTCTCAATTGTTTTGCATGGGTCTTCATGCCTGTTTTGGGGCCCAGACTGTGCCGTTTCGGTACCTAGCGCTTCGTCCTCTATGTTGAAATCAGAAATTGTGACACGTGCTGCTTTGTTCGTTTTCCTGAGGATTCCTTTGCCTAGTCAGGGTCTCGTGTTGCTGGCTAGAAACTTTAGGATTCTCTCTTCTTCTCTGTGGCAAATACTGCTGCAACTTTGACTGGGATTGCATGGAATCCAGAGATTCCTTACTGCGGTATGAACCTTTCAAGTGTGTTAATCCTTCCATTCCTAGATCCCTCGATATCTTTTTTTTTCTTGTGTCTTCTTGAGTTTCTTTCCCCAAAGGTTTGCTAGTTTTTGAATTAACATAGAATTCACCTGTTTTGCTAAGGTTATTCACAGAGATCCTATTCTTCGTAATGGCAAGCTCCTGTTTTTTTGGTTTTTTTTTCCTTAGCTTCAGTTTTTCTATTCTTTGCAACTTTTAATTGGTTTTGTTTTGGCACAAGTGCATTGCTGTGCTCACATCTGCTGGCAATGCTCCTGTATTTGCTGTGGAAGTGTGGCCCTGTCCAACGTCCCTTCCCATCTGCCTCTACTCTACCTCGGACGCCTGCACCAGAACAACTGAAGCAGTGGTGAGGAGGCCCAAACCGAGGATTCCACCCAGCCCATACTGGGCCACAGACCCAGAAGGTGCGGACCTCACCACTGCACCACCGGCCGGCCACTTACATGTTCAGTGGCAACGTGCAGTTGAGTGCAATGGGAGTTAAATATACTAGTGAGCCCAACTCTAGCACTGTGTAGATGAGGCTAGGTTGTTTTTCGGGTCCATTGTGATGTCAGAGGATTTGTCATAATTGTGTCTCTGAGGTCCAGCATGCTTCCTGGATACAGGTTTCAGAGCCTGCTTGGAGCAGTCTCATAACTCACCCTTCCCAGTTAGCCCATGCTTGACCTTCGCTGCCGTTTTTTGGCTTGTGAATTTCTCTGACTTTCAAACGTTCCAGCAGAGTCTGTCTAAAGACGGACATCATCTTTCATTGTGGATAATTCAGGTGTGATTTCTGTTCACCTTCCATTTTCTGGGGCCTCTTTTTCTTTTCCATAGTATACTCGTCATGGTCTTTCTCAGCTATCTCCCTTAGACATGCTTATCAGTCCGTTCTCCTTCATTCCAAGGGATTAGTTTGTATTTCTTTAATCGCTGTATGTTCTCTAGGGTGAGGTGTGAGTGCTTTCGTGACTCTTGGTTGTTGTCCTTGAATTTGCACCGGTCACTTGTAGGACTCTTGGCTACCCTAGCCTAGGTCAAACTAAGCACTGAGAACACGTGGTCATGTGGGTTGGTTTGACATCCTGAGATCAGAAACTCCAAATTCGAGGTGGTCCTGGCAACCCCCTTCACGGACACAATGTTTCCAAGACAGCTTAGATAAATCGGATGAATTCCACGCTCCAGGAAAGATATTTTTCTGTCTCTTTTCCGGATTTGGGAAGTTTCGAACTTGACCCCTGATCCTTGAACGTTCCCCTAGATTCCGTCCAGATACGGGCTTACTTAATTTTTATAGGGTGTGCCATTTGTTTGCCCTACATCCTCTACCCTGGCCTGTTTATTTTTCTTGAAACACAACTGTAAAGTTCTAATTTTCGTGCAACTTCCTTACATATGGTGTCAAAACACATAATCAATAATCCTTCTACGGCAAGAGGTAGGGGGAGAGAATTTCGATGGAGGCAAACAGAGCACACTAGCCTGGGAGGGCAGCCTTCACGAAGGAACGAAGCCCTGTGGAAGAGGGTGCTTTTCAGCACCCTTGTAGAGCACTTCCAAACAAAGAGACATACCCCAAGCGTGACAGGGCTCCATTCCTTCAAGGCTTCCAAGACATCTCTTGGGACACATTACCATGTGCCCAGTGGGCCCACGTGACACCAGAGCTTCGGAAAAAGAGACTGACCTTCAAAGAATGCTATGGGCCTTGGAAAGGAGGCATCGATTCTTCTCTTCAATGTCCTCAAGACATCTTTCTTGACTTTGCATTATGCTTAAGGCACAAGGGCACTGTAGGTGTGATGAACGCCAAGTCCGGCCACTTGTTTCCAATGAAGTTGCAAGCTTGAATCAGCATGACCTCCCCATAGACTTGAATAGATGACAATGTTCTCCTCTCCGTGCCTGTCCCTCTATTCTCACTTGTGGCCTAGGGTTCCTTTCTTATCCCTTGCATCAGACTCTGTTTGATCTCTTCTAGTTTCTGTGCCTGCTTTCTGTTTGCCAAACCTGTTTCTGGGTATCTGTCCCTTTAATAGCCTAGCCTAGGCCAATCCTCAGACTGTAACCATGCGGCCACCCTGGGGGACATGTTCACCGTGATGTCATAAGCGACCTCAAAATTCGAAGTTGTCCTGACAACCTCCGTGCACACAGAGTTTCACAGCCATCTCAGACCAGTCTGACTCCTCACCCTGTCTAGGTAGGATAGTTTTCCTTTTTCTGCAATTGTTGTCAGTTTCTATCTTTCTCCTTGAACTTCGAAAGGGCTCCTACATTCTCTCTAGACACTGGTTTCACTCCTGTAAGATTATCCTGGGTTTTATCTCTTATATCTTGGGTAGATGGCAAAATGGGTGGACCTTACCCAGAAAAAGTCCTGGACTCCCTCACAAGTTGAAGTTGCCCAGGGAATGTTCTGATGCACAATGATGGTGTCATCTCGTGGCACTCTGCCAATTCCACCTTGGCAGGTCACAAGTTTTCCTTCCTTCTGCCTTTGGGAAGTGTACCAGATACTTCCATAGATTGTAATATTCTTATGGTTCCTTTTCTTGTGCGTATTGATAACGTATCCTCACAATTGCTGCTTATTTATGATCTCTGCCCGCACCATACCATGAAATCTATATTTCCTAACACTACTAATGTGATATGCACTCGTAATGTGAAACAGTGAGGCCCGGGCCGCCCAAGCGGAATGTGGGCACTTACCTGCTCCACCACAGGGCCGGCCCTGAATTGTACTTTTGGACCAACCTTTTGCCTGAACTTGGGAAGACGTGGGCCTGTTTGGATTATTCGTGAAGGTGATTAGTAATAACATCATGGACGGTAACATTTTCCGTTCGTTCATGGGTTTAGGACTGATCATGTTCTCTTCGTAGTATTCCTCTTCACCTATTTGGAATGGTCTGCCTTTCTGTAGCATCTGTAAGCATTTGGAGGTGATTTTCCATCCTTGGAAGTTCACCTTCTGTAAACTCTTTCCGCCCCCAAAGCTTTATGACATCATTCTGGACCCCTTTTTGGATTTTTGATTTGAGGTGAATTTCTAGCCATGACCCTGCATTAGAACGTACTATAACTTCCAGATTCACATCCTCATTGCTTTAGACTTCTGTGTAGCTTACATCATCTTCACCAGTGTAAGACTAATCACAGGCCCTCACCACACACTTGTGCCTAATCTTCTCTTTCACCCTCCGTCACCGCCCCTCTTTGCCTCTGGGAGCCCGCATACAAATGTTCAGTGCCACCTGTTGGTTAGTGCTTGCTTTTTCTTCTCCTTGTAAGTGAGATTCTATGGTATTTGAATTTCTCCCTGGGGCTTGTTACACTTCCCCTAAAACCCTCACAGCCATTCTGGTGGTCACAAATGGCTGGATTGCATCATTTGTTCCGGCTGAGTGGTATACCATTGTGTGGCTATAGCCCATCTTCCTTCTCCAATCATCCCTTGCTGGACACCAGGGTGCTTTCCAAGTCTTGGATATCAGGAGTAAGACTGTGGTGAACACAGCCATGCACATGTCTTTATGCGGTAGTCTTTCTGACTTTTTTGGATAAGCAAGCGGCAGATTAATAGCTGGGTCATACGGGACATGGATACTTAAACTTCTGAGGCAGTTCCACACCTTTGGCATCGTGGCTGCACCGGGTTACACTCCCACCAGCAGTGCAGGTGGCTTCCCTTCTCTCCACCTCCTCTCTGACACTTGTTATTTCCTGTCTGCTTCCTTCTAGCCATGCTGACCACAGTGAGCTGCCATGGCCTTGCAGTTTGGATTTGCATTTTCCTGAGACTTAATGATGGTGAACAAGTTTTCATGCACCTACTGGCCCTCTTTCTGTCTTCTTCGGAGAAATCTCTGCTTCCATCTTTTGACCAGGTTTTCATTGGCTTGTTTTTTTTCTTGTGGAGACGTGCGAGTTGATTGTATCTTTGGGCTTTTCACCCCTTGTCCGATGTGTGGTTTGCAAACATCCTCTCCCAATTGTTGTGGTGTCTTAGTATTCAGTTGATGGTTTCCTTGAGTGGGCAGAAGTGTGTGCATTTGATGTGGTCCCGTTTGTTTCTTGTTTCCTTTGTTGCCCTTGCCCAGTCAGACATGCTTCTTCCAAATAGGCGGCTCAGACAGATGGCAAAGAGCACTCTGCCTAGGTCTTCTCCTACAAGGTTCACGGTTTCAAGTCTGCCATTCAAGGCTTTAATCCACTTCAGGTGGTGTGTGTGCCAGGTGTAACATCATGGTGTACTCTCGTTGTGTTCCATGTGGCTGTGCAGGCTTCCCAGCACCGTTTATTGTAGAGACTCTCCTTTCTCCGCTGTCTCCACTTGGCTCCCTGGTCCAAAATGGGCTGTCCATGTAAGTTTGAGTTGGGCTCTGGGCTCTCAATTGTTTTGCATGGGTCTTCATGCCTGTTTTGGGGCCCAGACTGTGCCGTTTCGGTACCTAGCGCTTCGTCCTCTATGTTGAAATCAGAAATTGTGACACGTGCTGCTTTGTTCGTTTTCCTGAGGATTCCTTTGCCTAGTCAGGGTCTCGTGTTGCTGGCTAGAAACTTTAGGATTCTCTCTTCTTCTCTGTGGCAAATACTGCTGCAACTTTGACTGGGATTGCATGGAATCCAGAGATTCCTTACTGCGGTATGAACCTTTCAAGTGTGTTAATCCTTCCATTCCTAGATCCCTCGATATCTTTTTTTTTCTTGTGTCTTCTTGAGTTTCTTTCCCCAAAGGTTTGCTAGTTTTTGAATTAACATAGAATTCACCTGTTTTGCTAAGGTTATTCACAGAGATCCTATTCTTCGTAATGGCAAGCTCCTGTTTTTTTGTTTTTTTTTTCCTTAGCTTCAGTTTTTCTATTCTTTGCAACTTTTAATTGGTTTTGTTTTGGCACAAGTGCATTGCTGTGCTCACATCTGCTGGCAATGCTCCTGTATTTGCTGTGGAAGTCTGGCCCTGTCCAACGTCCCTTCCCATCTGCCTCTACTCTACCTCGGACGCCTGCACCAGAACAACTGAAGCAGTGGTGAGGAGGCCCAAACCGAGGATTCCACCCAGCCCATACTGGGCCACAGACCCAGAAGGTGCGGACCTCACCACTGCACCACCGGCCGGCCACTTACATGTTCAGTGGCAACGTGCAGTTGAGTGCAATGGGAGTTAAATATACTAGTGAGCCCAACTCTAGCACTGTGTAGATGAGGCTAGGTTGTTTTTCGGGTCCATTGTGATGTCAGAGGATTTGTCATAATTGTGTCTCTGAGGTCCAGCATGCTTCCTGGATACAGGTTTCAGAGCCTGCTTGGAGCAGTCTCATACCTCACCCTTCCCAGTTAGCCCATGCTTGACCTTCGCTGCCGTTTTTTGGCTTGTGAATTTCTCTGACTTTCAAACGTTCCAGCAGAGTCTGTCTAAAGACGGACATCATCTTTCATTGTGGATAATTCAGGTGTGATTTCTGTTCACCTTCCATTTTCTGGGGCCTCTTTTTCTTTTCCATAGTATACTCGTCATGGTCTTTCTCAGCTATCTCCCTTAGACATGCTTATCAGTCCGTTCTCCTTCATTCCAAGGGATTAGTTTGTATTTCTTTAATCGCTGTATGTTCTCTAGGGTGAGGTGTGAGTGCTTTCGTGACTCTTGGTTGTTGTCCTTGAATTTGCACCGGTCACTTGTAGGACTCTTGGCTATCCTAGCCTAGGTCAAACTAAGCACTGAGAACACGTGGTCATGCGGGTTGGTTTGACATCCTGAGATCAGAAACTCCAAATTCGAGGTGGTCCTGGCAACCCCCTTCACGGACACAATGTTTCCAAGACAGCTTAGACAAATCGGATGAATTCCACTCTCCAGGAAAGATATTTTTCTGTCTCTTTTCCGGATTTGGGAAGTTTCGAACTTGACCCCTGATCCTTGAACGTTCCCCTAGATTCCGTCCAGATACGGGCTTACTTAATTTTTATAGGGTGTGCCATTTGTTTGCCCTACATCCTCTACCCTGGCCTGTTTATTTTTCTTGAAACACAACTGTAAAGTTCTAATTTTCGTGCAACTTCCTTACATATGGTGTCAAAACACATAATCAATAATCCTTCTACGGCAAGAGGTAGGGGGAGAGAATTTCGATGGAGGCAAACAGAGCACACTAGCCTGGGAGGGCAGCCTTCACGAAGGAACGAAGCCCTGTGGAAGAGGGTGCTTTTCAGCACCCTTGTAGAGCACTTCCAAACAAAGAGACATACCCCAAGCGTGACAGGGCTCCATTCCTTCAAGGCTTCCAAGACATCTCTTGGGACACATTACCATGTGCCCAGTGGGCCCACGTGACAGCAGAGCTTCGGAAAAAGAGACTGACCTTCAAAGAATGCTATGGGCCTTGGAAAGGAGGCATCGATTCTTCTCTTCAATGTCCTCAAGACATCTTTCTTGACTTTGCATTATGCTTAAGGCACAAGGGCACTGTAGGTGTGATGAACGCCAAGTCCGGCCACTTGTTTCCAATGAAGTTGCAAGCTTGAATCAGCATGACCTCCCCATAGACTTGAATAGATGACAATGTTCTCCTCTCCGTGCCTGTCCCTCTATTCTCACTTGTGGCCTAGGGTTCCTTTCTTATCCCTTGCATCAGACTCTGTTTTATCTCTTCTAGTTTCTGTGCCTGCTTTCTGTTTGCCAAACCTGTTTCTGGGTATCTGTCCCTTTAATAGCCTAGCCTAGGCCAATCCTCAGACTGTAACCATGCGGCCACCCTGGGGGACATGTTCACCGTGATGTCATAAGCGACCTCAAAATTCGAAGTTGTCCTGACAACCTCCGTGCACACAGAGTTTCACAGCCATCTCAGACCAGTCTGACTCCTCACCCTGTCTAGGTAGGATAGTTTTCCTTTTTCTGCAATTGTTGTCAGTTTCTATCTTTCTCCTTGAACTTCCAAAGGGCTCCTACATTCTCTCTAGACACTGGTTTCACTCCTGTAAGATTATCCTGGGTTTTATCTCTTATATCTTGGGTAGATGGCAAAATGGGTGGACCTTACCCAGAAAAAGTCCTGGACTCCCTCACAAGTTGAAGTTGCCCAGGGAATGTTCTGATGCACAATGATGGTGTCATCTCGTGGCACTCTGCCAATTCCACCTTGGCAGGTCACAAGTTTTCCTTCCTTCTGCCTTTGGGAAGTGTACCAGATACTTCCATAGATTGTAATATTCTTATGGTTCCTTTTCTTATGCGTATTGATAACGTATCCTCACAATTGCTGCTTATTTATGATCTCTGCCCGCACCATACCATGAAATCTATATTTCCTAACACTACTAATGTGATATGCACTCGTAATGTGAAACAGTGAGGCCCGGGCCGCCCAAGCGGAATGTGGGCACTTACCTGCTCCACCACAGGGCCGGCCCTGAATTGTACTTTTGGACCAACCTTTTGCCTGAACTTGGGAAGACGTGGGCCTGTTTGGATTATTCGTGAAGGTGATTAGTAATAACATCATGGACGGTAACATTTTCCGTTCGTTCATGGGTTTAGGACTGATCATGTTCTCTTCGTAGTATTCCTCTTCACCTATTTGGAATGGTCTGCCTTTCTGTAGCATCTGTAAGCATTTGGAGGTGATGTTCCATCCTTGGAAGTTCACCTTCCGTAAACTCTTTCCGCCCCCAAAGCTTTATGACATCATTCTGGACCCCTTTTTGGATTTTTGATTTGAGGTGAATTTATAGCCATGACCCTGCATTAGAACGTACTATAACTTCCAGATTCACATCCTCATTGCTTTAGACTTCTGTGTAGCTTACATCATCTTCACCAGTGTAAGACTAATCACAGGCCCTCACCACACACTTGTGCCTAATCTTCTCTTTCACCCTCCGTCACCGCCCCTCTTTGCCTCTGGGAGCCCGCATACAAATGTTCAGTGCCACCTGTTGGTTAGTGCTTGCTTTTTCTTCTCCTTGTAAGTGAGATTCTATGGTATTTGAATTTCTCACTGGGGCTTGTTACACTTCCCCTAAAACCCTCACAGCCATTCTGGTGGTCACAAATGGCTGGATTGCATCATTTGTTCCGGCTGAGTGGTATACCATTGTGTGGCTATAGCCCATCTTCCTTCTCCAATCATCCCTTGCTGGACACCAGGGTGCTTTCCAAGTCTTGGATATCAGGAGTAAGACTGTGGTGAACACAGCCATGCACATGTCTTTATGCGGTAGTCTTTCTGACTTTTTTGGATAAGCAAGCGGCAGATTAATAGCTGGGTCATACGGGACATGGATACTTAAACTTCTGAGGCAGTTCCACACCTTTGGCATCGTGGCTGCACCGGGTTACACTCCCACCAGCAGTGCAGGAGGCTTCCCTTCTCTCCACCTCCTCTCTGACACTTGTTATTTCCTGTCTGCTTCCTTCTAGCCATGCTGACCACAGTGAGCTGCCATGGCCTTGCAGTTTGGATTTGCATTTTCCTGAGACTTAATGATGGTGAACAAGTTTTCATGCACCTACTGGCCCTCTTTCTGTCTTCTTCGGAGAAATCTCTGCTTCCATCTTTTGACCAGGTTTTCATTGGCTTGTTTTTTTTCTTGTGGAGACGTGCGAGTTGATTGTATCTTTGGGCTTTTCACCCCTTGTCCGATGTGTGGTTTGCAAACATCCTCTCCCAATTGTTGTGGTGTCTTAGTATTCAGTTGATGGTTTCCTTGAGTGGGCAGAAGTGTGTGCATTTGATGTGGTCCCGTTTGTTTCTTGTTTCCTTTGTTGCCCTTGCCCAGTCAGACATGCTTCTTCCAAATAGGCGGCTCAGACAGATGGCAAAGAGCACTCTGCCTAGGTCTTCTCCTACAAGGTTCACGGTTTCAAGTCTGCCATTCAAGGCTTTAATCCATTTCAGGTGGTGTGTGTGCCAGGTGTAACATCATGGTGTACTCTCGTTGTGTTCCATGTGGCTGTGCAGGCTTCCCAGCACCGTTTATTGTAGAGACTCTCCTTTCTCCGCTGTCTCCACTTGGCTCCCTGGTCCAAAATGGGCTGTCCATGTAAGTTTGAGTTGGGCTCTGGGCTCTCAATTGTTTTGCATGGGTCTTCATGCCTGTTTTGGGGCCCAGACTGTGCCGTTTCGGTACCTAGCGCTTCGTCCTCTATGTTGAAATCAGAAATTGTGACACGTGCTGCTTTGTTCGTTTTCCTGAGGATTCCTTTGCCTAGTCAGGGTCTCGTGTTGCTGGCTAGAAACTTTAGGATTCTCTCTTCTTCTCTGTGGCAAATACTGCTGCAACTTTGACTGGGATTGCATGGAATCCAGAGATTCCTTACTGCGGTATGAACCTTTCAAGTGTGTTAATCCTTCCATTCCTAGATCCCTCGATATCTTTTTTTTTCTTGTGTCTTCTTGAGTTTCTTTCCCCAAAGGTTTGCTAGTTTTTGAATTAACATAGAATTCACCTGTTTTGCTAAGGTTATTCACAGAGATCCTATTCTTCGTAATGGCAAGCTCCTGTTTTTTTGTTTTTTTTTTCCTTAGCTTCAGTTTTTCTATTCTTTGCAACTTTTAATTGGTTTTGTTTTGGCACAAGTGCATTGCTGTGCTCACATCTGCTGGCAATGCTCCTGTATTTGCTGTGGAAGTCTGGCCCTGTCCAACGTCCCTTCCCATCTGCCTCTACTCTACCTCGGACGCCTGCACCAGAACAACTGAAGCAGTGGTGAGGAGGCCCAAACCGAGGATTCCACCCAGCCCATACTGGGCCACAGACCCAGAAGGTGCGGACCTCACCACTGCACCACCGGCCGGCCACTTACATGTTCAGTGGCAACGTGCAGTTGAGTGCAATGGGAGTTAAATATACTAGTGAGCCCAACTCTAGCACTGTGTAGATGAGGCTAGGTTGTTTTTCGGGTCCATTGTGATGTCAGAGGATTTGTCATAATTGTGTCTCTGAGGTCCAGCATGCTTCCTGGATACAGGTTTCAGAGCCTGCTTGGAGCAGTCTCATAACTCACCCTTCCCAGTTAGCCCATGCTTGACCTTCGCTGCCGTTTTTTGGCTTGTGAATTTCTCTGACTTTCAAACGTTCCAGCAGAGTCTGTCTAAAGACGGACATCATCTTTCATTGTGGATAATTCAGGTGTGATTTCTGTTCACCTTCCATTTTCTGGGTCCTCTTTTTCTTTTCCATAGTATACTCGTCATGGTCTTTCTCAGCTATCTCCCTTAGACATGCTTATCAGTCCGTTCTCCTTCATTCCAAGTGATTAGTTTGTATTTCTTTAATCGCTGTATGTTCTCTAGGGTGAGGTGTGAGTGCTTTCGTGACTCTTGGTTGTTGTCCTTGAATTTGCACCGGTCACTTGTAGGACTCTTGTCTATCCTAGCCTAGGTCAAACTAAGCACTGAGAACACGTGGTCATGCGGGTTGGTTTGACATCCTGAGATCAGAAACTCCAAATTCGAGGTGGTCCTGGCAACCCCCTTCACGGACACAATGTTTCCAAGACAACTTAGACAAATCGGATGAATTCCACTCTCCAGGAAAGATATTTTTCTGTCTCTTTTCCGGATTTGGGAAGTTTCGAACTTGACCCCTGATCCTTGAACGTTCCCCTAGATTCCGTCCAGATACGGGCTTACTTAATTTTTATAGGGTGTGCCATTTGTTTGCCCTACATCCTCTACCCTGGCCTGTTTATTTTTCTTGAAACACAACTGTAAAGTTCTAATTTTCGTGCAACTTCCTTACATATGGTGTCAAAACACATAATCAATAATCCTTCTACGGCAAGAGGTAGGGGGAGAGAATTTCGATGGAGGCAAACAGAGCACACTAGCCTGGGAGGGCAGCCTTCACGAAGGAACGAAGCCCTGTGGAAGAGGGTGCTTTTCAGCACCCTTGTAGAGCACTTCCAAACAAAGAGACATACCCCAAGCGTGACAGGGCTCCATTCCTTCAAGGCTTCCAAGACATCTCTTGGGACACATTACCATGTGCCCAGTGGGCCCACGTGACACCAGAGCTTCGGAAAAAGAGACTGACCTTCAAAGAATGCTATGGGCCTTGGAAAGGAGGCATCGATTCTTCTCTTCAATGTCCTCAAGACATCTTTCTTGACTTTGCATTATGCTTAAGGCACAAGGGCACTGTAGGTGTGATGAACGCCAAGTCCGGCCACTTGTTTCCAATGAAGTTGCAAGCTTGAATCAGCATGACCTCCCCATAGACTTGAATAGATGACAATGTTCTCCTCTCCGTGCCTGTCCCTCTATTCTCACTTGTGGCCTAGGGTTCCTTTCTTATCCCTTGCATCAGACTCTGTTTTATCTCTTCTAGTTTCTGTGCCTGCTTTCTGTTTGCCAAACCTGTTTCTGGGTATCTGTCCCTTTAATAGCCTAGCCTAGGCCAATCCTCAGACTGTAACCATGCGGCCACCCTGGGGGACATGTTCACCGTGATGTCATAAGCGACCTCAAAATTCGAAGTTGTCCTGACAACCTCCGTGCACACAGAGTTTCACAGCCATCTCAGACCAGTCTGACTCCTCACCCTGTCTAGGTAGGATAGTTTTCCTTTTTCTGCAATTGTTGTCAGTTTCTATCTTTCTCCTTGAACTTCGAAAGGGCTCCTACATTCTCTCTAGACACTGGTTTCACTCCTGTAAGATTATCCTGGGTTTTATCTCTTATATCTTGGGTAGATGGCAAAATGGGTGGACCTTACCCAGAAAAAGTCCTGGACTCCCTCACAAGTTGAAGTTGCCCAGGGAATGTTCTGATGCACAATGATGGTGTCATCTCGTGGCACTCTGCCAATTCCACCTTGGCAGGTCACAAGTTTTCCTTCCTTCTGCCTTTGGGAAGTGTACCAGATACTTCCATAGATTGTAATATTCTTATGGTTCCTTTTCTTGTGCGTATTGATAACGTATCCTCACAATTGCTGCTTATTTATGATCTCTGCCCGCACCATACCATGAAATCTATATTTCCTAACACTACTAATGTGATATGCACTCGTAATGTGAAACAGTGAGGCCCGGGCCGCCCAAGCGGAATGTGGGCACTTACCTGCTCCACCACAGGGCCGGCCCTGAATTGTACTTTTGGACCAACCTTTTGCCTGAACTTGGGAAGACGTGGGCCTGTTTGGATTATTCGTGAAGGTGATTAGTAATAACATCATGGACGGTAACATTTTCCGTTCGTTCATGGGTTTAGGACTGATCATGTTCTCTTCGTAGTATTCCTCTTCACCTATTTGGAATGGTCTGCCTTTCTGTAGCATCTGTAAGCATTTGGAGGTGATTTTCCATCCTTGGAAGTTCACCTTCTGTAAACTCTTTCCGCCCCCAAAGCTTTATGACATCATTCTGGACCCCTTTTTGGATTTTTGATTTGAGGTGAATTTCTAGCCATGACCCTGCATTAGAACGTACTATAACTTCCAGATTCACATCCTCATTGCTTTAGACTTCTGTGTAGCTTACATCATCTTCACCAGTGTAAGACTAATCACAGGCCCTCACCACACACTTGTGCCTAATCTTCTCTTTCACCCTCCGTCACCGCCCCTCTTTGCCTCTGGGAGCCCGCATACAAATGTTCAGTGCCACCTGTTGGTTAGTGCTTGCTTTTTCTTCTCCTTGTAAGTGAGATTCTATGGTATTTGAATTTCTCCCTGGGGCTTGTTACACTTCCCCTAAAACCCTCACAGCCATTCTGGTGGTCACAAATGGCTGGATTGCATCATTTGTTCCGGCTGAGTGGTATACCATTGTGTGGCTATAGCCCATCTTCCTTCTCCAATCATCCCTTGCTGGACACCAGGGTGCTTTCCAAGTCTTGGATATCAGGAGTAAGACTGTGGTGAACACAGCCATGCACATGTCTTTATGCGGTAGTCTTTCTGACTTTTTTGGATAAACAAGCGGCAGATTAATAGCTGGGTCATACGGGACATGGATACTTAAACTTCTGAGGCAGTTCCACACCTTTGGCATCGTGGCTGCACCGGGTTACACTCCCACCAGCAGTGCAGGAGGCTTCCCTTCTCTCCACCTCCTCTCTGACACTTGTTATTTCCTGTCTGCTTCCTTCTAGCCATGCTGACCACAGTGAGCTGCCATGGCCTTGCAGTTTGGATTTGCATTTTCCTGAGACTTAATGATGGTGAACAAGTTTTCATGCACCTACTGGCCCTCTTTCTGTCTTCTTCGGAGAAATCTCTGCTTCCATCTTTTGACCAGGTTTTCATTGGCTTGTTTTTTTTCTTGTGGAGACGTGCGAGTTGATTGTATCTTTGGGCTTTTCACCCCTTGTCCGATGTGTGGTTTGCAAACATCCTCTCCCAATTGTTGTGGTGTCTTAGTATTCAGTTGATGGTTTCCTTGAGTGGGCAGAAGTGTGTGCATTTGATGTGGTCCCGTTTGTTTCTTGTTTCCTTTGTTGCCCTTGCCCAGTCAGACATGCTTCTTCCCAATAGGCGGCTCAGACAGATGGCAAAGAGCACTCTGCCTAGGTCTTCTCCTACAAGGTTCACGGTTTCAAGTCTGCCATTCAAGGCTTTAATCCATTTCAGGTGGTGTGTGTGCCAGGTGTAACATCATGGTGTACTCTCGTTGTGTTCCATGTGGCTGTGCAGGCTTCCCAGCACCGTTTATTGTAGAGACTCTCCTTTCTCCGCTGTCTCCACTTGGCTCCCTGGTCCAAAATGGGCTGTCCATGTAAGTTTGAGTTGGGCTCTGGGCTCTCAATTGTTTTGCATGGGTCTTCATGCCTGTTTTGGGGCCCAGACTGTGCCGTTTCGGTACCTAGCGCTTCGTCCTCTATGTTGAAATCAGAAATTGTGACACGTGCTGCTTTGTTCGTTTTCCTGAGGATTCCTTTGCCTAGTCAGGGTCTCGTGTTGCTGGCTAGAAACTTTAGGATTCTCTCTTCTTCTCTGTGGCAAATACTGCTGCAACTTTGACTGGGATTGCATGGAATCCAGAGATTCCTTACTGCGGTATGAACCTTTCAAGTGTGTTAATCCTTCCATTCCTAGATCCCTCGATATCTTTTTTTTTCTTGTGTCTTCTTGAGTTTCTTTCCCCAAAGGTTTGCTAGTTTTTGAATTAACATAGAATTCACCTGTTTTGCTAAGGTTATTCACAGAGATCCTATTCTTCGTAATGGCAAGCTCCTGTTTTTTTGTTTTTTTTTTCCTTAGCTTCAGTTTTTCTATTCTTTGCAACTTTTAATTGGTTTTGTTTTGGCACAAGTGCATTGCTGTGCTCACATCTGCTGGCAATGCTCCTGTATTTGCTGTGGAAGTGTGGCCCTGTCCAACGTCCCTTCCCATCTGCCTCTACTCTACCTCGGACGCCTGCACCAGAACAACTGAAGCAGTGGTGAGGAGGCCCAAACCGAGGATTCCACCCAGCCCATACTGGGCCACAGACCCAGAAGGTGCGGACCTCACCACTGCACCACCGGCCGGCCACTTACATGTTCAGTGGCAACGTGCAGTTGAGTGCAATGGGAGTTAAATATACTAGTGAGCCCAACTCTAGCACTGTGTAGATGAGGCTAGGTTGTTTTTCGGGTCCATTGTGATGTCAGAGGATTTGTCATAATTGTGTCTCTGAGGTCCAGCATGCTTCCTGGATACAGGTTTCAGAGCCTGCTTGGAGCAGTCTCATAACTCACCCTTCCCAGTTAGCCCATGCTTGACCTTCGCTGCCGTTTTTTGGCTTGTGAATTTCTCTGACTTTCAAACGTTCCAGCAGAGTCTGTCTAAAGACGGACATCATCTTTCATTGTGGATAATTCAGGTGTGATTTCTGTTCACCTTCCATTTTCTGGGTCCTCTTTTTCTTTTCCATAGTATACTCGTCATGGTCTTTCTCAGCTATCTCCCTTAGACATGCTTATCAGTCCGTTCTCCTTCATTCCAAGTGATTAGTTTGTATTTCTTTAATCGCTGTATGTTCTCTAGGGTGAGGTGTGAGTGCTTTCGTGACTCTTGGTTGTTGTCCTTGAATTTGCACCGGTCACTTGTAGGACTCTTGGCTACCCTAGCCAAGGTCAAACTAAGCACTGAGAACACGTGGTCATGTGGGTTGGTTTGACATCCTGAGATCAGAAACTCCAAATTCGAGGTGGTCCTGGCAACTCCCTTCACGGACACAATGTTTCCAAGACAACTTAGACAAATCGGATGAATTCCACTCTCCAGGAAAGATATTTTTCTGTCTCTTTTCCGGATTTGGGAAGTTTCGAACTTGACCCCTGATCCTTGAACGTTCCCCTAGATTCCGTCCAGATACGGGCTTACTTAATTTTTATAGGGTGTGCCATTTGTTTGCCCTACATCCTCTACCCTGGCCTGTTTATTTTTCTTGAAACACAACTGTAAAGTTCTAATTTTCGTGCAACTTCCTTACATATGGTGTCAAAACACATAATCAATAATCCTTCTACGGCAAGAGGTAGGGGGAGAGAATTTCGATGGAGGCAAACAGAGCACACTAGCCTGGGAGGGCAGCCTTCACGAAGGAACGAAGCCCTGTGGAAGAGGGTGCTTTTCAGCACCCTTGTAGAGCACTTCCAAACAAAGAGACATACCCCAAGCGTGACAGGGCTCCATTCCTTCAAGGCTTCCAAGACATCTCTTGGGACACATTACCATGTGCCCAGTGGGCCCACGTGACACCAGAGCTTCGGAAAAAGAGACTGACCTTCAAAGAATGCTATGGGCCTTGGAAAGGAGGCATCGATTCTTCTCTTCAATGTCCTCAAGACATCTTTCTTGACTTTGCATTATGCTTAAGGCACAAGGGCACTGTAGGTGTGATGAACGCCAAGTCCGGCCACTTGTTTCCAATGAAGTTGCAAGCTTGAATCAGCATGACCTCCCCATAGACTTGAATAGATGACAATGTTCTCCTCTCCGTGCCTGTCCCTCTATTCTCACTTGTGGCCTAGGGTTCCTTTCTTATCCCTTGCATCAGACTCTGTTTTATCTCTTCTAGTTTCTGTGCCTGCTTTCTGTTTGCCAAACCTGTTTCTGGGTATCTGTCCCTTTAATAGCCTAGCCTAGGCCAATCCTCAGACTGTAACCATGCGGCCACCCTGGGGGACATGTTCACCGTGATGTCATAAGCGACCTCAAAATTCGAAGTTGTCCTGACAACCTCCGTGCACACAGAGTTTCACAGCCATCTCAGACCAGTCTGACTCCTCACCCTGTCTAGGTAGGATAGTTTTCCTTTTTCTGCAATTGTTGTCAGTTTCTATCTTTCTCCTTGAACTTCGAAAGGGCTCCTACATTCTCTCTAGACACTGGTTTCACTCCTGTAAGATTATCCTGGGTTTTATCTCTTATATCTTGGGTAGATGGCAAAATGGGTGGACCTTACCCAGAAAAAGTCCTGGACTCCCTCACAAGTTGAAGTTGCCCAGGGAATGTTCTGATGCACAATGATGGTGTCATCTCGTGGCACTCTGCCAATTCCACCTTGGCAGGTCACAAGATTTCCTTCCTTCTGCCTTTGGGAAGTGTACCAGATACTTCCATAGATTGTAATATTCTTATGGTTCCTTTTCTTGTGCGTATTGATAACGTATCCTCACAATTGCTGCTTATTTATGATCTCTGCCCGCACCATACCATGAAATCTATATTTCCTAACACTACTAATGTGATATGCACTCGTAATGTGAAACAGTGAGGCCCGGGCCGCCCAAGCGGAATGTGGGCACTTACCTGCTCCACCACAGGGCCGGCCCTGAATTGTACTTTTGGACCAACCTTTTGCCTGAACTTGGGAAGACGTGGGCCTGTTTGGATTATTCGTGAAGGTGATTAGTAAGAACATCATGGACGGTAACATTTTCCGTTCGTTCATGGGTTTAGGACTGATCATGTTCTCTTCGTAGTATTCCTCTTCACCTATTTGGAATGGTCTGCCTTTCTGTAGCATCTGTAAGCATTTGGAGGTGATTTTCCATCCTTGGAAGTTCACCTTCCGTAAACTCTTTCCGCCCCCAAAGCTTTATGACATCATTCTGGACCCCTTTTTGGATTTTTGATTTGAGGTGAATTTATAGCCATGACCCTGCATTAGAACGTACTATAACTTCCAGATTCACATCCTCATTGCTTTAGACTTCTGTGTAGCTTACATCATCTTCACCAGTGTAAGACTAATCACAGGCCCTCACCACACACTTGTGCCTAATCTTCTCTTTCACCCTCCGTCACCGCCCCTCTTTGCCTCTGGGAGCCCGCATACAAATGTTCAGTGCCACCTGTTGGTTAGTGCTTGCTTTTTCTTCGCCTTGTAAGTGAGATTCTATGGTATTTGAATTTCTCCCTGGGGCTTGTTACACTTCCCCTAAAACCCTCACAGCCATTGTGGTGGTCACAAATGGCTGGATTGCATCATTTGTTCCGGCTGAGTGGTATACCATTGTGTGGCTATAGCCCATCTTCCTTCTCCAATCATCCCTTGCTGGACACCAGGGTGCTTTCCAAGTCTTGGATATCAGGAGTAAGACTGTGGTGAACACAGCCATGCACATGTCTTTATGCGGTAGTCTTTCTGACTTTTTTGGATAAACAAGCGGCAGATTAATAGCTGGGTCATACGGGACATGGATACTTAAACTTCTGAGGCAGTTCCACACCTTTGGCATCGTGGCTGCACCGGGTTACACTCCCACCAGCAGTGCAGGAGGCTTCCCTTCTCTCCACCTCCTCTCTGACACTTGTTATTTCCTGTCTGCTTCCTTCTAGCCATGCTGACCACAGTGAGCTGCCATGGCCTTGCAGTTTGGATTTGCATTTTCCTGAGACTTAATGATGGTGAACAAGTTTTCATGCACCTACTGGCCCTCTTTCTGTCTTCTTCGGAGAAATCTCTGCTTCCATCTTTTGACCAGGTTTTCATTGGCTTGTTTTTTTTCTTGTGGAGACGTGCGAGTTGATTGTATCTTTGGGCTTTTCACCCCTTGTCCGATGTGTGGTTTGCAAACATCCTCTCCCAATTGTTGTGGTGTCTTAGTATTCAGTTGATGGTTTCCTTGAGTGGGCAGAAGTGTGTGCATTTGATGTGGTCCCGTTTGTTTCTTGTTTCCTTTGTTGCCCTTGCCCAGTCAGACATGCTTCTTCCCAATAGGCGGCTCAGACAGATGGCAAAGAGCACTCTGCCTAGGTCTTCTCCTACAAGGTTCACGGTTTCAAGTCTGCCATTCAAGGCTTTAATCCACTTCAGGTGGTGTGTGTGCCAGGTGTAACATCATGGCGTACTCTCGTTGTGTTCCATGTGGCTGTGCAGGCTTCCCAGCACCGTTTATTGTAGAGACTCTCCTTTCTCCGCTGTCTCCACTTGGCTCCCTGGTCCAAAATGGGCTGTCCATGTAAGTTTGAGTTGGGCTCTGGGCTCTCAATTGTTTTGCATGGGTCTTCATGCCTGTTTTGGGGCCCAGACTGTGCCGTTTCGGTACCTAGCGCTTCGTCCTCTATGTTGAAATCAGAAATTGTGACACGTGCCGCTTTGTTCGTTTTCCTGAGGATTCCTTTGCCTAGTCAGGGTCTCGTGTTGCTGGCTAGAAACTTTAGGATTCTCTCTTCTTCTCTGTGGCAAATACTGCTGCAACTTTGACTGGGATTGCATGGAATCCAGAGATTCCTTACTGCGGTATGAACCTTTCAAGTGTGTTAATCCTTCCATTCCTAGATCCCTCGATATCTTTTTTTTTCTTGTGTCTTCTTGAGTTTCTTTCCCCAAAGGTTTGCTAGTTTTTGAATTAACATAGAATTCACCTGTTTTGCTAAGGTTATTCACAGAGATCCTATTCTTCGTAATGGCAAGCTCCTGTTTTTTTGTTTTTTTTTTCCTTAGCTTCAGTTTTTCTATTCTTTGCAACTTTTAATTGGTTTTGTTTTGGCACAAGTGCATTGCTGTGCTCACATCTGCTGGCAATGCTCCTGTATTTGCTGTGGAAGTCTGGCCCTGTCCAACGTCCCTTCCCATCTGCCTCTACTCTACCTCGGACGCCTGCACCAGAACAACTGAAGCAGTGGTGAGGAGGCCCAAACCGAGGAGTCCACCCAGCCCATACTGGGCCACAGACCCAGAAGGTGCGGACCTCACCACTGCACCACCGGCCGGCCACTTACATGTTCAGTGGCAACGTGCAGTTGAGTGCAATGGGAGTTAAATATACTAGTGAGCCCAACTCTAGCACTGTGTAGATGAGGCTAGGTTGTTTTTCGGGTCCATTGTGATGTCAGAGGATTTGTCATAATTGTGTCTCTGAGGTCCAGCATGCTTCCTGGATACAGGTTTCAGAGCCTGCTTGGAGCAGTCTCATAACTCACCCTTCCCAGTTAGCCCATGCTTGACCTTCGCTGCCGTTTTTTGGCTTGTGAATTTCTCTGACTTTCAAACGTTCCAGCAGAGTCTGTCTAAAGACGGACATCATCTTTCATTGTGGATAATTCAGGTGTGATTTCTGTTCACCTTCCATTTTCTGGGTCCTCTTTTTCTTTTCCATAGTATACTCGTCATGGTCTTTCTCAGCTATCTCCCTTAGACATGCTTATCAGTCCGTTCTCCTTCATTCCAAGTGATTAGTTTGTATTTCGTTAATCGCTGTATGTTCTCTAGGGTGAGGTGTGAGTGCTTTCGTGACTCTTGGTTGTTGTCCTTGAATTTGCACCGGTCACTTGTAGGACTCTTGGCTACCCTAGCCAAGGTCAAACTAAGCACTGAGAACACGTGGTCATGTGGGTTGGTTTGACATCCTGAGATCAGAAACTCCAAATTCGAGGTGGTCCTGGCAACCCCCTTCACGGACCCAATGTTTCCAAGACAGCTTAGACAAATCGGATGAATTCCACTCTCCAGGAAAGATATTTTTCTGTCTCTTTTCCGGATTTGGGAAGTTTCGAACTTGACCCCTGATCCTTGAACGTTCCCCTAGATTCCGTCCAGATACGGGCTTACTTAATTTTTATAGGGTGTGCCATTTGTTTGCCCTACATCCTCTACCCTGGCCTGTTTATTTTTCTTGAAACACAACTGTAAAGTTCTAATTTTCGTGCAACTTCCTTACATATGGTGTCAAAACACATAATCAATAATCCTTCTACGGCAAGAGGTAGGGGGAGAGAATTTCGATGGAGGCAAACAGAGCACACTAGCCTGGGAGGGCAGCCTTCACGAAGGAACGAAGCCCTGTGGAAGAGGGTGCTTTTCAGCACCCTTGTAGAGCACTTCCAAACAAAGAGACATACCCCAAGCGTGACAGGGCTCCATTCCTTCAAGGCTTCCAAGACATCTCTTGGGACACATTACCATGTGCCCAGTGGGCCCACGTGACACCAGAGCTTCGGAAAAAGAGACTGACCTTCAAAGAATGCTATGGGCCTTGGAAAGGAGGCATCGATTCTTCTCTTCAATGTCCTCAAGACATCTTTCTTGACTTTGCATTATGCTTAAGGCACAAGGGCACTGTAGGTGTGATGAACGCCAAGTCCGGCCACTTGTTTCCAATGAAGTTGCAAGCTTGAATCAGCATGACCTCCCCATAGACTTGAATAGATGACAATGTTCTCCTCTCCGTGCCTGTCCCTCTATTCTCACTTGTGGCCTAGGGTTCCTTTCTTATCCCTTGCATCAGACTCTGTTTTATCTCTTCTAGTTTCTGTGCCTGCTTTCTGTTTGCCAAACCTGTTTCTGGGTATCTGTCCCTTTAATAGCCTAGCCTAGGCCAATCCTCAGACTGTAACCATGCGGCCACCCTGGGGGACATGTTCACCGTGATGTCATAAGCGACCTCAAAATTCGAAGTTGTCCTGACAACCTCCGTGCACACAGAGTTTCACAGCCATCTCAGACCAGTCTGACTCCTCACCCTGTCTAGGTAGGATAGTTTTCCTTTTTCTGCAATTGTTGTCAGTTTCTATCTTTCTCCTTGAACTTCGAAAGGGCTCCTACATTCTCTCTAGACACTGGTTTCACTCCTGTAAGATTATCCTGGGTTTTATCTCTTATATCTTGGGTAGATGGCAAAATGGGTGGACCTTACCCAGAAAAAGTCCTGGACTCCCTCTCAAGTTGAAGTTGCCCAGGGAATGTTCTGATGCACAATGATGGTGTCATCTCGTGGCACTCTGCCAATTCCACCTTGGCAGGTCACAAGATTTCCTTCCTTCTGCCTTTGGGAAGTGTACCAGATACTTCCATAGATTGTAATATTCTTATGGTTCCTTTTCTTGTGCGTATTGATAACGTATCCTCACAATTGCTGCTTATTTATGATCTCTGCCCGCACCATACCATGAAATCTATATTTCCTAACACTACTAATGTGATATGCACTCGTAATGTGAAACAGTGAGGCCCGGGCCGCCCAAGCGGAATGTGGGCACTTACCTGCTCCACCACAGGGCCGGCCCTGAATTGTACTTTTGGACCAACCTTTTGCCTGAACTTGGGAAGACGTGGGCCTGTTTGGATTATTCGTGAAGGTGATTAGTAATAACATCATGGACGGTAACATTTTCCGTTCGTTCATGGGTTTAGGACTGATCATGTTCTCTTCGTAGTATTCCTCTTCACCTATTTGGAATGGTCTGCCTTTCTGTAGCATCTGTAAGCATTTGGAGGTGATTTTCCATCCTTGGAAGTTCACCTTCCGTAAACTCTTTCCGCCCCCAAAGCTTTATGACATCATTCTGGACCCCTTTTTGGATTTTTGATTTGAGGTGAATTTATAGCCATGACCCTGCATTAGAACGTACTATAACTTCCAGATTCACATCCTCATTGCTTTAGACTTCTGTGTAGCTTACATCATCTTCACCAGTGTAAGACTAATCACAGGCCCTCACCACACACTTGTGCCTAATCTTCTCTTTCACCCTCCGTCACCGCCCCTCTTTGCCTCTGGGAGCCCGCATACAAATGTTCAGTGCCACCTGATGGTTAGTGCTTGCTTTTTCTTCTCCTTGTAAGTGAGATTCTATGGTATTTGAATTTCTCCCTGGGGCTTGTTACACTTCCCCTAAAACCCTCACAGCCATTCTGGTGGTCACAAATGGCTGGATTGCATCATTTGTTCCGGCTGAGTGGTATACCATTGTGTGGCTATAGCCCATCTTCCTTCTCCAATCATCCCTTGCTGGACACCAGGGTGCTTTCCAAGTCTTGGATATCAGGAGTAAGACTGTGGTGAACACAGCCATGCACATGTCTTTATGCGGTAGTCTTTCTGACTTTTTTGGATAAACAAGCGGCAGATTAATAGCTGGGTCATACGGGACATGGATACTTAAACTTCTGAGGCAGTTCCACACCTTTGGCATCGTGGCTGCACCGGGTTACACTCCCACCAGCAGTGCAGGAGGCTTCCCTTCTCTCCACCTCCTCTCTGACACTTGTTATTTCCTGTCTGCTTCCTTCTAGCCATGCTGACCACGGTGAGCTGCCATGGCCTTGCAGTTTGGATTTGCATTTTCCTGAGACTTAATGATGGTGAACAAGTTTTCATGCACCTACTGGCCCTCTTTCTGTCTTCTTCGGAGAAATCTCTGCTTCCATCTTTTGACCAGGTTTTCATTGGCTTGTTTTTTTTCTTGTGGAGACGTGCGAGTTGATTGTATCTTTGGGCTTTTCACCCCTTGTCCGATGTGTGGTTTGCAAACATCCTCTCCCAATTGTTGTGGTGTCTTAGTATTCAGTTGATGGTTTCCTTGAGTGGGCAGAAGTGTGTGCATTTGATGTGGTCCCGTTTGTTTCTTGTTTCCTTTGTTGCCCTTGCCCAGTCAGACATGCTTCTTCCCAATAGGCGGCTCAGACAGATGGCAAAGAGCACTCTGCCTAGGTCTTCTCCTACAAGGTTCACGGTTTCAAGTCTGCCATTCAAGGCTTTAATCCACTTCAGGTGGTGTGTGTGCCAGGTGTAACATCATGGCGTACTCTCGTTGTGTTCCATGTGGCTGTGCAGGCTTCCCAGCACCGTTTATTGTAGAGACTCTCCTTTCTCCGCTGTCTCCACTTGGCTCCCTGGTCCAAAATGGGCTGTCCATGTAAGTTTGAGTTGGGCTCTGGGCTCTCAATTGTTTTGCATGGGTCTTCATGCCTGTTTTGGGGCCCAGACTGTGCCGTTTCGGTGCCTAGCGCTTCGTCCTCTATGTTGAAATCAGAAATTGTGACACGTGCCGCTTTGTTCGTTTTCCTGAGGATTCCTTTGCCTAGTCAGGGTCTCGTGTTGCTGGCTAGAAACTTTAGGATTCTCTCTTCTTCTCTGTGGCAAATACTGCTGCAACTTTGACTGGGATTGCATGGAATCCAGAGATTCCTTACTGCGGTATGAACCTTTCAAGTGTGTTAATCCTTCCATTCCTAGATCCCTCGATATCTTTTTTTTTCTTGTGTCTTCTTGAGTTTCTTTCCCCAAAGGTTTGCTAGTTTTTGAATTAACATAGAATTCACCTGTTTTGCTAAGGTTATTCACAGAGATCCTATTCTTCGTAATGGCAAGCTCCTGTTTTTTTGGTTTTTTTTTCCTTAGCTTCAGTTTTTCTATTCTTTGCAACTTTTAATTGGTTTTGTTTTGGCACAAGTGCATTGCTGTGCTCACATCTGCTGGCAATGCTCCTGTATTTGCTGTGGAAGTCTGGCCCTGTCCAACGTCCCTTCCCATCTGCCTCTACTCTACCTCGGACGCCTGCACCAGAACAACTGAAGCAGTGGTGAGGAGGCCCAAACCGAGGATTCCACCCAGCCCATACTGGGCCACAGACCCAGAAGGTGCGGACCTCACCACTGCACCACCGGCCGGCCACTTACATGTTCAGTGGCAACGTGCAGTTGAGTGCAATGGGAGTTAAATATACTAGTGAGCCCAACTCTAGCACTGTGTAGATGAGGCTAGGTTGTTTTTCGGGTCCATTGTGATGTCAGAGGATTTGTCATAATTGTGTCTCTGAGGTCCAGCATGCTTCCTGGATACAGGTTTCAGAGCCTGCTTGGAGCAGTCTCATAACTCACCCTTCCCAGTTAGCCCATGCTTGACCTTCGCTGCCGTTTTTTGGCTTGTGAATTTCTCTGACTTTCAAACGTTCCAGCAGAGTCTGTCTAAAGACGGACATCATCTTTCATTGTGGATAATTCAGGTGTGATTTCTGTTCACCTTCCATTTTCTGGGGCCTCTTTTTCTTTTCCATAGTATACTCGTCATGGTCTTTCTCAGCTATCTCCCTTAGACATGCTTATCAGTCCGTTCTCCTTCATTCCAAGGGATTAGTTTGTATTTCTTTAATCGCTGTATGTTCTCTAGGGTGAGGTGTGAGTGCTTTCGTGACTCTTGGTTGTTGTCCTTGAATTTGCACCGGTCACTTGTAGGACTCTTGGCTACCCTAGCCAAGGTCAAACTAAGCACTGAGAACACGTGGTCATGTGGGTTGGTTTGACATCCTGAGATCAGAAACTCCAAATTCGAGGTGGTCCTGGCAACCCCCTTCACGGACCCGATGTTTCCAAGACAGCTTAGACAAATCGGATGAATTCCACTCTCCAGGAAAGATATTTTTCTGTCTCTTTTCCGGATTTGGGAAGTTTCGAACTTGACCCCTGATCCTTGAACGTTCCCCTAGATTCCGTCCAGATACGGGCTTACTTAATTTTTATAGGGTGTGCCATTTGTTTGCCCTACATCCTCTACCCTGGCCTGTTTATTTTTCTTGAAACACAACTGTAAAGTTCTAATTTTCGTGCAACTTCCTTACATATGGTGTCAAAACACATAATCAATAATCCTTCTACGGCAAGAGGTAGGGGGAGAGAATTTCGATGGAGGCAAACAGAGCACACTAGCCTGGGAGGGCAGCCTTCACGAAGGAACGAAGCCCTGTGGAAGAGGGTGCTTTTCAGCACCCTTGTAGAGCACTTCCAAACAAAGAGACATACCCCAAGCGTGACAGGGCTCCATTCCTTCAAGGCTTCCAAGACATCTCTTGGGACACATTACCATGTGCCCAGTGGGCCCACGTGACACCAGAGCTTCGGAAAAAGAGACTGACCTTCAAAGAATGCTATGGGCCTTGGAAAGGAGGCATCGATTCTTCTCTTCAATGTCCTCAAGACATCTTTCTTGACTTTGCATTATGCTTAAGGCACAAGGGCACTGTAGGTGTGATGAACGCCAAGTCCGGCCACTTGTTTCCAATGAAGTTGCAAGCTTGAATCAGCATGACCTCCCCATAGACTTGAATAGATGACAATGTTCTCCTCTCCGTGCCTGTCCCTCTATTCTCACTTGTGGCCTAGGGTTCCTTTCTTATCCCTTGCATCAGACTCTGTTTTATCTCTTCTAGTTTCTGTGCCTGCTTTCTGTTTGCCAAACCTGTTTCTGGGTATCTGTCCCTTTAATAGCCTAGCCTAGGCCAATCCTCAGACTGTAACCATGCGGCCACCCTGGGGGACATGTTCACCGTGATGTCATAAGCGACCTCAAAATTCGAAGTTGTCCTGACAACCTCCGTGCACACAGAGTTTCACAGCCATCTCAGACCAGTCTGACTCCTCACCCTGTCTAGGTAGGATAGTTTTCCTTTTTCTGCAATTGTTGTCAGTTTCTATCTTTCTCCTTGAACTTCGAAAGGGCTCCTACATTCTCTCTAGACACTGGTTTCACTCCTGTAAGATTATCCTGGGTTTTATCTCTTATATCTTGGGTAGATGGCAAAATGGGTGGACCTTACCCAGAAAAAGTCCTGGACTCCCTCTCAAGTTGAAGTTGCCCAGGGAATGTTCTGATGCACAATGATGGTGTCATCTCGTGGCACTCTGCCAATTCCACCTTGGCAGGTCACAAGATTTCCTTCCTTCTGCCTTTGGGAAGTGTACCAGATACTTCCATAGATTGTAATATTCTTATGGTTCCTTTTCTTGTGCGTATTGATAACGTATCCTCACAATTGCTGCTTATTTATGATCTCTGCCCGCACCATACCATGAAATCTATATTTCCTAACACTACTAATGTGATATGCACTCGTAATGTGAAACAGTGAGGCCCGGGCCGCCCAAGCGGAATGTGGGCACTTACCTGCTCCACCACAGGGCCGGCCCTGAATTGTACTTTTGGACCAACCTTTTGCCTGAACTTGGGAAGACGTGGGCCTGTTTGGATTATTCGTGAAGGTGATTAGTAATAACATCATGGACGGTAACATTTTCCGTTCGTTCATGGGTTTAGGACTGATCATGTTCTCTTCGTAGTATTCCTCTTCACCTATTTGGAATGGTCTGCCTTTCTGTAGCATCTGTAAGCATTTGGAGGTGATTTTCCATCCTTGGAAGTTCACCTTCCGTAAACTCTTTCCGCCCCCAAAGCTTTATGACATCATTCTGGACCCCTTTTTGGATTTTTGATTTGAGGTGAATTTCTAGCCATGACCTTGCATTAGAACGTGCTATAACTTCCAGATTCACATCCTCATTGCTTTAGACTTCTGTGTAGCTTACATCATCTTCACCAGTGTAAGACTAATCACAGGCCCTCACCACACACTTGTGCCTAATCTTCTCTTTCACCCTCCGTCACCGCCCCTCTTTGCCTCTGGGAGCCCGCATACAAATGTTCAGTGCCACCTGATGGTTAGTGCTTGCTTTTTCTTCTCCTTGTAAGTGAGATTCTATGGTATTTGAATTTCTCCCTGGGGCTTGTTACACTTCCCCTAAAACCCTCACAGCCATTCTGGTGGTCACAAATGGCTGGATTGCATCATTTGTTCCGGCTGAGTGGTATACCATTGTGTGGCTATAGCCCATCTTCCTTCTCCAATCATCCCTTGCTGGACACCAGGGTGCTTTCCAAGTCTTGGATATCAGGAGTAAGACTGTGGTGAACACAGCCATGCACATGTCTTTATGCGGTAGTCTTTCTGACTTTTTTGGATAAACAAGCGGCAGATTAATAGCTGGGTCATACGGGACATGGATACTTAAACTTCTGAGGCAGTTCCACACCTTTGGCATCGTGGCTGCACCGGGTTACACTCCCACCAGCAGTGCAGGAGGCTTCCCTTCTCTCCACCTCCTCTCTGACACTTGTTATTTCCTGTCTGCTTCCTTCTAGCCATGCTGACCACGGTGAGCTGCCATGGCCTTGCAGTTTGGATTTGCATTTTCCTGAGACTTAATGATGGTGAACAAGTTTTCATGCACCTACTGGCCCTGTTTCTGTCTTCTTCGGAGAAATCTCTGCTTCCATCTTTTGACCAGGTTTTCATTGGCTTGTTTTTCTTCTTGTGGAGACGTGCGAGTTGATTGTATCTTTGGGCTTTTCACCCCTTGTCCGATGTGTGGTTTGCAAACATCCTCTCCCAATTGTTGTGGTGTCTTAGTATTCAGTTGATGGTTTCCTTGAGTGGGCAGAAGTGTGTGCATTTGATGTGGTCCCGTTTGTTTCTTGTTTCCTTTGTTGCCCTTGCCCAGTCAGACATGCTTCTTCCAAATAGGCGGCTCAGACAGATGGCAAAGAGCACTCTGCCTAGGTCTTCTCCTACAAGGTTCACGGTTTCAAGTCTGCCATTCAAGGCTTTAATCCACTTCAGGTGGTGTGTGTGCCAGGTGTAACATCATGGTGTACTCTCGTTGTGTTCCATGTGGCTGTGCAGGCTTCCCAGCACCGTTTATTGTAGAGACTCTCCTTTCTCCGCTGTCTCCACTTGGCTCCCTGGTCCAAAATGGGCTGTCCATGTAAGTTTGAGTTGGGCTCTGGGCTCTCAATTGTTTTGCATGGGTCTTCATGCCTGTTTTGGGGCCCAGACTGTGCCGTTTCGGTGCCTAGCGCTTCGTCCTCTATGTTGAAATCAGAAATTGTGACACGTGCCGCTTTGTTCGTTTTCCTGAGGATTCCTTTGCCTAGTCAGGGTCTCGTGTTGCTGGCTAGAAACTTTAGGATTCTCTCTTCTTCTCTGTGGCAAATACTGCTGCAACTTTGACTGGGATTGCATGGAATCCAGAGATTCCTTACTGCGGTATGAACCTTTCAAGTGTGTTAATCCTTCCATTCCTAGATCCCTCGATATCTTTTTTTTTCTTGTGTCTTCTTGAGTTTCTTTCCCCAAAGGTTTGCTAGTTTTTGAATTAACATAGAATTCACCTGTTTTGCTAAGGTTATTCACAGAGATCCTATTCTTCGTAATGGCAAGCTCCTGTTTTTTTGTTTTTTTTTTCCTTAGCTTCAGTTTTTCTATTCTTTGCAACTTTTAATTGGTTTTGTTTTGGCACAAGTGCATTGCTGTGCTCACATCTGCTGGCAATGCTCCTGTATTTGCTGTGGAAGTCTGGCCCTGTCCAACGTCCCTTCCCATCTGCCTCTACTCTACCTCGGACGCCTGCACCAGAACAACTGAAGCAGTGGTGAGGAGGCCCAAACCGAGGATTCCACCCAGCCCATACTGGGCCACAGACCCAGAAGGTGCGGACCTCACCACTGCACCACCGGCCGGCCACTTACATGTTCAGTGGCAACGTGCAGTTGAGTGCAATGGGAGTTAAATATACTAGTGAGCCCAACTCTAGCACTGTGTAGATGAGGCTAGGTTGTTTTTCGGGTCCATTGTGATGTCAGAGGATTTGTCATAATTGTGTCTCTGAGGTCCAGCATGCTTCCTGGATACAGGTTTCAGAGCCTGCTTGGAGCAGTCTCATAACTCACCCTTCCCAGTTAGCCCATGCTTGACCTTCGCTGCCGTTTTTTGGCTTGTGAATTTCTCTGACTTTCAAACGTTCCAGCAGAGTCTGTCTAAAGACGGACATCATCTTTCATTGTGGATAATTCAGGTGTGATTTCTGTTCACCTTCCATTTTCTGGGTCCTCTTTTTCTTTTCCATAGTATACTCGTCATGGTCTTTCTCAGCTATCTCCCTTAGACATGCTTATCAGTCCGTTCTCCTTCATTCCAAGGGATTAGTTTGTATTTCTTTAATCGCTGTATGTTCTCTAGGGTGAGGTGTGAGTGCTTTCGTGACTCTTGGTTGTTGTCCTTGAATTTGCACCGGTCACTTGTAGGACTCTTGGCTACCCTAGCCTAGGTCAAACTAAGCACTGAGAACACGTGGTCATGTGGGTTGGTTTGACATCCTGAGATCAGAAACTCCAAATTCGAGGTGGTCCTGGCAACCCCCTTCACGGACACAATGTTTCCAAGACAACTTAGACAAATCGGATGAATTCCACTCTCCAGGAAAGATATTTTTCTGTCTCTTTTCCGGATTTGGGAAGTTTCGAACTTGACCCCTGATCCTTGAACGTTCCCCTAGATTCCGTCCAGATACGGGCTTACTTAATTTTTATAGGGTGTGCCATTTGTTTGCCCTACATCCTCTACCCTGGCCTGTTTATTTTTCTTGAAACACAACTGTAAAGTTCTAATTTTCGTGCAACTTCCTTACATATGGTGTCAAAACACATAATCAATAATCCTTCTACGGCAAGAGGTAGGGGGAGAGAATTTCGATGGAGGCAAACAGAGCACACTAGCCTGGGAGGGCAGCCTTCACGAAGGAATGAAGCCCTGTGGAAGAGGGTGCTTTTCAGCACCCTTGTAGAGCACTTCCAAACAAAGAGACATACCCCAAGCGTGACAGGGCTCCATTCCTTCAAGGCTTCCAAGACATCTCTTGGGACACATTACCATGTGCCCAGTGGGCCCACGTGACACCAGAGCTTCGGAAAAAGAGACTGACCTTCAAAGAATGCTATGGGCCTTGGAAAGGAGGCATCGATTCTTCTCTTCAATGTCCTCAAGACATCTTTCTTGACTTTGCATTATGCTTAAGGCACAAGGGCACTGTAGGTGTGATGAACGCCAAGTCCGGCCACTTGTTTCCAATGAAGTTGCAAGCTTGAATCAGCATGACCTCCCCATAGACTTGAATAGATGACAATGTTCTCCTCTCCGTGCCTGTCCCTCTATTCTCACTTGTGGCCTAGGGTTCCTTTCTTATCCCTTGCATCAGACTCTGTTTTATCTCTTCTAGTTTCTGTGCCTGCTTTCTGTTTGCCAAACCTGTTTCTGGGTATCTGTCCCTTTAATAGCCTAGCCTAGGCCAATCCTCAGACTGTAACCATGCGGCCACCCTGGGGGACATGTTCACCGTGATGTCATAAGCGACCTCAAAATTCGAAGTTGTCCTGACAACCTCCGTGCACACAGAGTTTCACAGCCATCTCAGACCAGTCTGACTCCTCACCCTGTCTAGGTAGGATAGTTTTCCTTTTTCTGCAATTGTTGTCAGTTTCTATCTTTCTCCTTGAACTTCGAAAGGGCTCCTACATTCTCTCTAGACACTGGTTTCACTCCTGTAAGATTATCCTGGGTTTTATCTCTTATATCTTGGGTAGATGGCAAAATGGGTGGACCTTACCCAGAAAAAGTCCTGGACTCCCTCACAAGTTGAAGTTGCCCAGGGAATGTTCTGATGCACAATGATGGTGTCATCTCGTGGCACTCTGCCAATTCCACCTTGGCAGGTCACAAGTTTTCCTTCCTTCTGCCTTTGGGAAGTGTACCAGATACTTCCATAGATTGTAATATTCTTATGGTTCCTTTTCTTGTGCGTATTGATAACGTATCCTCACAATTGCTGCTTATTTATGATCTCTGCCCGCACCATACCATGAAATCTATATTTCCTAACACTACTAATGTGATATGCACTCGTAATGTGAAACAGTGAGGCCCGGGCCGCCCAAGCGGAATGTGGGCACTTACCTGCTCCACCACAGGGCCGGCCCTGAATTGTACTTTTGGACCAACCTTTTGCCTGAACTTGGGAAGACGTGGGCCTGTTTGGATTATTCGTGAAGGTGATTAGTAATAACATCATGGACGGTAACATTTTCCGTTCGTTCATGGGTTTAGGACTGATCATGATCTCTTCGTAGTATTCCTCTTCATCTATTTGGAATGGTCTGCCTTTCTGTAGCATCTGTAAGCATTTGGAGGTGATTTTCCATCCTTGGAAGTTCACCTTCCGTAAACTCTTTCCGCCCCCAAAGCTTTATGACATCATTCTGGACCCCTTTTTGGATTTTTGATTTGAGGTGAATTTATAGCCATGACCCTGCATTAGAACGTACTATAACTTCCAGATTCACATCCTCATTGCTTTAGACTTCTGTGTAGCTTACATCATCTTCACCAGTGTAAGACTAATCACAGGCCCTCACCACACACTTGTGCCTAATCTTCTCTTTCACACTCCGTCACTGCCCCTCTTTGCCTCTGGGAGCCCGCATACAAATGTTCAGTGCCACCTGATGGTTAGTGCTTGCTTTTTCTTCTCCTTGTAAGTGAGATTCTATGGTATTTGAATTTCTCCCTGGGGCTTGTTACACTTCCCCTAAAACCCTCACAGCCATTCTGGTGGTCACAAATGGCTGGATTGCATCATTTGTTCCGGCTGAGTGGTATACCATTGTGTGGCTATAGCCCATCTTCCTTCTCCAATCATCCCTTGCTGGACACCAGGGTGCTTTCCAAGTCTTGGATATCAGGAGTAAGACTGTGGTGAACACAGCCATGCACATGTCTTTATGCGGTAGTCTTTCTGACTTTTTTGGATAAACAAGCGGCAGATTAATAGCTGGGTCATACGGGACATGGATACTTAAACTTCTGAGGCAGTTCCACACCTTTGGCATCGTGGCTGCACCGGGTTACACTCCCACCAGCAGTGCAGGAGGCTTCCCTTCTCTCCACCTCCTCTCTGACACTTGTTATTTCCTGTCTGCTTCCTTCTAGCCATGCTGACCACGGTGAGCTGCCATGGCCTTGCAGTTTGGATTTGCATTTTCCTGAGACTTAATGATGGTGAACAAGTTTTCATGCACCTACTGGCCCTCTTTCTGTCTTCTTCGGAGAAATCTCTGCTTCCATCTTTTGACCAGGTTTTCATTGGCTTGTTTTTCTTCTTGTGGAGACGTGCGAGTTGATTGTATCTTTGGGCTTTTCACCCCTTGTCCGATGTGTGGTTTGCAAACATCCTCTCCCAATTGTTGTGGTGTCTTAGTATTCAGTTGATGGTTTCCTTGAGTGGGCAGAAGTGTGTGCATTTGATGTGGTCCCGTTTGTTTCTTGTTTCCTTTGTTGCCCTTGCCCAGTCAGACATGCTTCTTCCCAATAGGCGGCTCAGACAGATGGCAAAGAGCACTCTGCCTAGGTCTTCTCCTACAAGGTTCACGGTTTCAAGTCTGCCATTCAAGGCTTTAATCCACTTCAGGTGGTGTGTGTGCCAGGTGTAACATCATGGTGTACTCTCGTTGTGTTCCATGTGGCTGTGCAGGCTTCCCAGCACCGTTTATTGTAGAGACTCTCCTTTCTCCGCTGTCTCCACTTGGCTCCCTGGTCCAAAATGGGCTGTCCATGTAAGTTTGAGTTGGGCTCTGGGCTCTCAATTGTTTTGCATGGGTCTTCATGCCTGTTTTGGGGCCCAGACTGTGCCGTTTCGGTGCCTAGCGCTTCGTCCTCTATGTTGAAATCAGAAATTGTGACACGTGCCGCTTTGTTCGTTTTCCTGAGGATTCCTTTGCCTAGTCAGGGTCTCGTGTTGCTGGCTAGAAACTTTAGGATTCTCTCTTCTTCTCTGTGGCAAATACTGCTGCAACTTTGACTGGGATTGCATGGAATCCAGAGATTCCTTACTGCGGTATGAACCTTTCAAGTGTGTTAATCCTTCCATTCCTAGATCCCTCGATATCTTTTTTTTTCTTGTGTCTTCTTGAGTTTCTTTCCCCAAAGGTTTGCTAGTTTTTGAATTAACATAGAATTCACCTGTTTTGCTAAGGTTATTCACAGAGATCCTATTCTTCGTAATGGCAAGCTCCTGTTTTTTTGGTTTTTTTTTCCTTAGCTTCAGTTTTTCTATTCTTTGCAACTTTTAATTGGTTTTGTTTTGGCACAAGTGCATTGCTGTGCTCACATCTGCTGGCAATGCTCCTGTATTTGCTGTGGAAGTCTGGCCCTGTCCAACGTCCCTTCCCATCTGCCTCTACTCTACCTCGGACGCCTGCACCAGAACAACTGAAGCAGTGGTGAGGAGGCCCAAACCGAGGATTCCACCCAGCCCATACTGGGCCACAGACCCAGAAGGTGCGGACCTCACCACTGCACCACCGGCCGGCCACTTACATGTTCAGTGGCAACGTGCAGTTGAGTGCAATGGGAGTTAAATATACTAGTGAGCCCAACTCTAGCACTGTGTAGATGAGGCTAGGTTGTTTTTCGGGTCCATTGTGATGTCAGAGGATTTGTCATAATTGTGTCTCTGAGGTCCAGCATGCTTCCTGGATACAGGTTTCAGAGCCTGCTTGGAGCAGTCTCATAACTCACCCTTCCCAGTTAGCCCATGCTTGACCTTCGCTGCCGTTTTTTGGCTTGTGAATTTCTCTGACTTTCAAACGTTCCAGCAGAGTCTGTCTAAAGACGGACATCATCTTTCATTGTGGATAATTCAGGTGTGATTTCTGTTCACCTTCCATTTTCTGGGTCCTCTTTTTCTTTTCCATAGTATACTCGTCATGGTCTTTCTCAGCTATCTCCCTTAGACATGCTTATCAGTCCGTTCTCCTTCATTCCAAGGGATTAGTTTGTATTTCTTTAATCGCTGTATGTTCTCTAGGGTGAGGTGTGAGTGCTTTCGTGACTCTTGGTTGTTGTCCTTGAATTTGCACCGGTCACTTGTAGGACTCTTGGCTACCCTAGCCTAGGTCAAACTAAGCACTGAGAACACGTGGTCATGTGGGTTGGTTTGACATCCTGAGATCAGAAACTCCAAATTCGAGGTGGTCCTGGCAACCCCCTTCACGGACACAATGTTTCCAAGACAACTTAGACAAATCGGATGAATTCCACTCTCCAGGAAAGATATTTTTCTGTCTCTTTTCCGGATTTGGGAAGTTTCGAACTTGACCCCTGATCCTTGAACGTTCCCCTAGATTCCGTCCAGATACGGGCTTACTTAATTTTTATAGGGTGTGCCATTTGTTTGCCCTACATCCTCTACCCTGGCCTGTTTATTTTTCTTGAAACACAACTGTAAAGTTCTAATTTTCGTGCAACTTCCTTACATATGGTGTCAAAACACATAATCAATAATCCTTCTACGGCAAGAGGTAGGGGGAGAGAATTTCGATGGAGGCAAACAGAGCACACTAGCCTGGGAGGGCAGCCTTCACGAAGGAATGAAGCCCTGTGGAAGAGGGTGCTTTTCAGCACCCTTGTAGAGCACTTCCAAACAAAGAGACATACCCCAAGCGTGACAGGGCTCCATTCCTTCAAGGCTTCCAAGACATCTCTTGGGACACATTACCATGTGCCCAGTGGGCCCACGTGACACCAGAGCTTCGGAAAAAGAGACTGACCTTCAAAGAATGCTATGGGCCTTGGAAAGGAGGCATCGATTCTTCTCTTCAATGTCCTCAAGACATCTTTCTTGACTTTGCATTATGCTTAAGGCACAAGGGCACTGTAGGTGTGATGAACCCCAAGTCCGGCCACTTGTTTCCAATGAAGTTGCAAGCTTGAATCAGCATGACCTCCCCATAGACTTGAATAGATGACAATGTTCTCCTCTCCGTGCCTGTCCCTCTATTCTCACTTGTGGCCTAGGGTTCCTTTCTTATCCCTTGCATCAGACTCTGTTTTATCTCTTCTAGTTTCTGTGCCTGCTTTCTGTTTGCCAAACCTGTTTCTGGGTATCTGTCCCTTTAATAGCCTAGCCTAGGCCAATCCTCAGACTGTAACCATGCGGCCACCCTGGGGGACATGTTCACCGTGATGTCATAAGCGACCTCAAAATTCGAAGTTGTCCTGACAACCTCCGTGCACACAGAGTTTCACAGCCATCTCAGACCAGTCTGACTCCTCACCCTGTCTAGGTAGGATAGTTTTCCTTTTTCTGCAATTGTTGTCAGTTTCTATCTTTCTCCTTGAACTTCGAAAGGGCTCCTACATTCTCTCTAGACACTGGTTTCACTCCTGTAAGATTATCCTGGGTTTTATCTCTTATATCTTGGGTAGATGGCAAAATGGGTGGACCTTACCCAGAAAAAGTCCTGGACTCCCTCACAAGTTGAAGTTGCCCAGGGAATGTTCTGATGCACAATGATGGTGTCATCTCGTGGCACTCTGCCAATTCCACCTTGGCAGGTCACAAGTTTTCCTTCCTTCTGCCTTTGGGAAGTGTACCAGATACTTCCATAGATTGTAATATTCTTATGGTTCCTTTTCTTGTGCGTATTGATAACGTATCCTCACAATTGCTGCTTATTTATGATCTCTGCCCGCACCATACCATGAAATCTATATTTCCTAACACTACTAATGTGATATGCACTCGTAATGTGAAACAGTGAGGCCCGGGCCGCCCAAGCGGAATGTGGGCACTTACCTGCTCCACCACAGGGCCGGCCCTGAATTGTACTTTTGGACCAACCTTTTGCCTGAACTTGGGAAGACGTGGGCCTGTTTGGATTATTCGTGAAGGTGATTAGTAATAACATCATGGACGGTAACATTTTCCGTTCGTTCATGGGTTTAGGACTGATCATGATCTCTTCGTAGTATTCCTCTTCATCTATTTGGAATGGTCTGCCTTTCTGTAGCATCTGTAAGCATTTGGAGGTGATTTTCCATCCTTGGAAGTTCACCTTCCGTAAACTCTTTCCGCCCCCAAAGCTTTATGACATCATTCTGGACCCCTTTTTGGATTTTTGATTTGAGGTGAATTTATAGCCATGACCCTGCATTAGAACGTACTATAACTTCCAGATTCACATCCTCATTGCTTTAGACTTCTGTGTAGCTTACATCATCTTCACCAGTGTAAGACTAATCACAGGCCCTCACCACACACTTGTGCCTAATCTTCTCTTTCACACTCCGTCACCGCCCCTCTTTGCCTCTGGGAGCCCGCATACAAATGTTCAGTGCCACCTGATGGTTAGTGCTTGCTTTTTCTTCTCCTTGTAAGTGAGATTCTATGGTATTTGAATTTCTCCCTGGGGCTTGTTACACTTCCCCTAAAACCCTCACAGCCATTCTGGTGGTCACAAATGGCTGGATTGCATCATTTGTTCCGGCTGAGTGGTATACCATTGTGTGGCTATAGCCCATCTTCCTTCTCCAATCATCCCTTGCTGGACACCAGGGTGCTTTCCAAGTCTTGGATATCAGGAGTAAGACTGTGGTGAACACAGCCATGCACATGTCTTTATGCGGTAGTCTTTCTGACTTTTTTGGATAAACAAGCGGCAGATTAATAGCTGGGTCATACGGGACATGGATACTTAAACTTCTGAGGCAGTTCCACACCTTTGGCATCGTGGCTGCACCGGGTTACACTCCCACCAGCAGTGCAGGAGGCTTCCCTTCTCTCCACCTCCTCTCTGACACTTGTTATTTCCTGTCTGCTTCCTTCTAGCCATGCTGACCACGGTGAGCTGCCATGGCCTTGCAGTTTGGATTTGCATTTTCCTGAGACTTAATGATGGTGAACAAGTTTTCATGCACCTACTGGCCCTCTTTCTGTCTTCTTCGGAGAAATCTCTGCTTCCATCTTTTGACCAGGTTTTCATTGGCTTGTTTTTCTTCTTGTGGAGACGTGCGAGTTGATTGTATCTTTGGGCTTTTCACCCCTTGTCCGATGTGTGGTTTGCAAACATCCTCTCCCAATTGTTGTGGTGTCTTAGTATTCAGTTGATGGTTTCCTTGAGTGGGCAGAAGTGTGTGCATTTGATGTGGTCCCGTTTGTTTCTTGTTTCCTTTGTTGCCCTTGCCCAGTCAGACATGCTTCTTCCCAATAGGCGGCTCAGACAGATGGCAAAGAGCACTCTGCCTAGGTCTTCTCCTACAAGGTTCACGGTTTCAAGTCTGCCATTCAAGGCTTTAATCCACTTCAGGTGGTGTGTGTGCCAGGTGTAACATCATGGTGTACTCTCGTTGTGTTCCATGTGGCTGTGCAGGCTTCCCAGCACCGTTTATTGTAGAGACTCTCCTTTCTCCGCTGTCTCCACTTGGCTCCCTGGTCCAAAATGGGCTGTCCATGTAAGTTTGAGTTGGGCTCTGGGCTCTCAATTGTTTTGCATGGGTCTTCATGCCTGTTTTGGGGCCCAGACTGTGCCGTTTCGGTGCCTAGCGCTTCGTCCTCTATGTTGAAATCAGAAATTGTGACACGTGCCGCTTTGTTCGTTTTCCTGAGGATTCCTTTGCCTAGTCAGGGTCTCGTGTTGCTGGCTAGAAACTTTAGGATTCTCTCTTCTTCTCTGTGGCAAATACTGCTGCAACTTTGACTGGGATTGCATGGAATCCAGAGATTCCTTACTGCGGTATGAACCTTTCAAGTGTGTTAATCCTTCCATTCCTAGATCCCTCGATATCTTTTTTTTTCTTGTGTCTTCTTGAGTTTCTTTCCCCAAAGGTTTGCTAGTTTTTGAATTAACATAGAATTCACCTGTTTTGCTAAGGTTATTCACAGAGATCCTATTCTTCGTAATGGCAAGCTCCTGTTTTTTTGGTTTTTTTTTCCTTAGCTTCAGTTTTTCTATTCTTTGCAACTTTTAATTGGTTTTGTTTTGGCACAAGTGCATTGCTGTGCTCACATCTGCTGGCAATGCTCCTGTATTTGCTGTGGAAGTCTGGCCCTGTCCAACGTCCCTTCCCATCTGCCTCTACTCTACCTCGGACGCCTGCACCAGAACAACTGAAGCAGTGGTGAGGAGGCCCAAACCGAGGATTCCACCCAGCCCATACTGGGCCACAGACCCAGAAGGTGCGGACCTCACCACTGCACCACCGGCCGGCCACTTACATGTTCAGTGGCAACGTGCAGTTGAGTGCAATGGGAGTTAAATATACTAGTGAGCCCAACTCTAGCACTGTGTAGATGAGGCTAGGTTGTTTTTCGGGTCCATTGTGATGTCAGAGGATTTGTCATAATTGTGTCTCTGAGGTCCAGCATGCTTCCTGGATACAGGTTTCAGAGCCTGCTTGGAGCAGTCTCATAACTCACCCTTCCCAGTTAGCCCATGCTTGACCTTCGCTGCCGTTTTTTGGCTTGTGAATTTCTCTGACTTTCAAACGTTCCAGCAGAGTCTGTCTAAAGACGGACATCATCTTTCATTGTGGATAATTCAGGTGTGATTTCTGTTCACCTTCCATTTTCTGGGTCCTCTTTTTCTTTTCCATAGTATACTCGTCATGGTCTTTCTCAGCTATCTCCCTTAGACATGCTTATCAGTCCGTTCTCCTTCATTCCAAGGGATTAGTTTGTATTTCTTTAATCGCTGTATGTTCTCTAGGGTGAGGTGTGAGTGCTTTCGTGACTCTTGGTTGTTGTCCTTGAATTTGCACCGGTCACTTGTAGGACTCTTGGCTACCCTAGCCTAGGTCAAACTAAGCACTGAGAACACGTGGTCATGTGGGTTGGTTTGACATCCTGAGATCAGAAACTCCAAATTCGAGGTGGTCCTGGCAACCCCCTTCACGGACACAATGTTTCCAAGACAACTTAGACAAATCGGATGAATTCCACTCTCCAGGAAAGATATTTTTCTGTCTCTTTTCCGGATTTGGGAAGTTTCGAACTTGACCCCTGATCCTTGAACGTTCCCCTAGATTCCGTCCAGATACGGGCTTACTTAATTTTTATAGGGTGTGCCATTTGTTTGCCCTACATCCTCTACCCTGGCCTGTTTATTTTTCTTGAAACACAACTGTAAAGTTCTAATTTTCGTGCAACTTCCTTACATATGGTGTCAAAACACATAATCAATAATCCTTCTACGGCAAGAGGTAGGGGGAGAGAATTTCGATGGAGGCAAACAGAGCACACTAGCCTGGGAGGGCAGCCTTCACGAAGGAATGAAGCCCTGTGGAAGAGGGTGCTTTTCAGCACCCTTGTAGAGCACTTCCAAACAAAGAGACATACCCCAAGCGTGACAGGGCTCCATTCCTTCAAGGCTTCCAAGACATCTCTTGGGACACATTACCATGTGCCCAGTGGGCCCACGTGACACCAGAGCTTCGGAAAAAGAGACTGACCTTCAAAGAATGCTATGGGCCTTGGAAAGGAGGCATCGATTCTTCTCTTCAATGTCCTCAAGACATCTTTCTTGACTTTGCATTATGCTTAAGGCACAAGGGCACTGTAGGTGTGATGAACCCCAAGTCCGGCCACTTGTTTCCAATGAAGTTGCAAGCTTGAATCAGCATGACCTCCCCATAGACTTGAATAGATGACAATGTTCTCCTCTCCGTGCCTGTCCCTCTATTCTCACTTGTGGCCTAGGGTTCCTTTCTTATCCCTTGCATCAGACTCTGTTTTATCTCTTCTAGTTTCTGTGCCTGCTTTCTGTTTGCCAAACCTGTTTCTGGGTATCTGTCCCTTTAATAGCCTAGCCTAGGCCAATCCTCAGACTGTAACCATGCGGCCACCCTGGGGGACATGTTCACCGTGATGTCATAAGCGACCTCAAAATTCGAAGTTGTCCTGACAACCTCCGTGCACACAGAGTTTCACAGCCATCTCAGACCAGTCTGACTCCTCACCCTGTCTAGGTAGGATAGTTTTCCTTTTTCTGCAATTGTTGTCAGTTTCTATCTTTCTCCTTGAACTTCGAAAGGGCTCCTACATTCTCTCTAGACACTGGTTTCACTCCTGTAAGATTATCCTGGGTTTTATCTCTTATATCTTGGGTAGATGGCAAAATGGGTGGACCTTACCCAGAAAAAGTCCTGGACTCCCTCACAAGTTGAAGTTGCCCAGGGAATGTTCTGATGCACAATGATGGTGTCATCTCGTGGCACTCTGCCAATTCCACCTTGGCAGGTCACAAGTTTTCCTTCCTTCTGCCTTTGGGAAGTGTACCAGATACTTCCATAGATTGTAATATTCTTATGGTTCCTTTTCTTGTGCGTATTGATAACGTATCCTCACAATTGCTGCTTATTTATGATCTCTGCCCGCACCATACCATGAAATCTATATTTCCTAACACTACTAATGTGATATGCACTCGTAATGTGAAACAGTGAGGCCCGGGCCGCCCAAGCGGAATGTGGGCACTTACCTGCTCCACCACAGGGCCGGCCCTGAATTGTACTTTTGGACCAACCTTTTGCCTGAACTTGGGAAGACGTGGGCCTGTTTGGATTATTCGTGAAGGTGATTAGTAATAACATCATGGACGGTAACATTTTCCGTTCGTTCATGGGTTTAGGACTGATCATGATCTCTTCGTAGTATTCCTCTTCATCTATTTGGAATGGTCTGCCTTTCTGTAGCATCTGTAAGCATTTGGAGGTGATTTTCCATCCTTGGAAGTTCACCTTCCGTAAACTCTTTCCGCCCCCAAAGCTTTATGACATCATTCTGGACCCCTTTTTGGATTTTTGATTTGAGGTGAATTTCTAGCCATGACCCTGCATTAGAACGTACTATAACTTCCAGATTCACATCCTCATTGCTTTAGACTTCTGTGTAGCTTACATCATCTTCACCAGTGTAAGACTAATCACAGGCCCTCACCACACACTTGTGCCTAATCTTCTCTTTCACACTCCGTCACCGCCCCTCTTTGCCTCTGGGAGCCCGCATACAAATGTTCAGTGCCACCTGATGGTTAGTGCTTGCTTTTTCTTCTCCTTGTAAGTGAGATTCTATGGTATTTGAATTTCTCCCTGGGGCTTGTTACACTTCCCCTAAAACCCTCACAGCCATTCTGGTGGTCACAAATGGCTGGATTGCATCATTTGTTCCGGCTGAGTGGTATACCATTGTGTGGCTATAGCCCATCTTCCTTCTCCAATCATCCCTTGCTGGACACCAGGGTGCTTTCCAAGTCTTGGATATCAGGAGTAAGACTGTGGTGAACACAGCCATGCACATGTCTTTATGCGGTAGTCTTTCTGACTTTTTTGGATAAACAAGCGGCAGATTAATAGCTGGGTCATACGGGACATGGATACTTAAACTTCTGAGGCAGTTCCACACCTTTGGCATCGTGGCTGCACCGGGTTACACTCCCACCAGCAGTGCAGGAGGCTTCCCTTCTCTCCACCTCCTCTCTGACACTTGTTATTTCCTGTCTGCTTCCTTCTAGCCATGCTGACCACGGTGAGCTGCCATGGCCTTGCAGTTTGGATTTGCATTTTCCTGAGACTTAATGATGGTGAACAAGTTTTCATGCACCTACTGGCCCTCTTTCTGTCTTCTTCGGAGAAATCTCTGCTTCCATCTTTTGACCAGGTTTTCATTGGCTTGTTTTTCTTCTTGTGGAGACGTGCGAGTTGATTGTATCTTTGGGCTTTTCACCCCTTGTCCGATGTGTGGTTTGCAAACATCCTCTCCCAATTGTTGTGGTGTCTTAGTATTCAGTTGATGGTTTCCTTGAGTGGGCAGAAGTGTGTGCATTTGATGTGGTCCCGTTTGTTTCTTGTTTCCTTTGTTGCCCTTGCCCAGTCAGACATGCTTCTTCCAAATAGGCGGCTCAGACAGATGGCAAAGAGCACTCTGCCTAGGTCTTCTCCTACAAGGTTCACGGTTTCAAGTCTGCCATTCAAGGCTTTAATCCACTTCAGGTGGTGTGTGTGCCAGGTGTAACATCATGGTGTACTCTCGTTGTGTTCCATGTGGCTGTGCAGGCTTCCCAGCACCGTTTATTGTAGAGACTCTCCTTTCTCCGCTGTCTCCACTTGGCTCCCTGGTCCAAAATGGGCTGTCCATGTAAGTTTGAGTTGGGCTCTGGGCTCTCAATTGTTTTGCATGGGTCTTCATGCCTGTTTTGGGGCCCAGACTGTGCCGTTTCGGTGCCTAGCGCTTCGTCCTCTATGTTGAAATCAGAAATTGTGACACGTGCCGCTTTGTTCGTTTTCCTGAGGATTCCTTTGCCTAGTCAGGGTCTCGTGTTGCTGGCTAGAAACTTTAGGATTCTCTCTTCTTCTCTGTGGCAAATACTGCTGCAACTTTGACTGGGATTGCATGGAATCCAGAGATTCCTTACTGCGGTATGAACCTTTCAAGTGTGTTAATCCTTCCATTCCTAGATCCCTCGATATCTTTTTTTTTCTTGTGTCTTCTTGAGTTTCTTTCCCCAAAGGTTTGCTAGTTTTTGAATTAACATAGAATTCACCTGTTTTGCTAAGGTTATTCACAGAGATCCTATTCTTCGTAATGGCAAGCTCCTGTTTTTTTGTTTTTTTTTTCCTTAGCTTCAGTTTTTCTATTCTTTGCAACTTTTAATTGGTTTTGTTTTGGCACAAGTGCATTGCTGTGCTCACATCTGCTGGCAATGCTCCTGTATTTGCTGTGGAAGTCTGGCCCTGTCCAACGTCCCTTCCCATCTGCCTCTACTCTACCTCGGACGCCTGCACCAGAACAACTGAAGCAGTGGTGAGGAGGCCCAAACCGAGGATTCCACCCAGCCCATACTGGGCCACAGACCCAGAAGGTGCGGACCTCACCACTGCACCACCGGCCGGCCACTTACATGTTCAGTGGCAACGTGCAGTTGAGTGCAATGGGAGTTAAATATACTAGTGAGCCCAACTCTAGCACTGTGTAGATGAGGCTAGGTTGTTTTTCGGGTCCATTGTGATGTCAGAGGATTTGTCATAATTGTGTCTCTGAGGTCCAGCATGCTTCCTGGATACAGGTTTCAGAGCCTGCTTGGAGCAGTCTCATAACTCACCCTTCCCAGTTAGCCCATGCTTGACCTTCGCTGCCGTTTTTTGGCTTGTGAATTTCTCTGACTTTCAAACGTTCCAGCAGAGTCTGTCTAAAGACGGACATCATCTTTCATTGTGGATAATTCAGGTGTGATTTCTGTTCACCTTCCATTTTCTGGGTCCTCTTTTTCTTTTCCATAGTATACTCGTCATGGTCTTTCTCAGCTATCTCCCTTAGACATGCTTATCAGTCCGTTCTCCTTCATTCCAAGGGATTAGTTTGTATTTCTTTAATCGCTGTATGTTCTCTAGGGTGAGGTGTGAGTGCTTTCGTGACTCTTGGTTGTTGTCCTTGAATTTGCACCGGTCACTTGTAGGACTCTTGGCTACCCTAGCCTAGGTCAAACTAAGCACTGAGAACACGTGGTCATGTGGGTTGGTTTGACATCCTGAGATCAGAAACTCCAAATTCGAGGTGGTCCTGGCAACCCCCTTCACGGACACAATGTTTCCAAGACAGCTTAGACAAATCGGATGAATTCCACTCTCCAGGAAAGATATTTTTCTGTCTCTTTTCCGGATTTGGGAAGTTTCGAACTTGACCCCTGATCCTTGAACGTTCCCCTAGATTCCGTCCAGATACGGGCTTACTTAATTTTTATAGGGTGTGCCATTTGTTTGCCCTACATCCTCTACCCTGGCCTGTTTATTTTTCTTGAAACACAACTGTAAAGTTCTAATTTTCGTGCAACTTCCTTACATATGGTGTCAAAACACATAATCAATAATCCTTCTACGGCAAGAGGTAGGGGGAGAGAATTTCGATGGAGGCAAACAGAGCACACTAGCCTGGGAGGGCAGCCTTCACGAAGGAACGAAGCCCTGTGGAAGAGGGTGCTTTTCAGCACCCTTGTAGAGCACTTCCAAACAAAGAGACATACCCCAAGCGTGACAGGGCTCCATTCCTTCAAGGCTTCCAAGACATCTCTTGGGACACATTACCATGTGCCCAGTGGGCTCACGTGACACCAGAGCTTCGGAAAAAGAGACTGACCTTCAAAGAATGCTATGGGCCTTGGAAAGGAGGCATCGATTCTTCTCTTCAATGTCCTCAAGACATCTTTCTTGACTTTGCATTATGCTTAAGGCACAAGGGCACTGTAGGTGTGATGAACGCCAAGTCCGGCCACTTGTTTCCAATGAAGTTGCAAGCTTGAATCAGCATGACCTCCCCATAGACTTGAATAGATGACAATGTTCTCCTCTCCGTGCCTGTCCCTCTATTCTCACTTGTGGCCTAGGGTTCCTTTCTTATCCCTTGCATCAGACTCTGTTTTATCTCTTCTAGTTTCTGTGCCTGCTTTCTGTTTGCCAAACCTGTTTCTGGGTATCTGTCCCTTTAATAGCCTAGCCTAGGCCAATCCTCAGACTGTAACCATGCGGCCACCCTGGGGGACATGTTCACCGTGATGTCATAAGCGACCTCAAAATTCGAAGTTGTCCTGACAACCTCCGTGCACACAGAGTTTCACAGCCATCTCAGACCAGTCTGACTCCTCACCCTGTCTAGGTAGGATAGTTTTCCTTTTTCTGCAATTGTTGTCAGTTTCTATCTTTCTCCTTGAACTTCCAAAGGGCTCCTACATTCTCTCTAGACACTGGTTTCACTCCTGTAAGATTATCCTGGGTTTTATCTCTTATATCTTGGGTAGATGGCAAAATGGGTGGACCTTACCCAGAAAAAGTCCTGGACTCCCTCTCAAGTTGAAGTTGCCCAGGGAATGTTCTGATGCACAATGATGGTGTCATCTCGTGGCACTCTGCCAATTCCACCTTGGCAGGTCACAAGATTTCCTTCCTTCTGCCTTTGGGAAGTGTACCAGATACTTCCATAGATTGTAATATTCTTATGGTTCCTTTTCTTGTGCGTATTGATAACGTATCCTCACAATTGCTGCTTATTTATGATCTCTGCCCGCACCATACCATGAAATCTATATTTCCTAACACTACTAATGTGATATGCACTCGTAATGTGAAACAGTGAGGCCCGGGCCGCCCAAGCGGAATGTGGGCACTTACCTGCTCCACCACAGGGCCGGCCCTGAATTGTACTTTTGGACCAACCTTTTGCCTGAACTTGGGAAGACGTGGGCCTGTTTGGATTATTCGTGAAGGTGATTAGTAATAACATCATGGACGGTAACATTTTCCGTTCGTTCATGGGTTTAGGACTGATCATGATCTCTTCGTAGTATTCCTCTTCATCTATTTGGAATGGTCTGCCTTTCTGTAGCATCTGTAAGCATTTGGAGGTGATTTTCCATCCTTGGAAGTTCACCTTCCGTAAACTCTTTCCGCCCCCAAAGCTTTATGACATCATTCTGGACCCCTTTTTGGATTTTTGATTTGAGGTGAATTTATAGCCATGACCCTGCATTAGAACGTACTATAACTTCCAGATTCACATCCTCATTGCTTTAGACTTCTGTGTAGCTTACATCATCTTCACCAGTGTAAGACTAATCACAGGCCCTCACCACACACTTGTGCCTAATCTTCTCTTTCACCCTCCGTCACCGCCCCTCTTTGCCTCTGGGAGCCCGCATACAAATGTTCAGTGCCACCTGATGGTTAGTGCTTGCTTTTTCTTCTCCTTGTAAGTGAGATTCTATGGTATTTGAATTTCTCCCTGGGGCTTGTTACACTTCCCCTAAAACCCTCACAGCCATTCTGGTGGTCACAAATGGCTGGATTGCATCATTTGTTCCGGCTGAGTGGTATACCATTGTGTGGCTATAGCCCATCTTCCTTCTCCAATCATCCCTTGCTGGACACCAGGGTGCTTTCCAAGTCTTGGATATCAGGAGTAAGACTGTGGTGAACACAGCCATGCACATGTCTTTATGCGGTAGTCTTTCTGACTTTTTTGGATAAACAAGCGGCAGATTAATAGCTGGGTCATACGGGACATGGATACTTAAACTTCTGAGGCAGTTCCACACCTTTGGCATCGTGGCTGCACCGGGTTACACTCCCACCAGCAGTGCAGGAGGCTTCCCTTCTCTCCACCTCCTCTCTGACACTTGTTATTTCCTGTCTGCTTCCTTCTAGCCATGCTGACCACAGTGAGCTGCCATGGCCTTGCAGTTTGGATTTGCATTTTCCTGAGACTTAATGATGGTGAACAAGTTTTCATGCACCTACTGGCCCTCTTTCTGTCTTCTTCGGAGAAATCTCTGCTTCCATCTTTTGACCAGGTTTTCATTGGCTTGTTTTTTTTCTTGTGGAGACGTGCGAGTTGATTGTATCTTTGGGCTTTTCACCCCTTGTCCGATGTGTGGTTTGCAAACATCCTCTCCCAATTGTTGTGGTGTCTTAGTATTCAGTTGATGGTTTCCTTGAGTGGGCAGAAGTGTGTGCATTTGATGTGGTCCCGTTTGTTTCTTGTTTCCTTTGTTGCCCTTGCCCAGTCAGACATGCTTCTTCCAAATAGGCGGCTCAGACAGATGGCAAAGAGCACTCTGCCTAGGTCTTCTCCTACAAGGTTCACGGTTTCAAGTCTGCCATTCAAGGCTTTAATCCACTTCAGGTGGTGTGTGTGCCAGGTGTAACATCATGGTGTACTCTCGTTGTGTTCCATGTGGCTGTGCAGGCTTCCCAGCACCGTTTATTGTAGAGACTCTCCTTTCTCCGCTGTCTCCACTTGGCTCCCTGGTCCAAAATGGGCTGTCCATGCAAGTTTGAGTTGGGCTCTGGGCTCTCAATTGTTTTGCATGGGTCTTCATGCCTGTTTTGGGGCCCAGACTGTGCCGTTTCGGTACCTAGCGCTTCGTCCTCTATGTTGAAATCAGAAATTGTGACACGTGCCGCTTTGTTCGTTTTCCTGAGGATTCCTTTGCCTAGTCAGGGTCTCGCGTTGCTGGCTAGAAACTTTAGGATTCTCTCTTCTTCTCTGTGGCAAATACTGCTGCAACTTTGACTGGGATTGCATGGAATCCAGAGATTCCTTACTGCGGTATGAACCTTTCAAGTGTGTTAATCCTTCCATTCCTAGATCCCTCGATATCTTTTTTTTTCTTGTGTCTTCTTGAGTTTCTTTCCCCAAAGGTTTGCTAGTTTTTGAATTAACATAGAATTCACCTGTTTTGCTAAGGTTATTCACAGAGATCCTATTCTTCGTAATGGCAAGCTCCTGTTTTTTTGGTTTTTTTTTCCTTAGCTTCAGTTTTTCTATTCTTTGCAACTTTTAATTGGTTTTGTTTTGGCACAAGTGCATTGCTGTGCTCACATCTGCTGGCAATGCTCCTGTATTTGCTGTGGAAGTCTGGCCCTGTCCAACGTCCCTTCCCATCTGCCTCTACTCTACCTCGGACGCCTGCACCAGAACAACTGAAGCAGTGGTGAGGAGGCCCAAACCGAGGATTCCACCCAGCCCATACTGGGCCACAGACCCAGAAGGTGCGGACCTCACCACTGCACCACCGGCCGGCCACTTACATGTTCAGTGGCAACGTGCAGTTGAGTGCAATGGGAGTTAAATATACTAGTGAGCCCAACTCTAGCACTGTGTAGATGAGGCTAGGTTGTTTTTCGGGTCCATTGTGATGTCAGAGGATTTGTCATAATTGTGTCTCTGAGGTCCAGCATGCTTCCTGGATACAGGTTTCAGAGCCTGCTTGGAGCAGTCTCATAACTCACCCTTCCCAGTTAGCCCATGCTTGACCTTCGCTGCCGTTTTTTGGCTTGTGAATTTCTCTGACTTTCAAACGTTCCAGCAGAGTCTGTCTAAAGACGGACATCATCTTTCATTGTGGATAATTCAGGTGTGATTTCTGTTCACCTTCCATTTTCTGGGTCCTCTTTTTCTTTTCCATAGTATACTCGTCATGGTCTTTCTCAGCTATCTCCCTTAGACATGCTTATCAGTCCGTTCTCCTTCATTCCAAGGGATTAGTTTGTATTTCTTTAATCGCTGTATGTTCTCTAGGGTGAGGTGTGAGTGCTTTCGTGACTCTTGGTTGTTGTCCTTGAATTTGCACCGGTCACTTGTAGGACTCTTGGCTACCCTAGCCAAGGTCAAACTAAGCACTGAGAACACGTGGTCATGTGGGTTGGTTTGACATCCTGAGATCAGAAACTCCAAATTCGAGGTGGTCCTGGCAACCCCCTTCACGGACACAATGTTTCCAAGACAACTTAGACAAATCGGATGAATTCCACTCTCCAGGAAAGATATTTTTCTGTCTCTTTTCCGGATTTGGGAAGTTTCGAACTTGACCCCTGATCCTTGAACGTTCCCCTAGATTCCGTCCAGATACGGGCTTACTTAATTTTTATAGGGTGTGCCATTTGTTTGCCCTACATCCTCTACCCTGGCCTGTTTATTTTTCTTGAAACACAACTGTAAAGTTCTAATTTTCGTGCAACTTCCTTACATATGGTGTCAAAACACATAATCAATAATCCTTCTACGGCAAGAGGTAGGGGGAGAGAATTTCGATGGAGGCAAACAGAGCACACTAGCCTGGGAGGGCAGCCTTCACGAAGGAACGAAGCCCTGTGGAAGAGGGTGCTTTTCAGCACCCTTGTAGAGCACTTCCAAACAAAGAGACATACCCCAAGCGTGACAGGGCTCCATTCCTTCAAGGCTTCCAAGACATCTCTTGGGACACATTACCATGTGCCCAGTGGGCCCACGTGACACCAGAGCTTCGGAAAAAGAGACTGACCTTCAAAGAATGCTATGGGCCTTGGAAAGGAGGCATCGATTCTTCTCTTCAATGTCCTCAAGACATCTTTCTTGACTTTGCATTATGCTTAAGGCACAAGGGCACTGTAGGTGTGATGAACGCCAAGTCCGGCCACTTGTTTCCAATGAAGTTGCAAGCTTGAATCAGCATGACCTCCCCATAGACTTGAATAGATGACAATGTTCTCCTCTCCGTGCCTGTCCCCCTATTCTCACTTGTGGCCTAGGGTTCCTTTCTTATCCCTTGCATCAGACTCTGTTTTATCTCTTCTAGTTTCTGTGCCTGCTTTCTGTTTGCCAAACCTGTTTCTGGGTATCTGTCCCTTTAATAGCCTAGCCTAGGCCAATCCTCAGACTGTAACCATGCGGCCACCCTGGGGGACATGTTCACCGTGATGTCATAAGCGACCTCAAAATTCGAAGTTGTCCTGACAACCTCCGTGCACACAGAGTTTCACAGCCATCTCAGACCAGTCTGACTCCTCACCCTGTCTAGGTAGGATAGTTTTCCTTTTTCTGCAATTGTTGTCAGTTTCTATCTTTCTCCTTGAACTTCGAAAGGGCTCCTACATTCTCTCTAGACACTGGTTTCACTCCTGTAAGATTATCCTGGGTTTTATCTCTTATATCTTGGGTAGATGGCAAAATGGGTGGACCTTACCCAGAAAAAGTCCTGGACTCCCTCACAAGTTGAAGTTGCCCAGGGAATGTTCTGATGCACAATGATGGTGTCATCTCGTGGCACTCTGCCAATTCCACCTTGGCAGGTCACAAGTTTTCCTTCCTTCTGCCTTTGGGAAGTGTACCAGATACTTCCATAGATTGTAATATTCTTATGGTTCCTTTTCTTGTGCGTATTGATAACGTATCCTCACAATTGCTGCTTATTTATGATCTCTGCCCGCACCATACCATGAAATCTATATTTCCTAACACTACTAATGTGATATGCACTCGTAATGTGAAACAGTGAGGCCCGGGCCGCCCAAGCGGAATGTGGGCACTTACCTGCTCCACCACAGGGCCGGCCCTGAATTGTACTTTTGGACCAACCTTTTGCCTGAACTTGGGAAGACGTGGGCCTGTTTGGATTATTCGTGAAGGTGATTAGTAATAACATCATGGACGGTAACATTTTCCGTTCGTTCATGGGTTTAGGACTGATCATGATCTCTTCGTAGTATTCCTCTTCACCTATTTGGAATGGTCTGCCTTTCTGTAGCATCTGTAAGCATTTGGAGGTGATTTTCCATCCTTGGAAGTTCACCTTCCGTAAACTCTTTCCGCCCCCAAAGCTTTATGACATCATTCTGGACCCCTTTTTGGATTTTTGATTTGAGGTGAATTTCTAGCCATGACCCTGCATTAGAACGTACTATAACTTCCAGATTCACATCCTCATTGCTTTAGACTTCTGTGTAGCTTACATCATCTTCACCAGTGTAAGACTAATCACAGGCCCTCACCACACACTTGTGCCTAATCTTCTCTTTCACCCTCCGTCACCGCCCCTCTTTGCCTCTGGGAGCCCGCATACAAATGTTCAGTGCCACCTGATGGTTAGTGCTTGCTTTTTCTTCGCCTTGTAAGTGAGATTCTATGGTATTTGAATTTCTCCCTGGGGCTTGTTACACTTCCCCTAAAACCCTCACAGCCATTCTGGTGGTCACAAATGGCTGGATTGCATCATTTGTTCCGGCTGAGTGGTATACCATTGTGTGGCTATAGCCCATCTTCCTTCTCCAATCATCCCTTGCTGGACACCAGGGTGCTTTCCAAGTCTTGGATATCAGGAGTAAGACTGTGGTGAACACAGCCATGCACATGTCTTTATGCGGTAGTCTTTCTGACTTTTTTGGATAAACAAGCGGCAGATTAATAGCTGGGTCATACGGGACATGGATACTTAAACTTCTGAGGCAGTTCCACACCTTTGGCATCGTGGCTGCACCGGGTTACACTCCCACCAGCAGTGCAGGAGGCTTCCCTTCTCTCCACCTCCTCTCTGACACTTGTTATTTCCTGTCTGCTTCCTTCTAGCCATGCTGACCACAGTGAGCTGCCATGGCCTTGCAGTTTGGATTTGCATTTTCCTGAGACTTAATGATGGTGAACAAGTTTTCATGCACCTACTGGCCCTCTTTCTGTCTTCTTCGGAGAAATCTCTGCTTCCATCTTTTGACCAGGTTTTCATTGGCTTGTTTTTTTTCTTGTGGAGACGTGCGAGTTGATTGTATCTTTGGGCTTTTCACCCCTTGTCCGATGTGTGGTTTGCAAACATCCTCTCCCAATTGTTGTGGTGTCTTAGTATTCAGTTGATGGTTTCCTTGAGTGGGCAGAAGTGTGTGCATTTGATGTGGTCCCGTTTGTTTCTTGTTTCCTTTGTTGCCCTTGCCCAGTCAGACATGCTTCTTCCAAATAGGCGGCTCAGACAGATGGCAAAGAGCACTCTGCCTAGGTCTTCTCCTACAAGGTTCACGGTTTCAAGTCTGCCATTCAAGGCTTTAATCCACTTCAGGTGGTGTGTGTGCCAGGTGTAACATCATGGTGTACTCTCGTTGTGTTCCATGTGGCTGTGCAGGCTTCCCAGCACCGTTTATTGTAGAGACTCTCCTTTCTCCGCTGTCTCCACTTGGCTCCCTGGTCCAAAATGGGCTGTCCATGCAAGTTTGAGTTGGGCTCTGGGCTCTCAATTGTTTTGCATGGGTCTTCATGCCTGTTTTGGGGCCCAGACTGTGCCGTTTCGGTACCTAGCGCTTCGTCCTCTATGTTGAAATCAGAAATTGTGACACGTGCCGCTTTGTTCGTTTTCCTGAGGATTCCTTTGCCTAGTCAGGGTCTCGCGTTGCTGGCTAGAAACTTTAGGATTCTCTCTTCTTCTCTGTGGCAAATACTGCTGCAACTTTGACTGGGATTGCATGGAATCCAGAGATTCCTTACTGCGGTATGAACCTTTCAAGTGTGTTAATCCTTCCATTCCTAGATCCCTCGATATCTTTTTTTTTCTTGTGTCTTCTTGAGTTTCTTTCCCCAAAGGTTTGCTAGTTTTTGAATTAACATAGAATTCACCTGTTTTGCTAAGGTTATTCACAGAGATCCTATTCTTCGTAATGGCAAGCTCCTGTTTTTTTGTTTTTTTTTTCCTTAGCTTCAGTTTTTCTATTCTTTGCAACTTTTAATTGGTTTTGTTTTGGCACAAGTGCATTGCTGTGCTCACATCTGCTGGCAATGCTCCTGTATTTGCTGTGGAAGTCTGGCCCTGTCCAACGTCCCTTCCCATCTGCCTCTACTCTACCTCGGACGCCTGCACCAGAACAACTGAAGCAGTGGTGAGGAGGCCCAAACCGAGGATTCCACCCAGCCCATACTGGGCCACAGACCCAGAAGGTGCGGACCTCACCACTGCACCACCGGCCGGCCACTTACATGTTCAGTGGCAACGTGCAGTTGAGTGCAATGGGAGTTAAATATACTAGTGAGCCCAACTCTAGCACTGTGTAGATGAGGCTAGGTTGTTTTTCGGGTCCATTGTGATGTCAGAGGATTTGTCATAATTGTGTCTCTGAGGTCCAGCATGCTTCCTGGATACAGGTTTCAGAGCCTGCTTGGAGCAGTCTCATAACTCACCCTTCCCAGTTAGCCCATGCTTGACCTTCGCTGCCGTTTTTTGGCTTGTGAATTTCTCTGACTTTCAAACGTTCCAGCAGAGTCTGTCTAAAGACGGACATCATCTTTCATTGTGGATAATTCAGGTGTGATTTCTGTTCACCTTCCATTTTCTGGGTCCTCTTTTTCTTTTCCATAGTATACTCGTCATGGTCTTTCTCAGCTATCTCCCTTAGACATGCTTATCAGTCCGTTCTCCTTCATTCCAAGTGATTAGTTTGTATTTCTTTAATCGCTGTATGTTCTCTATGGTGAGTTGTGAGTGCTTTCGTGACTCTTGGTTGTTGTCCTTGAATTTGCACCGGTCACTTGTAGGACTCTTGGCTACCCTAGCCAAGGTCAAACTAAGCACTGAGAACACGTGGTCATGTGGGTTGGTTTGACATCCTGAGATCAGAAACTCCAAATTCGAGGTGGTCCTGGCAACCCCCTTCACGGACACAATGTTTCCCAGACAACTTAGACAAATCGGATGAATTCCACTCTCCAGGAAAGATATTTTTCTGTCTCATTTCCGGATTTGGGAAGTTTCGAACTTGACCCCTGATCCTTGAACGTTCCCCTAGATTCCGTCCAGATACGGGCTTACTTAATTTTTATAGGGTGTGCCATTTGTTTGCCCTACATCCTCTACCCTGGCCTGTTTATTTTTCTTGAAACACAACTGTAAAGTTCTAATTTTCGTGCAACTTCCTTACATATGGTGTCAAAACACATAATCAATAATCCTTCTACGGCAAGAGGTAGGGGGAGAGAATTTCGATGGAGGCAAACAGAGCACACTAGCCTGGGAGGGCAGCCTTCACGAAGGAACGAAGCCCTGTGGAAGAGGGTGCTTTTCAGCACCCTTGTAGAGCACTTCCAAACAAAGAGACATACCCCAAGCGTGACAGGGCTCCATTCCTTCAAGGCTTCCAAGACATCTCTTGGGACACATTACCATGTGCCCAGTGGGCCCACGTGACACCAGAGCTTCGGAAAAAGAGACTGACCTTCAAAGAATGCTATGGGCCTTGGAAAGGAGGCATCGATTCTTCTCTTCAATGTCCTCAAGACATCTTTCTTGACTTTGCATTATGCTTAAGGCACAAGGGCACTGTAGGTGTGATGAACGCCAAGTCCGGCCACTTGTTTCCAATGAAGTTGCAAGCTTGAATCAGCATGACCTCCCCATAGACTTGAATAGATGACAATGTTCTCCTCTCCGTGCCTGTCCCTCTATTCTCACTTGTGGCCTAGGGTTCCTTTCTTATCCCTTGCATCAGACTCTGTTTTATCTCTTCTAGTTTCTGTGCCTGCTTTCTGTTTGCCAAACCTGTTTCTGGGTATCTGTCCCTTTAATAGCCTAGCCTAGGCCAATCCTCAGACTGTAACCATGCGGCCACCCTGGGGGACATGTTCACCGTGATGTCATAAGCGACCTCAAAATTCGAAGTTGTCCTGACAACCTCCGTGCACACAGAGTTTCACAGCCATCTCAGACCAGTCTGACTCCTCACCCTGTCTAGGTAGGATAGTTTTCCTTTTTCTGCAATTGTTGTCACTTTCTATCTTTCTCCTTGAACTTCGAAAGGGCTCCTACATTCTCTCTAGACACTGGTTTCACTCCTGTAAGATTATCCTGGGTTTTATCTCTTATATCTTGGGTAGATGGCAAAATGGGTGGACCTTACCCAGAAAAAGTCCTGGACTCCCTCACAAGTTGAAGTTGCCCAGGGAATGTTCTGATGCACAATGATGGTGTCATCTCGTGGCACTCTGCCAATTCCACCTTGGCAGGTCACAAGATTTCCTTCCTTCTGCCTTTGGGAAGTGTACCAGATACTTCCATAGATTGTAATATTCTTATGGTTCCTTTTCTTGTGCGTATTGATAACGTATCCTCACAATTGCTGCTTATTTATGATCTCTGCCCGCACCATACCATGAAATCTATATTTCCTAACACTACTAATGTGATATGCACTCGTAATGTGAAACAGTGAGGCCCGGGCCGCCCAAGCGGAATGTGGGCACTTACCTGCTCCACCACAGGGCCGGCCCTGAATTGTACTTTTGGACCAACCTTTTGCCTGAACTTGGGAAGACGTGGGCCTGTTTGGATTATTCGTGAAGGTGATTAGTAATAACATCATGGACGGTAACATTTTCCGTTCGTTCATGGGTTTAGGACTGATCATGTTCTCTTCGTAGTATTCCTCTTCACCTATTTGGAATGGTCTGCCTTTCTGTAGCATCTGTAAGCATTTGGAGGTGATTTTCCATCCTTGGAAGTTCACCTTCCGTAAACTCTTTCCGCCCCCAAAGCTTTATGACATCATTCTGGACCCCTTTTTGGATTTTTGATTTGAGGTGAATTTATAGCCATGACCCTGCATTAGAACGTACTATAACTTCCAGATTCACATCCTCATTGCTTTAGACTTCTGTGTAGCTTACATCATCTTCACCAGTGTAAGACTAATCACAGGCCCTCACCACACACTTGTGCCTAATCTTCTCTTTCACCCTCCGTCACCGCCCCTCTTTGCCTCTGGGAGCCCGCATACAAATGTTCAGTGCCACCTGATGGTTAGTGCTTGCTTTTTCTTCGCCTTGTAAGTGAGATTCTATGGTATTTGAATTTCTCACTGGGGCTTGTTACACTTCCCCTAAAACCCTCACAGCCATTCTGGTGGTCACAAATGGCTGGATTGCATCATTTGTTCCGGCTGAGTGGTATACCATTGTGTGGCTATAGCCCATCTTCCTTCTCCAATCATCCCTTGCTGGACACCAGGGTGCTTTCCAAGTCTTGGATATCAGGAGTAAGACTGTGGTGAACACAGCCATGCACATGTCTTTATGCGGTAGTCTTTCTGACTTTTTTGGATAAACAAGCGGCAGATTAATAGCTGGGTCATACGGGACATGGATACTTAAATTTCTGAGGCAGTTCCACACCTTTGGCATCGTGGCTGCACCGGGTTACACTCCCACCAGCAGTGCAGGAGGCTTCCCTTCTCTCCACCTCCTCCCTGACACTTGTTATTTCCTGTCTGCTTCCTTCTAGCCATGCTGACCACAGTGAGCTGCCATGGCCTTGCAGTTTGGATTTGCATTTTCCTGAGACTTAATGATGGTGAACAAGTTTTCATGCACCTACTGGCCCTCTTTCTGTCTTCTTCGGAGAAATCTCTGCTTCCATCTTTTGACCAGGTTTTCATTGGCTTGTTTTTTTTCTTGTGGAGACGTGCGAGTTGATTGTATCTTTGGGCTTTTCACCCCTTGTCCGATGTGTGGTTTGCAAACATCCTCTCCCAATTGTTGTGGTGTCTTAGTATTCAGTTGATGGTTTCCTTGAGTGGGCAGAAGTGTGTGCATTTGATGTGGTCCCGTTTGTTTCTTGTTTCCTTTGTTGCCCTTGCCCAGTCAGACATGCTTCTTCCAAATAGGCGGCTCAGACAGATGGCAAAGAGCACTCTGCCTAGGTCTTCTCCTACAAGGTTCACGGTTTCAAGTCTGCCATTCAAGGCTTTAATCCACTTCAGGTGGTGTGTGTGCCAGGTGTAACATCATGGTGTACTCTCGTTGTGTTCCATGTGGCTGTGCAGGCTTCCCAGCACCGTTTATTGTAGAGACTCTCCTTTCTCCGCTGTCTCCACTTGGCTCCCTGGTCCAAAATGGGCTGTCCATGTAAGTTTGAGTTGGGCTCTGGGCTCTCAATTGTTTTGCATGGGTCTTCATGCCTGTTTTGGGGCCCAGACTGTGCCGTTTCGGTACCTAGCGCTTCGTCCTCTATGTTGAAATCAGAAATTGTGACACGTGCCGCTTTGTTCGTTTTCCTGAGGATTCCTTTGCCTAGTCAGGGTCTCGTGTTGCTGGCTAGAAACTTTAGGATTCTCTCTTCTTCTCTGTGGCAAATACTGCTGCAACTTTGACTGGGATTGCATGGAATCCAGAGATTCCTTACTGCGGTATGAACCTTTCAAGTGTGTTAATCCTTCCATTCCTAGATCCCTCGATATCTTTTTTTTTCTTGTGTCTTCTTGAGTTTCTTTCCCCAAAGGTTTGCTAGTTTTTGAATTAACATAGAATTCACCTGTTTTGCTAAGGTTATTCACAGAGATCCTATTCTTCGTAATGGCAAGCTCCTGTTTTTTTTTTTTTTTTTTTTTCTTAGCTTCAGTTTTTCTATTCTTTGCAACTTTTAATTGGTTTTGTTTTGGCACAAGTGCATTGCTGTGCTCACATCTGCTGGCAATGCTCCTGTATTTGCTGTGGAAGTGTGGCCCTGTCCAACGTCCCTTCCCATCTGCCTCTACTCTACCTCGGACGCCTGCACCAGAACAACTGAAGCAGTGGTGAGGAGGCCCAAACCGAGGATTCCACCCAGCCCATACTGGGCCACAGACCCAGAAGGTGCGGACCTCACCACTGCACCACCGGCCGGCCACTTACATGTTCAGTGGCAACGTGCAGTTGAGTGCAATGGGAGTTAAATATACTAGTGAGCCCAACTCTAGCACTGTGTAGATGAGGCTAGGTTGTTTTTCGGGTCCATTGTGATGTCAGAGGATTTGTCATAATTGTGTCTCTGAGGTCCAGCATGCTTCCTGGATACAGGTTTCAGAGCCTGCTTGGAGCAGTCTCATAACTCACCCTTCCCACTTAGCCCATGCTTGACCTTCGCTGCCGTTTTTTGGCTTGTGAATTTCTCTGACTTTCAAACGTTCCAGCAGAGTCTGTCTAAAGACGGACATCATCTTTCATTGTGGATAATTCAGGTGTGATTTCTGTTCACCTTCCATTTTCTGGGTCCTCTTTTTCTTTTCCATAGTATACTCGTCATGGTCTTTCTCAGCTATCTCCCTTAGACATGCTTATCAGTCCGTTCTCCTTCATTCCAAGGGATTAGTTTGTATTTCTTTAATCGCTGTATGTTCTCTAGGGTGAGGTGTGAGTGCTTTCGTGACTCTTGGTTGTTGTCCTTGAATTTGCACCGGTCACTTGTAGGACTCTTGGCTACCCTAGCCAAGGTCAAACTAAGCACTGAGAACACGTGGTCATGTGGGTTGGTTTGACATCCTGAGATCAGAAACTCCAAATTCGAGGTGGTCCTGGCAACCCCCTTCACGGACACAATGTTTCCAAGACAACTTAGACAAATCGGATGAATTCCACTCTCCAGGAAAGATATTTTTCTGTCTCTTTTCCGGATTTGGGAAGTTTCGAACTTGACCCCTGATCCTTGAACGTTCCCCTAGATTCCGTCCAGATACGGGCTTACTTAATTTTTATAGGGTGTGCCATTTGTTTGCCCTACATCCTCTACCCTGGCCTGTTTATTTTTCTTGAAACACAACTGTAAAGTTCTAATTTTCGTGCAACTTCCTTACATATGGTGTCAAAACACATAATCAATAATCCTTCTACGGCAAGAGGTAGGGGGAGAGAATTTCGATGGAGGCAAACAGAGCACACTAGCCTGGGAGGGCAGCCTTCACGAAGGAACGAAGCCCTGTGGAAGAGGGTGCTTTTCAGCACCCTTGTAGAGCACTTCCAAACAAAGAGACATACCCCAAGTGTGACAGGGCTCCATTCCTTCAAGGCTTCCAAGACATCTCTTGGGACACATTACCATGTGCCCAGTGGGCCCACGTGACACCAGAGCTTCGGAAAAAGAGACTGACCTTCAAAGAATGCTATGGGCCTTGGAAAGGAGGCATCGATTCTTCTCTTCAATGTCCTCAAGACATCTTTCTTGACTTTGCATTATGCTTAAGGCACAAGGGCACTGTAGGTGTGATGAACGCCAAGTCCGGCCACTTGTTTCCAATGAAGTTGCAAGCTTGAATCAGCATGACCTCCCCATAGAATTGAATAGATGACAATGTTCTCCTCTCCGTGCCTGTCCCTCTATTCTCACTTGTGGCCTAGGGTTCCTTTCTTATCCCTTGCATCAGACTCTGTTTTATCTCTTCTAGTTTCTGTGCCTGCTTTCTGTTTGCCAAACCTGTTTCTGGGTATCTGTCCCTTTAATAGCCTAGCCTAGGCCAATCCTCAGACTGTAACCATGCGGCCACCCTGGGGGACATGTTCACCGTGATGTCATAAGCGACCTCAAAATTCGAAGTTGTCCTGACAACCTCCGTGCACACAGAGTTTCACAGCCATCTCAGACCAGTCTGACTCCTCACCCTGTCTAGGTAGGATAGTTTTCCTTTTTCTGCAATTGTTGTCAGTTTCTATCTTTCTCCTTGAACTTCGAAAGGGCTCCTACATTCTCTCTAGACACTGGTTTCACTCCTGTAAGATTATCCTGGGTTTTATCTCTTATATCTTGGGTAGATGGCAAAATGGGTGGACCTTACCCAGAAAAAGTCCTGGACTCCCTCACAAGTTGAAGTTGCCCAGGGAATGTTCTGATGCACAATGATGGTGTCATCTCGTGGCACTCTGCCAATTCCACCTTGGCAGGTCACAAGATTTCCTTCCTTCTGCCTTTGGGAAGTGTACCAGATACTTCCATAGATTGTAATATTCTTATGGTTCCTTTTCTTGTGCGTATTGATAACGTATCCTCACAATTGCTGCTTATTTATGATCTCTGCCCGCACCATACCATGAAATCTATATTTCCTAACACTACTAATGTGATATGCACTCGTAATGTGAAACAGTGAGGCCCGGGCCGCCCAAGCGGAATGTGGGCACTTACCTGCTCCACCACAGGGCCGGCCCTGAATTGTACTTTTGGACCAACCTTTTGCCTGAACTTGGGAAGACGTGGGCCTGTTTGGATTATTCGTGAAGGTGATTAGTAATAACATCATGGACGGTAACATTTTCCGTTCGTTCATGGGTTTAGGACTGATCATGTTCTCTTCGTAGTATTCCTCTTCACCTATTTGGAATGGTCTGCCTTTCTGTAGCATCTGTAAGCATTTGGAGGTGATTTTCCATCCTTGGAAGTTCACCTTCCGTAAACTCTTTCCGCCCCCAAAGCTTTATGACATCATTCTGGACCCCTTTTTGGATTTTTGATTTGAGGTGAATTTATAGCCATGACCCTGCATTAGAACGTACTATAACTTCCAGATTCACATCCTCATTGCTTTAGACTTCTGTGTAGCTTACATCATCTTCACCAGTGTAAGACTAATCACAGGCCCTCACCACACACTTGTGCCTAATCTTCTCTTTCACCCTCCGTCACCGCCCCTCTTTGCCTCTGGGAGCCCGCATACAAATGTTCAGTGCCACCTGTTGGTTAGTGCTTGCTTTTTCTTCGCCTTGTAAGTGAGATTCTATGGTATTTGAATTTCTCCCTGGGGCTTGTTACACTTCCCCTAAAACCCTCACAGCCATTCTGGTGGTCACAAATGGCTGGATTGCATCATTTGTTCCGGCTGAGTGGTATACCATTGTGTGGCTATAGCCCATCTTCCTTCTCCAATCATCCCTTGCTGGACACCAGGGTGCTTTCCAAGTCTTGGATATCAGGAGTAAGACTGTGGTGAACACAGCCATGCACATGTCTTTATGCGGTAGTCTTTCTGACTTTTTTGGATAAACAAGCGGCAGATTAATAGCTGGGTCATACGGGACATGGATACTTAAACTTCTGAGGCAGTTCCACACCTTTGGCATCGTGGCTGCACCGGGTTACACTCCCACCAGCAGTGCAGGAGGCTTCCCTTCTCTCCACCTCCTCTCTGACACTTGTTATTTCCTGTCTGCTTCCTTCTAGCCATGCTGACCACAGTGAGCTGCCATGGCCTTGCAGTTTGGATTTGCATTTTCCTGAGACTTAATGATGGTGAACAAGTTTTCATGCACCTACTGGCCCTCTTTCTGTCTTCTTCGGAGAAATCTCTGCTTCCATCTTTTGACCAGGTTTTCATTGGCTTGTTTTTTTTCTTGTGGAGACGTGCGAGTTGATTGTATCTTTGGGCTTTTCACCCCTTGTCCGATGTGTGGTTTGCAAACATCCTCTCCCAATTGTTGTGGTGTCTTAGTATTCAGTTGATGGTTTCCTTGAGTGGGCAGAAGTGTGTGCATTTGATGTGGTCCCGTTTGTTTCTTGTTTCCTTTGTTGCCCTTGCCCAGTCAGACATGCTTCTTCCAAATAGGCGGCTCAGACAGATGGCAAAGAGCACTCTGCCTAGGTCTTCTCCTACAAGGTTCACGGTTTCAAGTCTGCCATTCAAGGCTTTAATCCACTTCAGGTGGTGTGTGTGCCAGGTGTAACATCATGGTGTACTCTCGTTGTGTTCCATGTGGCTGTGCAGGCTTCCCAGCACCGTTTATTGTAGAGACTCTCCTTTCTCCGCTGTCTCCACTTGGCTCCCTGGTCCAAAATGGGCTGTCCATGTAAGTTTGAGTTGGGCTCTGGGCTCTCAATTGTTTTGCATGGGTCTTCATGCCTGTTTTGGGGCCCAGACTGTGCCGTTTCGGTACCTAGCGCTTCGTCCTCTATGTTGAAATCAGAAATTGTGACACGTGCTGCTTTGTTCGTTTTCCTGAGGATTCCTTTGCCTAGTCAGGGTCTCGTGTTGCTGGCTAGAAACTTTAGGATTCTCTCTTCTTCTCTGTGGCAAATACTGCTGCAACTTTGACTGGGATTGCATGGAATCCAGAGATTCCTTACTGCGGTATGAACCTTTCAAGTGTGTTAATCCTTCCATTCCTAGATCCCTCGATATCTTTTTTTTTCTTGTGTCTTCTTGAGTTTCTTTCCCCAAAGGTTTGCTAGTTTTTGAATTAACATAGAATTCACCTGTTTTGCTAAGGTTATTCACAGAGATCCTATTCTTCGTAATGGCAAGCTCCTGTTTTTTTGTTTTTTTTTCCTTAGCTTCAGTTTTTCTATTCTTTGCAACTTTTAATTGGTTTTGTTTTGGCACAAGTGCATTGCTGTGCTCACATCTGCTGGCAATGCTCCTGTATTTGCTGTGGAAGTGTGGCCCTGTCCAACGTCCCTTCCCATCTGCCTCTACTCTACCTCGGACGCCTGCACCCGAACAACTGAAGCAGTGGTGAGGAGGCCCAAACCGAGGATTCCACCCAGCCCATACTGGGCCACAGACCCAGAAGGTGCGGACCTCACCACTGCACCACCGGCCGGCCACTTACATGTTCAGTGGCAACGTGCAGTTGAGTGCAATGGGAGTTAAATATACTAGTGAGCCCAACTCTAGCACTGTGTAGATGAGGCTAGGTTGTTTTTCGGGTCCATTGTGATGTCAGAGGATTTGTCATAATTGTGTCTCTGAGGTCCAGCATGCTTCCTGGATACAGGTTTCAGAGCCTGCTTGGAGCAGTCTCATAACTCACCCTTCCCAGTTAGCCCATGCTTGACCTTCGCTGCCGTTTTTTGGCTTGTGAATTTCTCTGACTTTCAAACGTTCCAGCAGAGTCTGTCTAAAGACGGACATCATCTTTCATTGTGGATAATTCAGGTGTGATTTCTGTTCACCTTCCATTTTCTGGGTCCTCTTTTTCTTTTCCATAGTATACTCGTCATGGTCTTTCTCAGCTATCTCCCTTAGACATGCTTATCAGTCCGTTCTCCTTCATTCCAAGGGATTAGTTTGTATTTCGTTAATCGCTGTATGTTCTCTAGGGTGAGGTGTGAGTGCTTTCGTGACTCTTGGTTGTTGTCCTTGAATTTGCACCGGTCACTTGTAGGACTCTTGGCTACCCTAGCCAAGGTCAAACTAAGCACTGAGAACACGTGGTCATGTGGGTTGGTTTGACATCCTGAGATCAGAAACTCCAAATTCGAGGTGGTCCTGGCAACCCCCTTCACGGACACAATGTTTCCAAGACAACTTAGACAAATCGGATGAATTCCACTCTCCAGGAAAGATATTTTTCTGTCTCTTTTCCGGATTTGGGAAGTTTCGAACTTGACCCCTGATCCTTGAACGTTCCCCTAGATTCCGTCCAGATACGGGCTTACTTAATTTTTATAGGGTGTGCCATTTGTTTGCCCTACATCCTCTACCCTGGCCTGTTTATTTTTCTTGAAACACAACTGTAAAGTTCTAATTTTCGTGCAACTTCCTTACATATGGTGTCAAAACACATAATCAATAATCCTTCTACGGCAAGAGGTAGGGGGAGAGAATTTCGATGGAGGCAAACAGAGCACACTAGCCTGGGAGGGCAGCCTTCACGAAGGAACGAAGCCCTGTGGAAGAGGGTGCTTTTCAGCACCCTTGTAGAGCACTTCCAAACAAAGAGACATACCCCAAGCGTGACAGGGCTCCATTCATTCAAGGCTTCCAAGACATCTCTTGGGACACATTACCATGTGCCCAGTGGGCCCACGTGACACCAGAGCTTCGGAAAAAGAGACTGACCTTCAAAGAATGCTATGGGCCTTGGAAAGGAGGCATCGATTCTTCTCTTCAATGTCCTCAAGACATCTTTCTTGACTTTGCATTATGCTTAAGGCACAAGGGCACTGTAGGTGTGATGAACGCCAAGTCCGGCCACTTGTTTCCAATGAAGTTGCAAGCTTGAATCAGCATGACCTCCCCATAGAATTGAATAGATGACAATGTTCTCCTCTCCGTGCCTGTCCCTCTATTCTCACTTGTGGCCTAGGGTTCCTTTCTTATCCCTTGCATCAGACTCTGTTTTATCTCTTCTAGTTTCTGTGCCTGCTTTCTGTTTGCCAAACCTGTTTCTGGGTATCTGTCCCTTTAATAGCCTAGCCTAGGCCAATCCTCAGACTGTAACCATGCGGCCACCCTGGGGGACATGTTCACCGTGATGTCATAAGCGACCTCAAAATTCGAAGTTGTCCTGACAACCTCCGTGCACACAGAGTTTCACAGCCATCTCAGACCAGTCTGACTCCTCACCCTGTCTAGGTAGGATAGTTTTCCTTTTTCTGCAATTGTTGTCAGTTTCTATCTTTCTCCTTGAACTTCGAAAGGGCTCCTACATTCTCTCTAGACACTGGTTTCACTCCTGTAAGATTATCCTGGGTTTTATCTCTTATATCTTGGGTAGATGGCAAAATGGGTGGACCTTACCCAGAAAAAGTCCTGGACTCCCTCACACGTTGAAGTTGCCCAGGGAATGTTCTGATGCACAATGATGGTGTCATCTCGTGGCACTCTGCCAATTCCACCTTGGCAGGTCACAAGTTTTCCTTCCTTCTGCCTTTGGGAAGTGTACCAGATACTTCCATAGATTGTAATATTCTTATGGTTCCTTTTCTTGTGCGTATTGATAACGTATCCTCACAATTGCTGCTTATTTATGATCTCTGCCCGCACCATACCATGAAATCTATATTTCCTAACACTACTAATGTGATATGCACTCGTAATGTGAAACAGTGAGGCCCGGGCCGCCCAAGCGGAATGTGGGCACTTACCTGCTCCACCACAGGGCCGGCCCTGAATTGTACTTTTGGACCAACCTTTTGCCTGAACTTGGGAAGACGTGGGCCTGTTTGGATTATTCGTGAAGGTGATTAGTAATAACATCATGGACGGTAACATTTTCCGTTCGTTCATGGGTTTAGGACTGATCATGTTCTCTTCGTAGTATTCCTCTTCACCTATTTGGAATGGTCTGCCTTTCTGTAGCATCTGTAAGCATTTGGAGGTGATTTTCCATCCTTGGAAGTTCACCTTCCGTAAACTCTTTCCGCCCCCAAAGCTTTATGACATCATTCTGGACCCCTTTTTGGATTTTTGATTTGAGGTGAATTTCTAGCCATGACCCTGCATTAGAACGTACTATAACTTCCAGATTCACATCCTCATTGCTTTAGACTTCTGTGTAGCTTACATCATCTTCACCAGTGTAAGACTAATCACAGGCCCTCACCACACACTTGTGCCTAATCTTCTCTTTCACCCTCCGTCACCGCCCCTCTTTGCCTCTGGGAGCCCGCATACAAATGTTCAGTGCCACCTGTTGGTTAGTGCTTGCTTTTTCTTCGCCTTGTAAGTGAGATTCTATGGTATTTGAATTTCTCCCTGGGGCTTGTTACACTTCCCCTAAAACCCTCACAGCCATTCTGGTGGTCACAAATGGCTGGATTGCATCATTTGTTCCGGCTGAGTGGTATACCATTGTGTGGCTATAGCCCATCTTCCTTCTCCAATCATCCCTTGCTGGACACCAGGGTGCTTTCCAAGTCTTGGATATCAGGAGTAAGACTGTGGTGAACACAGCCATGCACATGTCTTTATGCGGTAGTCTTTCTGACTTTTTTGGATAAACAAGCGGCAGATTAATAGCTGGGTCATACGGGACATGGATACTTAAACTTCTGAGGCAGTTCCACACCTTTGGCATCGTGGCTGCACCGGGTTACACTCCCACCAGCAGTGCAGGAGGCTTCCCTTCTCTCCACCTCCTCTCTGACACTTGTTATTTCCTGTCTGCTTCCTTCTAGCCATGCTGACCACAGTGAGCTGCCATGGCCTTGCAGTTTGGATTTGCATTTTCCTGAGACTTAATGATGGTGAACAAGTTTTCATGCACCTACTGGCCCTCTTTCTGTCTTCTTCGGAGAAATCTCTGCTTCCATCTTTTGACCAGGTTTTCATTGGCTTGTTTTTTTTCTTGTGGAGACGTGCGAGTTGATTGTATCTTTGGGCTTTTCACCCCTTGTCCGATGTGTGGTTTGCAAACATCCTCTCCCAATTGTTGTGGTGTCTTAGTATTCAGTTGATGGTTTCCTTGAGTGGGCAGAAGTGTGTGCATTTGATGTGGTCCCGTTTGTTTCTTGTTTCCTTTGTTGCCCTTGCCCAGTCAGACATGCTTCTTCCCAATAGGCGGCTCAGACAGATGGCAAAGAGCACTCTGCCTAGGTCTTCTCCTACAAGGTTCACGGTTTCAAGTCTGCCATTCAAGGCTTTAATCCACTTCAGGTGGTGTGTGTGCCAGGTGTAACATCATGGTGTACTCTCGTTGTGTTCCATGTGGCTGTGCAGGCTTCCCAGCACCGTTTATTGTAGAGACTCTCCTTTCTCCGCTGTCTCCACTTGGCTCCCTGGTCCAAAATGGGCTGTCCATGTAAGTTTGAGTTGGGCTCTGGGCTCTCAATTGTTTTGCATGGGTCTTCATGCCTGTTTTGGGGCCCAGACTGTGCCGTTTCGGTACCTAGCGCTTCGTCCTCTATGTTGAAATCAGAAATTGTGACACGTGCTGCTTTGTTCGTTTTCCTGAGGATTCCTTTGCCTAGTCAGGGTCTCGTGTTGCTGGCTAGAAACTTTAGGATTCTCTCTTCTTCTCTGTGGCAAATACTGCTGCAACTTTGACTGGGATTGCATGGAATCCAGAGATTCCTTACTGCGGTATGAACCTTTCAAGTGTGTTAATCCTTCCATTCCTAGATCCCTCGATATCTTTTTTTTTCTTGTGTCTTCTTGAGTTTCTTTCCCCAAAGGTTTGCTAGTTTTTGAATTAACATAGAATTCACCTGTTTTGCTAAGGTTATTCACAGAGATCCTATTCTTCGTAATGGCAAGCTCCTGTTTTTTTGTTTTTTTTTTCCTTAGCTTCAGTTTTTCTATTCTTTGCAACTTTTAATTGGTTTTGTTTTGGCACAAGTGCATTGCTGTGCTCACATCTGCTGGCAATGCTCCTGTATTTGCTGTGGAAGTCTGGCCCTGTCCAACGTCCCTTCCCATCTGCCTCTACTCTACCTCGGACGCCTGCACCAGAACAACTGAAGCAGTGGTGAGGAGGCCCAAACCGAGGATTCCACCCAGCCCATACTGGGCCACAGACCCAGAAGGTGCGGACCTCACCACTGCACCACCGGCCGGCCACTTACATGTTCAGTGGCAACGTGCAGTTGAGTGCAATGGGAGTTAAATATACTAGTGAGCCCAACTCTAGCACTGTGTAGATGAGGCTAGGTTGTTTTTCGGGTCCATTGTGATGTCAGAGGATTTGTCATAATTGTGTCTCTGAGGTCCAGCATGCTTCCTGGATACAGGTTTCAGAGCCTGCTTGGAGCAGTCTCATAACTCACCCTTCCCAGTTAGCCCATGCTTGACCTTCGCTGCCGTTTTTTGGCTTGTGAATTTCTCTGACTTTCAAACGTTCCAGCAGAGTCTGTCTAAAGACGGACATCATCTTTCATTGTGGATAATTCAGGTGTGATTTCTGTTCACCTTCCATTTTCTGGGTCCTCTTTTTCTTTTCCATAGTATACTCGTCATGGTCTTTCTCAGCTATCTCCCTTAGACATGCTTATCAGTCCGTTCTCCTTCATTCCAAGGGATTAGTTTGTATTTCTTTAATCGCTGTATGTTCTCTAGGGTGAGGTGTGAGTGCTTTCGTGACTCTTGGTTGTTGTCCTTGAATTTGCACCGGTCACTTGTAGGACTCTTGGCTACCCTAGCCAAGGTCAAACTAAGCACTGAGAACACGTGGTCATGTGGGTTGGTTTGACATCCTGAGATCAGAAACTCCAAATTCGAGGTGGTCCTGGCAACCCCCTTCACGGACACAATGTTTCCAAGACAACTTAGACAAATCGGATGAATTCCACTCTCCAGGAAAGATATTTTTCTGTCTCTTTTCCGGATTTGGGAAGTTTCGAACTTGACCCCTGATCCTTGAACGTTCCCCTAGATTCCGTCCAGATACGGGCTTACTTAATTTTTATAGGGTGTGCCATTTGTTTGCCCTACATCCTCTACCCTGGCCTGTTTATTTTTCTTGAAACACAACTGTAAAGTTCTAATTTTCGTGCAACTTCCTTACATATGGTGTCAAAACACATAATCAATAATCCTTCTACGGCAAGAGGTAGGGGGAGAGAATTTCCATGGAGGCAAACAGAGCACACTAGCCTGGGAGGGCAGCCTTCACGAAGGAACGAAGCCCTGTGGAAGAGGGTGCTTTTCAGCACCCTTGTAGAGCACTTCCAAACAAAGAGACATACCCCAAGCGTGACAGGGCTCCATTCCTTCAAGGCTTCCAAGACATCTCTTGGGACACATTACCATGTGCCCAGTGGGCCCACGTGACACCAGAGCTTCGGAAAAAGAGACTGACCTGCAAAGAATGCTATGGGCCTTGGAAAGGAGGCATCGATTCTTCTCTTCAATGTCCTCAAGACATCTTTCTTGACTTTGCATTATGCTTAAGGCACAAGGGCACTGTAGGTGTGATGAACGCCAAGTCCGGCCACTTGTTTCCAATGAAGTTGCAAGCTTGAATCAGCATGACCTCCCCATAGACTTGAATAGATGACAATGTTCTCCTCTCCGTGCCTGTCCCTCTATTCTCACTTGTGGCCTAGGGTTCCTTTCTTATCCCTTGCATCAGACTCTGTTTTATCTCTTCTAGTTTCTGTGCCTGCTTTCTGTTTGCCAAACCTGTTTCTGGGTATCTGTCCCTTTAATAGCCTAGCCTAGGCCAATCCTCAGACTGTAACCATGCGGCCACCCTGGGGGACATGTTCACCGTGATGTCATAAGCGACCTCAAAATTCGAAGTTGTCCTGACAACCTCCGTGCACACAGAGTTTCACAGCCATCTCAGACCAGTCTGACTCCTCACCCTGTCTAGGTAGGATAGTTTTCCTTTTTCTGCAATTGTTGTCAGTTTCTATCTTTCTCCTTGAACTTCGAAAGGGCTCCTACATTCTCTCTAGACACTGGTTTCACTCCTGTAAGATTATCCTGGGTTTTATCTCTTATATCTTGGGTAGATGGCAAAATGGGTGGACCTTACCCAGAAAAAGTCCTGGACTCCCTCACAAGTTGAAGTTGCCCAGGGAATGTTCTGATGCACAATGAGGGTGTCATCTCGTGGCACTCTGCCAATTCCACCTTGGCAGGTCACAAGTTTTCCTTCCTTCTGCCTTTGGGAAGTGTACCAGATACTTCCATAGATTGTAATATTCTTATGGTTCCTTTTCTTGTGCGTATTGATAACGTATCCTCACAATTGCTGCTTATTTATGATCTCTGCCCGCACCATACCATGAAATCTATATTTCCTAACACTACTAATGTGATATGCACTCGTAATGTGAAACAGTGAGGCCCGGGCCGCCCAAGCGGAATGTGGGCACTTACCTGCTCCACCACAGGGCCGGCCCTGAATTGTACTTTTGGACCAACCTTTTGCCTGAACTTGGGAAGACGTGGGCCTGTTTGGATTATTCGTGAAGGTGATTAGTAAGAACATCATGGACGGTAACATTTTCCGTTCGTTCATGGGTTTAGGACTGATCATGTTCTCTTCGTAGTATTCCTCTTCACCTATTTGGAATGGTCTGCCTTTCTGTAGCATCTGTAAGCATTTGGAGGTGATTTTCCATCCTTGGAAGTTCACCTTCCGTAAACTCTTTCCGCCCCCAAAGCTTTATGACATCATTCTGGACCCCTTTTTGGATTTTTGATTTGAGGTGAATTTCTAGCCATGACCCTGCATTAGAACGTACTATAACTTCCAGATTCACATCCTCATTGCTTTAGACTTCTGTGTAGCTTACATCATCTTCACCAGTGTAAGACTAATCACAGGCCCTCACCACACACTTGTGCCTAATCTTCTCTTTCACCCTCCGTCACCGCCCCTCTTTGCCTCTGGGAGCCCGCATACAAATGTTCAGTGCCACCTGTTGGTTAGTGCTTGCTTTTTCTTCTCCTTGTAAGTGAGATTCTATGGTATTTGAATTTCTCCCTGGGGCTTGTTACACTTCCCCTAAAACCCTCACAGCCATTCTGGTGGTCACAAATGGCTGGATTGCATCATTTGTTCCGGCTGAGTGGTATACCATTGTGTGGCTATAGCCCATCTTCCTTCTCCAATCATCCCTTGCTGGACACCAGGGTGCTTTCCAAGTCTTGGATATCAGGAGTAAGACTGTGGTGAACACAGCCATGCACATGTCTTTATGCGGTAGTCTTTCTGACTTTTTTGGATAAACAAGCGGCAGATTAATAGCTGGGTCATACGGGACATGGATACTTAAACTTCTGAGGCAGTTCCACACCTTTGGCATCGTGGCTGCACCGGGTTACACTCCCACCAGCAGTGCAGGAGGCTTCCCTTCTCTCCACCTCCTCTCTGACACTTGTTATTTCCTGTCTGCTTCCTTCTAGCCATGCTGACCACAGTGAGCTGCCATGGCCTTGCAGTTTGGATTTGCATTTTCCTGAGACTTAATGATGGTGAACAAGTTTTCATGCACCTACTGGCCCTCTTTCTGTCTTCTTCGGAGAAATCTCTGCTTCCATCTTTTGACCAGGTTTTCATTGGCTTGTTTTTTTTCTTGTGGAGACGTGCGAGTTGATTGTATCTTTGGGCTTTTCACCCCTTGTCCGATGTGTGGTTTGCAAACATCCTCTCCCAATTGTTGTGGTGTCTTAGTATTCAGTTGATGGTTTCCTTGAGTGGGCAGAAGTGTGTGCATTTGATGTGGTCCCGTTTGTTTCTTGTTTCCTTTGTTGCCCTTGCCCAGTCAGACATGCTTCTTCCCAATAGGCGGCTCAGACAGATGGCAAAGAGCACTCTGCCTAGGTCTTCTCCTACAAGGTTCACGGTTTCAAGTCTGCCATTCAAGGCTTTAATCCACTTCAGGTGGTGTGTGTGCCAGGTGTAACATCATGGTGTACTCTCGTTGTGTTCCATGTGGCTGTGCAGGCTTCCCAGCACCGTTTATTGTAGAGACTCTCCTTTCTCCGCTGTCTCCACTTGGCTCCCTGGTCCAAAATGGGCTGTCCATGTAAGTTTGAGTTGGGCTCTGGGCTCTCAATTGTTTTGCATGGGTCTTCATGCCTGTTTTGGGGCCCAGACTGTGCCGTTTCGGTACCTAGCGCTTCGTCCTCTATGTTGAAATCAGAAATTGTGACACGTGCTGCTTTGTTCGTTTTCCTGAGGATTCCTTTGCCTAGTCAGGGTCTCGTGTTGCTGGCTAGAAACTTTAGGATTCTCTCTTCTTCTCTGTGGCAAATACTGCTGCAACTTTGACTGGGATTGCATGGAATCCAGAGATTCCTTACTGCGGTATGAACCTTTCAAGTGTGTTAATCCTTCCATTCCTAGATCCCTCGATATCTTTTTTTTTCTTGTGTCTTCTTGAGTTTCTTTCCCCAAAGGTTTGCTAGTTTTTGAATTAACATAGAATTCACCTGTTTTGCTAAGGTTATTCACAGAGATCCTATTCTTCGTAATGGCAAGCTCCTGTTTTTTTGTTTTTTTTTTCCTTAGCTTCAGTTTTTCTATTCTTTGCAACTTTTAATTGGTTTTGTTTTGGCACAAGTGCATTGCTGTGCTCACATCTGCTGGCAATGCTCCTGTATTTGCTGTGGAAGTCTGGCCCTGTCCAACGTCCCTTCCCATCTGCCTCTACTCTACCTCGGACGCCTGCACCAGAACAACTGAAGCAGTGGTGAGGAGGCCCAAACCGAGGATTCCACCCAGCCCATACTGGGCCACAGACCCAGAAGGTGCGGACCTCACCACTGCACCACCGGCCGGCCACTTACATGTTCAGTGGCAACGTGCAGTTGAGTGCAATGGGAGTTAAATATACTAGTGAGCCCAACTCTAGCACTGTGTAGATGAGGCTAGGTTGTTTTTCGGGTCCATTGTGATGTCAGAGGATTTGTCATAATTGTGTCTCTGAGGTCCAGCATGCTTCCTGGATACAGGTTTCAGAGCCTGCTTGGAGCAGTCTCATAACTCACCCTTCCCAGTTAGCCCATGCTTGACCTTCGCTGCCGTTTTTTGGCTTGTGAATTTCTCTGACTTTCAAACGTTCCAGCAGAGTCTGTCTAAAGACGGACATCATCTTTCATTGTGGATAATTCAGGTGTGATTTCTGTTCACCTTCCATTTTCTGGGTCCTCTTTTTCTTTTCCATAGTATACTCGTCATGGTCTTTCTCAGCTATCTCCCTTAGACATGCTTATCAGTCCGTTCTCCTTCATTCCAAGGGATTAGTTTGTATTTCTTTAATCGCTGTATGTTCTCTAGGGTGAGGTGTGAGTGCTTTCGTGACTCTTGGTTGTTGTCCTTGAATTTGCACCGGTCACTTGTAGGACTCTTGGCTACCCTAGCCAAGGTCAAACTAAGCACTGAGAACACGTGGTCATGTGGGTTGGTTTGACATCCTGAGATCAGAAACTCCAAATTCGAGGTGGTCCTGGCAACCCCCTTCACGGACACAATGTTTCCAAGACAACTTAGACAAATCGGATGAATTCCACTCTCCAGGAAAGATATTTTTCTGTCTCTTTTCCGGATTTGGGAAGTTTCGAACTTGACCCCTGATCCTTGAACGTTCCCCTAGATTCCGTCCAGATACGGGCTTACTTAATTTTTATAGGGTGTGCCATTTGTTTGCCCTACATCCTCTACCCTGGCCTGTTTATTTTTCTTGAAACACAACTGTAAAGTTCTAATTTTCGTGCAACTTCCTTACATATGGTGTCAAAACACATAATCAATAATCCTTCTACGGCAAGAGGTAGGGGGAGAGAATTTCGATGGAGGCAAACAGAGCACACTAGCCTGGGAGGGCAGCCTTCACGAAGGAACGAAGCCCTGTGGAAGAGGGTGCTTTTCAGCACCCTTGTAGAGCACTTCCAAACAAAGAGACATACCCCAAGCGTGACAGGGCTCCATTCCTTCAAGGCTTCCAAGACATCTCTTGGGACACATTACCATGTGCCCAGTGGGCCCACGTGACACCAGAGCTTCGGAAAAAGAGACTGACCTTCAAAGAATGCTATGGGCCTTGGAAAGGAGGCATCGATTCTTCTCTTCAATGTCCTCAAGACATCTTTCTTGACTTTGCATTATGCTTAAGGCACAAGGGCACTGTAGGTGTGATGAACGCCAAGTCCGGCCACTTGTTTCCAATGAAGTTGCAAGCTTGAATCAGCATGACCTCCCCATAGACTTGAATAGATGACAATGTTCTCCTCTCCGTGCCTGTCCCTCTATTCTCACTTGTGGCCTAGGGTTCCTTTCTTATCCCTTGCATCAGACTCTGTTTTATCTCTTCTAGTTTCTGTGCCTGCTTTCTGTTTGCCAAACCTGTTTCTGGGTATCTGTCCCTTTAATAGCCTAGCCTAGGCCAATCCTCAGACTGTAACCATGCGGCCACCCTGGGGGACATGTTCACCGTGATGTCATAAGCGACCTCAAAATTCGAAGTTGTCCTGACAACCTCCGTGCACACAGAGTTTCACAGCCATCTCAGACCAGTCTGACTCCTCACCCTGTCTAGGTAGGATAGTTTTCCTTTTTCTGCAATTGTTGTCAGTTTCTATCTTTCTCCTTGAACTTCCAAAGGGCTCCTACATTCTCTCTAGACACTGGTTTCACTCCTGTAAGATTATCCTGGGTTTTATCTCTTATATCTTGGGTAGATGGCAAAATGGGTGGACCTTACCCAGAAAAAGTCCTGGACTCCCTCACAAGTTGAAGTTGCCCAGGGAATGTTCTGATGCACAATGAGGGTGTCATCTCGTGGCACTCTGCCAATTCCACCTTGGCAGGTCACAAGTTTTCCTTCCTTCTGCCTTTGGGAAGTGTACCAGATACTTCCATAGATTGTAATATTCTTATGGTTCCTTTTCTTGTGCGTATTGATAACGTATCCTCACAATTGCTGCTTATTTATGATCTCTGCCCGCACCATACCATGAAATCTATATTTCCTAACACTACTAATGTGATATGCACTCGTAATGTGAAACAGTGAGGCCCGGGCCGCCCAAGCGGAATGTGGGCACTTACCTGCTCCACCACAGGGCCGGCCCTGAATTGTACTTTTGGACCAACCTTTTGCCTGAACTTGGGAAGACGTGGGCCTGTTTGGATTATTCGTGAAGGTGATTAGTAAGAACATCATGGACGGTAACATTTTCCGTTCGTTCATGGGTTTAGGACTGATCATGTTCTCTTCGTAGTATTCCTCTTCACCTATTTGGAATGGTCTGCCTTTCTGTAGCATCTGTAAGCATTTGGAGGTGATTTTCCATCCTTGGAAGTTCACCTTCCGTAAACTCTTTCCGCCCCCAAAGCTTTATGACATCATTCTGGACCCCTTTTTGGATTTTTGATTTGAGGTGAATTTCTAGCCATGACCCTGCATTAGAACGTACTATAACTTCCAGATTCACATCCTCATTGCTTTAGACTTCTGTGTAGCTTACATCATCTTCACCAGTGTAAGACTAATCACAGGCCCTCACCACACACTTGTGCCTAATCTTCTCTTTCACCCTCCGTCACCGCCCCTCTTTGCCTCTGGGAGCCCGCATACAAATGTTCAGTGCCACCTGTTGGTTAGTGCTTGCTTTTTCTTCTCCTTGTAAGTGAGATTCTATGGTATTTGAATTTCTCCCTGGGGCTTGTTACACTTCCCCTAAAACCCTCACAGCCATTCTGGTGGTCACAAATGGCTGGATTGCATCATTTGTTCCGGCTGAGTGGTATACCATTGTGTGGCTATAGCCCATCTTCCTTCTCCAATCATCCCTTGCTGGACACCAGGGTGCTTTCCAAGTCTTGGATATCAGGAGTAAGACTGTGGTGAACACAGCCATGCACATGTCTTTATGCGGTAGTCTTTCTGACTTTTTTGGATAAACAAGCGGCAGATTAATAGCTGGGTCATACGGGACATGGATACTTAAACTTCTGAGGCAGTTCCACACCTTTGGCATCGTGGCTGCACCGGGTTACACTCCCACCAGCAGTGCAGGAGGCTTCCCTTCTCTCCACCTCCTCTCTGACACTTGTTATTTCCTGTCTGCTTCCTTCTAGCCATGCTGACCACAGTGAGCTGCCATGGCCTTGCAGTTTGGATTTGCATTTTCCTGAGACTTAATGATGGTGAACAAGTTTTCATGCACCTACTGGCCCTCTTTCTGTCTTCTTCGGAGAAATCTCTGCTTCCATCTTTTGACCAGGTTTTCATTGGCTTGTTTTTTTTCTTGTGGAGACGTGCGAGTTGATTGTATCTTTGGGCTTTTCACCCCTTGTCCGATGTGTGGTTTGCAAACATCCTCTCCCAATTGTTGTGGTGTCTTAGTATTCAGTTGATGGTTTCCTTGAGTGGGCAGAAGTGTGTGCATTTGATGTGGTCCCGTTTGTTTCTTGTTTCCTTTGTTGCCCTTGCCCAGTCAGACATGCTTCTTCCCAATAGGCGGCTCAGACAGATGGCAAAGAGCACTCTGCCTAGGTCTTCTCCTACAAGGTTCACGGTTTCAAGTCTGCCATTCAAGGCTTTAATCCACTTCAGGTGGTGTGTGTGCCAGGTGTAACATCATGGCGTACTCTCGTTGTGTTCCATGTGGCTGTGCAGGCTTCCCAGCACCGTTTATTGTAGAGACTCTCCTTTCTCCGCTGTCTCCACTTGGCTCCCTGGTCCAAAATGGGCTGTCCATGTAAGTTTGAGTTGGGCTCTGGGCTCTCAATTGTTTTGCATGGGTCTTCATGCCTGTTTTGGGGCCCAGACTGTGCCGTTTCGGTACCTAGCGCTTCGTCCTCTATGTTGAAATCAGAAATTGTGACACGTGCTGCTTTGTTCGTTTTCCTGAGGATTCCTTTGCCTAGTCAGGGTCTCGTGTTGCTGGCTAGAAACTTTAGGATTCTCTCTTCTTCTCTGTGGCAAATACTGCTGCAACTTTGACTGGGATTGCATGGAATCCAGAGATTCCTTACTGCGGTATGAACCTTTCAAGTGTGTTAATCCTTCCATTCCTAGATCCCTCGATATCTTTTTTTTTCTTGTGTCTTCTTGAGTTTCTTTCCCCAAAGGTTTGCTAGTTTTTGAATTAACATAGAATTCACCTGTTTTGCTAAGGTTATTCACAGAGATCCTATTCTTCGTAATGGCAAGCTCCTGTTTTTTTGGTTTTTTTTTCCTTAGCTTCAGTTTTTCTATTCTTTGCAACTTTTAATTGGTTTTGTTTTGGCACAAGTGCATTGCTGTGCTCACATCTGCTGGCAATGCTCCTGTATTTGCTGTGGAAGTCTGGCCCTGTCCAACGTCCCTTCCCATCTGCCTCTACTCTACCTCGGACGCCTGCACCAGAACAACTGAAGCAGTGGTGAGGAGGCCCAAACCGAGGATTCCACCCAGCCCATACTGGGCCACAGACCCAGAAGGTGCGGACCTCACCACTGCACCACCGGCCGGCCACTTACATGTTCAGTGGCAACGTGCAGTTGAGTGCAATGGGAGTTAAATATACTAGTGAGCCCAACTCTAGCACTGTGTAGATGAGGCTAGGTTGTTTTTCGGGTCCATTGTGATGTCAGAGGATTTGTCATAATTGTGTCTCTGAGGTCCAGCATGCTTCCTGGATACAGGTTTCAGAGCCTGCTTGGAGCAGTCTCATAACTCACCCTTCCCAGTTAGCCCATGCTTGACCTTCGCTGCCGTTTTTTGGCTTGTGAATTTCTCTGACTTTCAAACGTTCCAGCAGAGTCTGTCTAAAGACGGACATCATCTTTCATTGTGGATAATTCAGGTGTGATTTCTGTTCACCTTCCATTTTCTGGGTCCTCTTTTTCTTTTCCATAGTATACTCGTCATGGTCTTTCTCAGCTATCTCCCTTAGACATGCTTATCAGTCCGTTCTCCTTCATTCCAAGGGATTAGTTTGTATTTCTTTAATCGCTGTATGTTCTCTAGGGTGAGGTGTGAGTGCTTTCGTGACTCTTGGTTGTTGTCCTTGAATTTGCACCGGTCACTTGTAGGACTCTTGGCTACCCTAGCCAAGGTCAAACTAAGCACTGAGAACACGTGGTCATGTGGGTTGGTTTGACATCCTGAGATCAGAAACTCCAAATTCGAGGTGGTCCTGGCAACCCCCTTCACGGACACAATGTTTCCAAGACAACTTAGACAAATCGGATGAATTCCACTCTCCAGGAAAGATATTTTTCTGTCTCTTTTCCGGATTTGGGAAGTTTCGAACTTGACCCCTGATCCTTGAACGTTCCCCTAGATTCCGTCCAGATACGGGCTTACTTAATTTTTATAGGGTGTGCCATTTGTTTGCCCTACATCCTCTACCCTGGCCTGTTTATTTTTCTTGAAACACAACTGTAAAGTTCTAATTTTCGTGCAACTTCCTTACATATGGTGTCAAAACACATAATCAATAATCCTTCTACGGCAAGAGGTAGGGGGAGAGAATTTCGATGGAGGCAAACAGAGCACACTAGCCTGGGAGGGCAGCCTTCACGAAGGAACGAAGCCCTGTGGAAGAGGGTGCTTTTCAGCACCCTTGTAGAGCACTTCCAAACAAAGAGACATACCCCAAGCGTGACAGGGCTCCATTCCTTCAAGGCTTCCAAGACATCTCTTGGGACACATTACCATGTGCCCAGTGGGCCCACGTGACACCAGAGCTTCGGAAAAAGAGACTGACCTTCAAAGAATGCTATGGGCCTTGGAAAGGAGGCATCGATTCTTCTCTTCAATGTCCTCAAGACATCTTTCTTGACTTTGCATTATGCTTAAGGCACAAGGGCACTGTAGGTGTGATGAACGCCAAGTCCGGCCACTTGTTTCCAATGAAGTTGCAAGCTTGAATCAGCATGACCTCCCCATAGACTTGAATAGATGACAATGTTCTCCTCTCCGTGCCTGTCCCTCTATTCTCACTTGTGGCCTAGGGTTCCTTTCTTATCCCTTGCATCAGACTCTGTTTTATCTCTTCTAGTTTCTGTGCCTGCTTTCTGTTTGCCAAACCTGTTTCTGGGTATCTGTCCCTTTAATAGCCTAGCCTAGGCCAATCCTCAGACTGTAACCATGCGGCCACCCTGGGGGACATGTTCACCGTGATGTCATAAGCGACCTCAAAATTCGAAGTTGTCCTGACAACCTCCGTGCACACAGAGTTTCACAGCCATCTCAGACCAGTCTGACTCCTCACCCTGTCTAGGTAGGATAGTTTTCCTTTTTCTGCAATTGTTGTCAGTTTCTATCTTTCTCCTTGAACTTCGAAAGGGCTCCTACATTCTCTCTAGACACTGGTTTCACTCCTGTAAGATTATCCTGGGTTTTATCTCTTATATCTTGGGTAGATGGCAAAATGGGTGGACCTTACCCAGAAAAAGTCCTGGACTCCCTCACAAGTTGAAGTTGCCCAGGGAATGTTCTGATGCACAATGAGGGTGTCATCTCGTGGCACTCTGCCAATTCCACCTTGGCAGGTCACAAGTTTTCCTTCCTTCTGCCTTTGGGAAGTGTACCAGATACTTCCATAGATTGTAATATTCTTATGGTTCCTTTTCTTGTGCGTATTGATAACGTATCCTCACAATTGCTGCTTATTTATGATCTCTGCCCGCACCATACCATGAAATCTATATTTCCTAACACTACTAATGTGATATGCACTCGTAATGTGAAACAGTGAGGCCCGGGCCGCCCAAGCGGAATGTGGGCACTTACCTGCTCCACCACAGGGCCGGCCCTGAATTGTACTTTTGGACCAACCTTTTGCCTGAACTTGGGAAGACGTGGGCCTGTTTGGATTATTCGTGAAGGTGATTAGTAAGAACATCATGGACGGTAACATTTTCCGTTCGTTCATGGGTTTAGGACTGATCATGTTCTCTTCGTAGTATTCCTCTTCACCTATTTGGAATGGTCTGCCTTTCTGTAGCATCTGTAAGCATTTGGAGGTGATTTTCCATCCTTGGAAGTTCACCTTCCGTAAACTCTTTCCGCCCCCAAAGCTTTATGACATCATTCTGGACCCCTTTTTGGATTTTTGATTTGAGGTGAATTTCTAGCCATGACCCTGCATTAGAACGTACTATAACTTCCAGATTCACATCCTCATTGCTTTAGACTTCTGTGTAGCTTACATCATCTTCACCAGTGTAAGACTAATCACAGGCCCTCACCACACACTTGTGCCTAATCTTCTCTTTCACCCTCCGTCACCGCCCCTCTTTGCCTCTGGGAGCCCGCATACAAATGTTCAGTGCCACCTGTTGGTTAGTGCTTGCTTTTTCTTCTCCTTGTAAGTGAGATTCTATGGTATTTGAATTTCTCCCTGGGGCTTGTTACACTTCCCCTAAAACCCTCACAGCCATTCTGGTGGTCACAAATGGCTGGATTGCATCATTTGTTCCGGCTGAGTGGTATACCATTGTGTGGCTATAGCCCATCTTCCTTCTCCAATCATCCCTTGCTGGACACCAGGGTGCTTTCCAAGTCTTGGATATCAGGAGTAAGACTGTGGTGAACACAGCCATGCACATGTCTTTATGCGGTAGTCTTTCTGACTTTTTTGGATAAACAAGCGGCAGATTAATAGCTGGGTCATACGGGACATGGATACTTAAACTTCTGAGGCAGTTCCACACCTTTGGCATCGTGGCTGCACCGGGTTACACTCCCACCAGCAGTGCAGGAGGCTTCCCTTCTCTCCACCTCCTCTCTGACACTTGTTATTTCCTGTCTGCTTCCTTCTAGCCATGCTGACCACAGTGAGCTGCCATGGCCTTGCAGTTTGGATTTGCATTTTCCTGAGACTTAATGATGGTGAACAAGTTTTCATGCACCTACTGGCCCTCTTTCTGTCTTCTTCGGAGAAATCTCTGCTTCCATCTTTTGACCAGGTTTTCATTGGCTTGTTTTTTTTCTTGTGGAGACGTGCGAGTTGATTGTATCTTTGGGCTTTTCACCCCTTGTCCGATGTGTGGTTTGCAAACATCCTCTCCCAATTGTTGTGGTGTCTTAGTATTCAGTTGATGGTTTCCTTGAGTGGGCAGAAGTGTGTGCATTTGATGTGGTCCCGTTTGTTTCTTGTTTCCTTTGTTGCCCTTGCCCAGTCAGACATGCTTCTTCCCAATAGGCGGCTCAGACAGATGGCAAAGAGCACTCTGCCTAGGTCTTCTCCTACAAGGTTCACGGTTTCAAGTCTGCCATTCAAGGCTTTAATCCACTTCAGGTGGTGTGTGTGCCAGGTGTAACATCATGGCGTACTCTCGTTGTGTTCCATGTGGCTGTGCAGGCTTCCCAGCACCGTTTATTGTAGAGACTCTCCTTTCTCCGCTGTCTCCACTTGGCTCCCTGGTCCAAAATGGGCTGTCCATGTAAGCTTGAGTTGGGCTCTGGGCTCTCAATTGTTTTGCATGGGTCTTCATGCCTGTTTTGGGGCCCAGACTGTGCCGTTTCGGTACCTAGCGCTTCGTCCTCTATGTTGAAATCAGAAATTGTGACACGTGCTGCTTTGTTCGTTTTCCTGAGGATTCCTTTGCCTAGTCAGGGTCTCGTGTTGCTGGCTAGAAACTTTAGGATTCTCTCTTCTTCTCTGTGGCAAATACTGCTGCAACTTTGACTGGGATTGCATGGAATCCAGAGATTCCTTACTGCGGTATGTACCTTTCAAGTGTGTTAATCCTTCCATTCCTAGATCCCTCGATATCTTTTTTTTTCTTGTGTCTTCTTGAGTTTCTTTCCCCAAAGGTTTGCTAGTTTTTGAATTAACATAGAATTCACCTGTTTTGCTAAGGTTATTCACAGAGATCCTATTCTTCGTAATGGCAAGCTCCTGTTTTTTTGGTTTTTTTTTCCTTAGCTTCAGTTTTTCTATTCTTTGCAACTTTTAATTGGTTTTGTTTTGGCACAAGTGCATTGCTGTGCTCACATCTGCTGGCAATGCTCCTGTATTTGCTGTGGAAGTCTGGCCCTGTCCAACGTCCCTTCCCATCTGCCTCTACTCTACCTCGGACGCCTGCACCAGAACAACTGAAGCAGTGGTGAGGAGGCCCAAACCGAGGATTCCACCCAGCCCATACTGGGCCACAGACCCAGAAGGTGCGGACCTCACCACTGCACCACCGGCCGGCCACTTACATGTTCAGTGGCAACGTGCAGTTGAGTGCAATGGGAGTTAAATATACTAGTGAGCCCAACTCTAGCACTGTGTAGATGAGGCTAGGTTGTTTTTCGGGTCCATTGTGATGTCAGAGGATTTGTCATAATTGTGTCTCTGAGGTCCAGCATGCTTCCTGGATACAGGTTTCAGAGCCTGCTTGGAGCAGTCTCATAACTCACCCTTCCCAGTTAGCCCATGCTTGACCTTCGCTGCCGTTTTTTGGCTTGTGAATTTCTCTGACTTTCAAACGTTCCAGCAGAGTCTGTCTAAAGACGGACATCATCTTTCATTGTGGATAATTCAGGTGTGATTTCTGTTCACCTTCCATTTTCTGGGTCCTCTTTTTCTTTTCCATAGTATACTCGTCATGGTCTTTCTCAGCTATCTCCCTTAGACATGCTTATCAGTCCGTTCTCCTTCATTCCAAGTGATTAGTTTGTATTTCGTTAATCGCTGTATGTTCTCTAGGGTGAGGTGTGAGTGCTTTCGTGACTCTTGGTTGTTGTCCTTGAATTTGCACCGGTCACTTGTAGGACTCTTGGCTACCCTAGCCAAGGTCAAACTAAGCACTGAGAACACGTGGTCATGTGGGTTGGTTTGACATCCTGAGATCAGAAACTCCAAATTCGAGGTGGTCCTGGCAACCCCCTTCACGGACACAATGTTTCCAAGACAACTTAGACAAATCGGATGAATTCCACTCTCCAGGAAAGATATTTTTCTGTCTCTTTTCCGGATTTGGGAAGTTTCGAACTTGACCCCTGATCCTTGAACGTTCCCCTAGATTCCGTCCAGATACGGGCTTACTTAATTTTTATAGGGTGTGCCATTTGTTTGCCCTACATCCTCTACCCTGGCCTGTTTATTTTTCTTGAAACACAACTGTAAAGTTCTAATTTTCGTGCAACTTCCTTACATATGGTGTCAAAACACATAATCAATAATCCTTCTACGGCAAGAGGTAGGGGGAGAGAATTTCGATGGAGGCAAACAGAGCACACTAGCCTGGGAGGGCAGCCTTCACGAAGGAACGAAGCCCTGTGGAAGAGGGTGCTTTTCAGCACCCTTGTAGAGCACTTCCAAACAAAGAGACATACCCCAAGCGTGACAGGGCTCCATTCCTTCAAGGCTTCCAAGACATCTCTTGGGACACATTACCATGTGCCCAGTGGGCCCACGTGACACCAGAGCTTCGGAAAAAGAGACTGACCTTCAAAGAATGCTATGGGCCTTGGAAAGGAGGCATCGATTCTTCTCTTCAATGTCCTCAAGACATCTTTCTTGACTTTGCATTATGCTTAAGGCACAAGGGCACTGTAGGTGTGATGAACGCCAAGTCCGGCCACTTGTTTCCAATGAAGTTGCAAGCTTGAATCAGCATGACCTCCCCATAGACTTGAATAGATGACAATGTTCTCCTCTCCGTGCCTGTCCCTCTATTCTCACTTGTGGCCTAGGGTTCCTTTCTTATCCCTTGCATCAGACTCTGTTTTATCTCTTCTAGTTTCTGTGCCTGCTTTCTGTTTGCCAAACCTGTTTCTGGGTATCTGTCCCTTTAATAGCCTAGCCTAGGCCAATCCTCAGACTGTAACCATGCGGCCACCCTGGGGGACATGTTCACCGTGATGTCATAAGCGACCTCAAAATTCGAAGTTGTCCTGACAACCTCCGTGCACACAGAGTTTCACAGCCATCTCAGACCAGTCTGACTCCTCACCCTGTCTAGGTAGGATAGTTTTCCTTTTTCTACAATTGTTGTCAGTTTCTATCTTTCTCCTTGAACTTTGAAAGGGCTCCTACATTCTCTCTAGACACTGGTTTCACTCCTGTAAGATTATCCTGGGTTTTATCTCTTATATCTTGGGTAGATGGCAAAATGGGTGGACCTTACCCAGAAAAAGTCCTGGACTCCCTCACAAGTTGAAGTTGCCCAGGGAATGTTCTGATGCACAATGATGGTGTCATCTCATGGCACTCTGCCAATTCCACCTTGGCAGGTCACAAGTTTTCCTTCCTTCTGCCTTTGGGAAGTGTACCAGATACTTCCATAGATTGTAATATTCTTATGGTTCCTTTTCTTGTGCGTATTGATAACGTATCCTCACAATTGCTGCTTATTTATGATCTCTGCCCGCACCATACCATGAAATCTATATTTCCTAACACTACTAATGTGATATGCACTCGTAATGTGAAACAGTGAGGCCCGGGCCGCCCAAGCGGAATGTGGGCACTTACCTGCTCCACCACAGGGCCGGCCCTGAATTGTACTTTTGGACCAACCTTTTGCCTGAACTTGGGAAGACGTGGGCCTGTTTGGATTATTCGTGAAGGTGATTAGTAAGAACATCATGGACGGTAACATTTTCCGTTCGTTCATGGGTTTAGGACTGATCATGTTCTCTTCGTAGTATTCCTCTTCACCTATTTGGAATGGTCTGCCTTTCTGTAGCATCTGTAAGCATTTGGAGGTGATTTTCCATCCTTGGAAGTTCACCTTCCGTAAACTCTTTCCGCCCCCAAAGCTTTATGACATCATTCTGGACCCCTTTTTGGATTTTTGATTTGAGGTGAATTTCTAGCCATGACCCTGCATTAGAACGTACTATAACTTCCAGATTCACATCCTCATTGCTTTAGACTTCTGTGTAGCTTACATCATCTTCACCAGTGTAAGACTAATCACAGGCCCTCACCACACACTTGTGCCTAATCTTCTCTTTCACCCTCCGTCACCGCCCCTCTTTGCCTCTGGGAGCCCGCATACAAATGTTCAGTGCCACCTGTTGGTTAGTGCTTGCTTTTTCTTCTCCTTGTAAGTGAGATTCTATGGTATTTGAATTTCTCCCTGGGGCTTGTTACACTTCCCCTAAAACCCTCACAGCCATTCTGGTGGTCACAAATGGCTGGATTGCATCATTTGTTCCGGCTGAGTGGTATACCATTGTGTGGCTATAGCCCATCTTCCTTCTCCAATCATCCCTTGCTGGACACCAGGGTGCTTTCCAAGTCTTGGATATCAGGAGTAAGACTGTGGTGAACACAGCCATGCACATGTCTTTATGCGGTAGTCTTTCTGACTTTTTTGGATAAACAAGCGGCAGATTAATAGCTGGGTCATACGGGACATGGATACTTAAACTTCTGAGGCAGTTCCACACCTTTGGCATCGTGGCTGCACCGGGTTACACTCCCACCAGCAGTGCAGGAGGCTTCCCTTCTCTCCACCTCCTCTCTGACACTTGTTATTTCCTGTCTGCTTCCTTCTAGCCATGCTGACCACAGTGAGCTGCCATGGCCTTGCAGTTTGGATTTGCATTTTCCTGAGACTTAATGATGGTGAACAAGTTTTCATGCACCTACTGGCCCTCTTTCTGTCTTCTTCGGAGAAATCTCTGCTTCCATCTTTTGACCAGGTTTTCATTGGCTTGTTTTTTTTCTTGTGGAGACGTGCGAGTTGATTGTATCTTTGGGCTTTTCACCCCTTGTCCGATGTGTGGTTTGCAAACATCCTCTCCCAATTGTTGTGGTGTCTTAGTATTCAGTTGATGGTTTCCTTGAGTGGGCAGAAGTGTGTGCATTTGATGTGGTCCCGTTTGTTTCTTGTTTCCTTTGTTGCCCTTGCCCAGTCAGACATGCTTCTTCCCAATAGGCGGCTCAGACAGATGGCAAAGAGCACTCTGCCTAGGTCTTCTCCTACAAGGTTCACGGTTTCAAGTCTGCCATTCAAGGCTTTAATCCACTTCAGGTGGTGTGTGTGCCAGGTGTAACATCATGGTGTACTCTCGTTGTGTTCCATGTGGCTGTGCAGGCTTCCCAGCACCGTTTATTGTAGAGACTCTCCTTTCTCCGCTGTCTCCACTTGGCTCCCTGGTCCAAAATGGGCTGTCCATGTAAGCTTGAGTTGGGCTCTGGGCTCTCAATTGTTTTGCATGGGTCTTCATGCCTGTTTTGGGGCCCAGACTGTGCCGTTTCGGTACCTAGCGCTTCGTCCTCTATGTTGAAATCAGAAATTGTGACACGTGCCGCTTTGTTCGTTTTCCTGAGGATTCCTTTGCCTAGTCAGGGTCTCGTGTTGCTGGCTAGAAACTTTAGGATTCTCTCTTCTTCTCTGTGGCAAATACTGCTGCAACTTTGACTGGGATTGCATGGAATCCAGAGATTCCTTACTGCGGTATGAACCTTTCAAGTGTGTTAATCCTTCCATTCCTAGATCCCTCGATATCTTTTTTTTTCTTGTGTCTTCTTGAGTTTCTTTCCCCAAAGGTTTGCTAGTTTTTGAATTAACATAGAATTCACCTGTTTTGCTAAGGTTATTCACAGAGATCCTATTCTTCGTAATGGCAAGCTCCTGTTTTTTTTTTTTTTTTTTTCCTTAGCTTCAGTTTTTCTATTCTTTGCAACTTTTAATTGGTTTTGTTTTGGCACAAGTGCATTGCTGTGCTCACATCTGCTGGCAATGCTCCTGTATTTGCTGTGGAAGTCTGGCCCTGTCCAACGTCCCTTCCCATCTGCCTCTACTCTACCTCGGACGCCTGCACCAGAACAACTGAAGCAGTGGTGAGGAGGCCCAAACCGAGGATTCCACCCAGCCCATACTGGGCCACAGACCCAGAAGGTGCGGACCTCACCACTGCACCACCGGCCGGCCACTTACATGTTCAGTGGCAACGTGCAGTTGAGTGCAATGGGAGTTAAATATACTAGTGAGCCCAACTCTAGCACTGTGTAGATGAGGCTAGGTTGTTTTTCGGGTCCATTGTGATGTCAGAGGATTTGTCATAATTGTGTCTCTGAGGTCCAGCATGCTTCCTGGATACAGGTTTCAGAGCCTGCTTGGAGCAGTCTCATAACTCACCCTTCCCAGTTAGCCCATGCTTGACCTTCGCTGCCGTTTTTTGGCTTGTGAATTTCTCTGACTTTCAAACGTTCCAGCAGAGTCTGTCTAAAGACGGACATCATCTTTCATTGTGGATAATTCAGGTGTGATTTCTGTTCACCTTCCATTTTCTGGGTCCTCTTTTTCTTTTCCATAGTATACTCGTCATGGTCTTTCTCAGCTATCTCCCTTACACATGCTTATCAGTCCGTTCTCCTTCATTCCAAGTGATTAGTTTGTATTTCGTTAATCGCTGTATGTTCTCTAGGGTGAGGTGTGAGTGCTTTCGTGACTCTTGGTTGTTGTCCTTGAATTTGCACCGGTCACTTGTAGGACTCTTGGCTACCCTAGCCAAGGTCAAACTAAGCACTGAGAACACGTGGTCATGTGGGTTGGTTTGACATCCTGAGATCAGAAACTCCAAATTCGAGGTGGTCCTGGCAACCCCCTTCACGGACACAATGTTTCCAAGACAACTTAGACAAATCGGATGAATTCCACTCTCCAGGAAAGATATTTTTCTGTCTCTTTTCCGGATTTGGGAAGTTTCGAACTTGACCCCTGATCCTTGAACGTTCCCCTAGATTCCGTCCAGATACGGGCTTACTTAATTTTTATAGGGTGTGCCATTTGTTTGCCCTACATCCTCTACCCTGGCCTGTTTATTTTTCTTGAAACACAACTGTAAAGTTCTAATTTTCGTGCAACTTCCTTACATATGGTGTCAAAACACATAATCAATAATCCTTCTACGGCAAGAGGTAGGGGGAGAGAATTTCGATGGAGGCAAACAGAGCACACTAGCCTGGGAGGGCAGCCTTCACGAAGGAACGAAGCCCTGTGGAAGAGGGTGCTTTTCAGCACCCTTGTAGAGCACTTCCAAACAAAGAGACATACCCCAAGCGTGACAGGGCTCCATTCCTTCAAGGCTTCCAAGACATCTCTTGGGACACATTACCATGTGCCCAGTGGGCCCACGTGACACCAGAGCTTCGGAAAAAGAGACTGACCTGCAAAGAATGCTATGGGCCTTGGAAAGGAGGCATCGATTCTTCTCTTCAATGTCCTCAAGACATCTTTCTTGACTTTGCATTATGCTTAAGGCACAAGGGCACTGTAGGTGTGATGAACGCCAAGTCCGGCCACTTGTTTCCAATGAAGTTGCAAGCTTGAATCAGCATGACCTCCCCATAGACTTGAATAGATGACAATGTTCTCCTCTCCGTGCCTGTCCCTCTATTCTCACTTGTGGCCTAGGGTTCCTTTCTTATCCCTTGCATCAGACTCTGTTTTATCTCTTCTAGTTTCTGTGCCTGCTTTCTGTTTGCCAAACCTGTTTCTGGGTATCTGTCCCTTTAATAGCCTAGCCTAGGCCAATCCTCAGACTGTAACCATGCGGCCACCCTGGGGGACATGTTCACCGTGATGTCATAAGCGACCTCAAAATTCGAAGTTGTCCTGACAACCTCCGTGCACACAGAGTTTCACAGCCATCTCAGACCAGTCTGACTCCTCACCCTGTCTAGGTAGGATAGTTTTCCTTTTTCTACAATTGTTGTCAGTTTCTATCTTTCTCCTTGAACTTCGAAAGGGCTCCTACATTCTCTCTAGACACTGGTTTCACTCCTGTAAGATTATCCTGGGTTTTATCTCTTATATCTTGGGTAGATGGCAAAATGGGTGGACCTTACCCAGAAAAAGTCCTGGACTCCCTCACAAGTTGAAGTTGCCCAGGGAATGTTCTGATGCACAATGATGGTGTCATCTCATGGCACTCTGCCAATTCCACCTTGGCAGGTCACAAGTTTTCCTTCCTTCTGCCTTTGGGAAGTGTACCAGATACTTCCATAGATTGTAATATTCTTATGGTTCCTTTTCTTGTGCGTATTGATAACGTATCCTCACAATTGCTGCTTATTTATGATCTCTGCCCGCACCATACCATGAAATCTATATTTCCTAACACTACTAATGTGATATGCACTCGTAATGTGAAACAGTGAGGCCCGGGCCGCCCAAGCGGAATGTGGGCACTTACCTGCTCCACCACAGGGCCGGCCCTGAATTGTACTTTTGGACCAACCTTTTGCCTGAACTTGGGAAGACGTGGGCCTGTTTGGATTATTCGTGAAGGTGATTAGTAAGAACATCATGGACGGTAACATTTTCCGTTCGTTCATGGGTTTAGGACTGATCATGTTCTCTTCGTAGTATTCCTCTTCACCTATTTGGAATGGTCTGCCTTTCTGTAGCATCTGTAAGCATTTGGAGGTGATTTTCCATCCTTGGAAGTTCACCTTCCGTAAACTCTTTCCGCCCCCAAAGCTTTATGACATCATTCTGGACCCCTTTTTGGATTTTTGATTTGAGGTGAATTTCTAGCCATGACCCTGCATTAGAACGTACTATAACTTCCAGATTCACATCCTCATTGCTTTAGACTTCTGTGTAGCTTACATCATCTTCACCAGTGTAAGACTAATCACAGGCCCTCACCACACACTTGTGCCTAATCTTCTCTTTCACCCTCCGTCACCGCCCCTCTTTGCCTCTGGGAGCCCGCATACAAATGTTCAGTGCCACCTGTTGGTTAGTGCTTGCTTTTTCTTCTCCTTGTAAGTGAGATTCTATGGTATTTGAATTTCTCCCTGGGGCTTGTTACACTTCCCCTAAAACCCTCACAGCCATTCTGGTGGTCACAAATGGCTGGATTGCATCATTTGTTCCGGCTGAGTGGTATACCATTGTGTGGCTATAGCCCATCTTCCTTCTCCAATCATCCCTTGCTGGACACCAGGGTGCTTTCCAAGTCTTGGATATCAGGAGTAAGACTGTGGTGAACACAGCCATGCACATGTCTTTATGCGGTAGTCTTTCTGACTTTTTTGGATAAACAAGCGGCAGATTAATAGCTGGGTCATACGGGACATGGATACTTAAACTTCTGAGGCAGTTCCACACCTTTGGCATCGTGGCTGCACCGGGTTACACTCCCACCAGCAGTGCAGGAGGCTTCCCTTCTCTCCACCTCCTCTCTGACACTTGTTATTTCCTGTCTGCTTCCTTCTAGCCATGCTGACCACAGTGAGCTGCCATGGCCTTGCAGTTTGGATTTGCATTTTCCTGAGACTTCATGATGGTGAACAAGTTTTCATGCACCTACTGGCCCTCTTTCTGTCTTCTTCGGAGAAATCTCTGCTTCCATCTTTTGACCAGGTTTTCATTGGCTTGTTTTTTTTCTTGTGGAGACGTGCGAGTTGATTGTATCTTTGGGCTTTTCACCCCTTGTCCGATGTGTGGTTTGCAAACATCCTCTCCCAATTGTTGTGGTGTCTTAGTATTCAGTTGATGGTTTCCTTGAGTGGGCAGAAGTGTGTGCATTTGATGTGGTCCCGTTTGTTTCTTGTTTCCTTTGTTGCCCTTGCCCAGTCAGACATGCTTCTTCCCAATAGGCGGCTCAGACAGATGGCAAAGAGCACTCTGCCTAGGTCTTCTCCTACAAGGTTCACGGTTTCAAGTCTGCCATTCAAGGCTTTAATCCACTTCAGGTGGTGTGTGTGCCAGGTGTAACATCATGGTGTACTCTCGTTGTGTTCCATGTGGCTGTGCAGGCTTCCCAGCACCGTTTATTGTAGAGACTCTCCTTTCTCCGCTGTCTCCACTTGGCTCCCTGGTCCAAAATGGGCTGTCCATGTAAGCTTGAGTTGGGCTCTGGGCTCTCAATTGTTTTGCATGGGTCTTCATGCCTGTTTTGGGGCCCAGACTGTGCCGTTTCGGTACCTAGCGCTTCGTCCTCTATGTTGAAATCAGAAATTGTGACACGTGCCGCTTTGTTCGTTTTCCTGAGGATTCCTTTGCCTAGTCAGGGTCTCGTGTTGCTGGCTAGAAACTTTAGGATTCTCTCTTCTTCTCTGTGGCAAATACTGCTGCAACTTTGACTGGGATTGCATGGAATCCAGAGATTCCTTACTGCGGTATGAACCTTTCAAGTGTGTTAATCCTTCCATTCCTAGATCCCTCGATATCTTTTTTTTTCTTGTGTCTTCTTGAGTTTCTTTCCCCAAAGGTTTGCTAGTTTTTGAATTAACATAGAATTCACCTGTTTTGCTAAGGTTATTCACAGAGATCCTATTCTTCGTAATGGCAAGCTCCTGTTTTTTTTTTTTTTTTTCCTTAGCTTCAGTTTTTCTATTCTTTGCAACTTTTAATTGGTTTTGTTTTGGCACAAGTGCATTGCTGTGCTCACATCTGCTGGCAATGCTCCTGTATTTGCTGTGGAAGTCTGGCCCTGTCCAACGTCCCTTCCCATCTGCCTCTACTCTACCTCGGACGCCTGCACCAGAACAACTGAAGCAGTGGTGAGGAGGCCCAAACCGAGGATTCCACCCAGCCCATACTGGGCCACAGACCCAGAAGGTGCGGACCTCACCACTGCACCACCGGCCGGCCACTTACATGTTCAGTGGCAACGTGCAGTTGAGTGCAATGGGAGTTAAATATACTAGTGAGCCCAACTCTAGCACTGTGTAGATGAGGCTAGGTTGTTTTTCGGGTCCATTGTGATGTCAGAGGATTTGTCATAATTGTGTCTCTGAGGTCCAGCATGCTTCCTGGATACAGGTTTCAGAGCCTGCTTGGAGCAGTCTCATAACTCACCCTTCCCAGTTAGCCCATGCTTGACCTTCGCTGCCGTTTTTTGGCTTGTGAATTTCTCTGACTTTCAAACGTTCCAGCAGAGTCTGTCTAAAGACGGACATCATCTTTCATTGTGGATAATTCAGGTGTGATTTCTGTTCACCTTCCATTTTCTGGGTCCTCTTTTTCTTTTCCATAGTATACTCGTCATGGTCTTTCTCAGCTATCTCCCTTACACATGCTTATCAGTCCGTTCTCCTTCATTCCAAGTGATTAGTTTGTATTTCGTTAATCGCTGTATGTTCTCTAGGGTGAGGTGTGAGTGCTTTCGTGACTCTTGGTTGTTGTCCTTGAATTTGCACCGGTCACTTGTAGGACTCTTGGCTACCCTAGCCAAGGTCAAACTAAGCACTGAGAACACGTGGTCATGTGGGTTGGTTTGACATCCTGAGATCAGAAACTCCAAATTCGAGGTGGTCCTGGCAACCCCCTTCACGGACACAATGTTTCCAAGACAACTTAGACAAATCGGATGAATTCCACTCTCCAGGAAAGATATTTTTCTGTCTCTTTTCCGGATTTGGGAAGTTTCGAACTTGACCCCTGATCCTTGAACGTTCCCCTAGATTCCGTCCAGATACGGGCTTACTTAATTTTTATAGGGTGTGCCATTTGTTTGCCCTACATCCTCTACCCTGGCCTGTTTATTTTTCTTGAAACACAACTGTAAAGTTCTAATTTTCGTGCAACTTCCTTACATATGGTGTCAAAACACATAATCAATAATCCTTCTACGGCAAGAGGTAGGGGGAGAGAATTTCGATGGAGGCAAACAGAGCACACTAGCCTGGGAGGGCAGCCTTCACGAAGGAACGAAGCCCTGTGGAAGAGGGTGCTTTTCAGCACCCTTGTAGAGCACTTCCAAACAAAGAGACATACCCCAAGCGTGACAGGGCTCCATTCCTTCAAGGCTTCCAAGACATCTCTTGGGACACATTACCATGTGCCCAGTGGGCCCACGTGACACCAGAGCTTCGGAAAAAGAGACTGACCTGCAAAGAATGCTATGGGCCTTGGAAAGGAGGCATCGATTCTTCTCTTCAATGTCCTCAAGACATCTTTCTTGACTTTGCATTATGCTTAAGGCACAAGGGCACTGTAGGTGTGATGAACGCCAAGTCCGGCCACTTGTTTCCAATGAAGTTGCAAGCTTGAATCAGCATGACCTCCCCATAGACTTGAATAGATGACAATGTTCTCCTCTCCGTGCCTGTCCCTCTATTCTCACTTGTGGCCTAGGGTTCCTTTCTTATCCCTTGCATCAGACTCTGTTTTATCTCTTCTAGTTTCTGTGCCTGCTTTCTGTTTGCCAAACCTGTTTCTGGGTATCTGTCCCTTTAATAGCCTAGCCTAGGCCAATCCTCAGACTGTAACCATGCGGCCACCCTGGGGGACATGTTCACCGTGATGTCATAAGCGACCTCAAAATTCGAAGTTGTCCTGACAACCTCCGTGCACACAGAGTTTCACAGCCATCTCAGACCAGTCTGACTCCTCACCCTGTCTAGGTAGGATAGTTTTCCTTTTTCTACAATTGTTGTCAGTTTCTATCTTTCTCCTTGAACTTCGAAAGGGCTCCTACATTCTCTCTAGACACTGGTTTCACTCCTGTAAGATTATCCTGGGTTTTATCTCTTATATCTTGGGTAGATGGCAAAATGGGTGGACCTTACCCAGAAAAAGTCCTGGACTCCCTCACAAGTTGAAGTTGCCCAGGGAATGTTCTGATGCACAATGATGGTGTCATCTCATGGCACTCTGCCAATTCCACCTTGGCAGGTCACAAGTTTTCCTTCCTTCTGCCTTTGGGAAGTGTACCAGATACTTCCATAGATTGTAATATTCTTATGGTTCCTTTTCTTGTGCGTATTGATAACGTATCCTCACAATTGCTGCTTATTTATGATCTCTGCCCGCACCATACCATGAAATCTATATTTCCTAACACTACTAATGTGATATGCACTCGTAATGTGAAACAGTGAGGCCCGGGCCGCCCAAGCGGAATGTGGGCACTTACCTGCTCCACCACAGGGCCGGCCCTGAATTGTACTTTTGGACCAACCTTTTGCCTGAACTTGGGAAGACGTGGGCCTGTTTGGATTATTCGTGAAGGTGATTAGTAAGAACATCATGGACGGTAACATTTTCCGTTCGTTCATGGGTTTAGGACTGATCATGTTCTCTTCGTAGTATTCCTCTTCACCTATTTGGAATGGTCTGCCTTTCTGTAGCATCTGTAAGCATTTGGAGGTGATTTTCCATCCTTGGAAGTTCACCTTCCGTAAACTCTTTCCGCCCCCAAAGCTTTATGACATCATTCTGGACCCCTTTTTGGATTTTTGATTTGAGGTGAATTTCTAGCCATGACCCTGCATTAGAACGTACTATAACTTCCAGATTCACATCCTCATTGCTTTAGACTTCTGTGTAGCTTACATCATCTTCACCAGTGTAAGACTAATCACAGGCCCTCACCACACACTTGTGCCTAATCTTCTCTTTCACCCTCCGTCACCGCCCCTCTTTGCCTCTGGGAGCCCGCATACAAATGTTCAGTGCCACCTGTTGGTTAGTGCTTGCTTTTTCTTCTCCTTGTAAGTGAGATTCTATGGTATTTGAATTTCTCCCTGGGGCTTGTTACACTTCCCCTAAAACCCTCACAGCCATTCTGGTGGTCACAAATGGCTGGATTGCATCATTTGTTCCGGCTGAGTGGTATACCATTGTGTGGCTATAGCCCATCTTCCTTCTCCAATCATCCCTTGCTGGACACCAGGGTGCTTTCCAAGTCTTGGATATCAGGAGTAAGACTGTGGTGAACACAGCCATGCACATGTCTTTATGCGGTAGTCTTTCTGACTTTTTTGGATAAACAAGCGGCAGATTAATAGCTGGGTCATACGGGACATGGATACTTAAACTTCTGAGGCTGTTCCACACCTTTGGCATCGTGGCTGCACCGGGTTACACTCCCACCAGCAGTGCAGGAGGCTTCCCTTCTCTCCACCTCCTCTCTGACACTTGTTATTTCCTGTCTGCTTCCTTCTAGCCATGCTGACCACAGTGAGCTGCCATGGCCTTGCAGTTTGGATTTGCATTTTCCTGAGACTTAATGATGGTGAACAAGTTTTCATGCACCTACTGGCCCTCTTTCTGTCTTCTTCGGAGAAATCTCTGCTTCCATCTTTTGACCAGGTTTTCATTGGCTTGTTTTTTTTCTTGTGGAGACGTGCGAGTTGATTGTATCTTTGGGCTTTTCACCCCTTGTCCGATGTGTGGTTTGCAAACATCCTCTCCCAATTGTTGTGGTGTCTTAGTATTCAGTTGATGGTTTCCTTGAGTGGGCAGAAGTGTGTGCATTTGATGTGGTCCCGTTTGTTTCTTGTTTCCTTTGTTGCCCTTGCCCAGTCAGACATGCTTCTTCCCAATAGGCGGCTCAGACAGATGGCAAAGAGCACTCTGCCTAGGTCTTCTCCTACAAGGTTCACGGTTTCAAGTCTGCCATTCAAGGCTTTAATCCACTTCAGGTGGTGTGTGTGCCAGGTGTAACATCATGGTGTACTCTCGTTGTGTTCCATGTGGCTGTGCAGGCTTCCCAGCACCGTTTATTGTAGAGACTCTCCTTTCTCCGCTGTCTCCACTTGGCTCCCTGGTCCAAAATGGGCTGTCCATGTAAGTTTGAGTTGGGCTCTGGGCTCTCAATTGTTTTGCATGGGTCTTCATGCCTGTTTTGGGGCCCAGACTGTGCCGTTTCGGTACCTAGCGCTTCGTCCTCTATGTTGAAATCAGAAATTGTGACACGTGCTGCTTTGTTCGTTTTCCTGAGGATTCCTTTGCCTAGTCAGGGTCTCGTGTTGCTGGCTAGAAACTTTAGGATTCTCTCTTCTTCTCTGTGGCAAATACTGCTGCAACTTTGACTGGGATTGCATGGAATCCAGAGATTCCTTACTGCGGTATGAACCTTTCAAGTGTGTTAATCCTTCCATTCCTAGATCCCTCGATATCTTTTTTTTTCTTGTGTCTTCTTGAGTTTCTTTCCCCAAAGGTTTGCTAGTTTTTGAATTAACATAGAATTCACCTGTTTTGCTAAGGTTATTCACAGAGATCCTATTCTTCGTAATGGCAAGCTCCTGTTTTTTTTTTTTTTTTTCCTTAGCTTCAGTTTTTCTATTCTTTGCAACTTTTAATTGGTTTTGTTTTGGCACAAGTGCATTGCTGTGCTCACATCTGCTGGCAATGCTCCTGTATTTGCTGTGGAAGTCTGGCCCTGTCCAACGTCCCTTCCCATCTGCCTCTACTCTACCTCGGACGCCTGCACCAGAACAACTGAAGCAGTGGTGAGGAGGCCCAAACCGAGGATTCCACCCAGCCCATACTGGGCCACAGACCCAGAAGGTGCGGACCTCACCACTGCACCACCGGCCGGCCACTTACATGTTCAGTGGCAACGTGCAGTTGAGTGCAATGGGAGTTAAATATACTAGTGAGCCCAACTCTAGCACTGTGTAGATGAGGCTAGGTTGTTTTTCGGGTCCATTGTGATGTCAGAGGATTTGTCATAATTGTGTCTCTGAGGTCCAGCATGCTTCCTGGATACAGGTTTCAGAGCCTGCTTGGAGCAGTCTCATAACTCACCCTTCCCAGTTAGCCCATGCTTGACCTTCGCTGCCGTTTTTTGGCTTGTGAATTTCTCTGACTTTCAAACGTTCCAGCAGAGTCTGTCTAAAGACGGACATCATCTTTCATTGTGGATAATTCAGGTGTGATTTCTGTTCACCTTCCATTTTCTGGGTCCTCTTTTTCTTTTCCATAGTATACTCGTCATGGTCTTTCTCAGCTATCTCCCTTACACATGCTTATCAGTCCGTTCTCCTTCATTCCAAGTGATTAGTTTGTATTTCGTTAATCGCTGTATGTTCTCTAGGGTGAGGTGTGAGTGCTTTCGTGACTCTTGGTTGTTGTCCTTGAATTTGCACCGGTCACTTGTAGGACTCTTGGCTACCCTAGCCAAGGTCAAACTAAGCACTGAGAACACGTGGTCATGTGGGTTGGTTTGACATCCTGAGATCAGAAACTCCAAATTCGAGGTGGTCCTGGCAACCCCCTTCACGGACACAATGTTTCCAAGACAACTTAGACAAATCGGATGAATTCCACTCTCCAGGAAAGATATTTTTCTGTCTCTTTTCCGGATTTAGGAAGTTTCGAACTTGACCCCTGATCCTTGAACGTTCCCCTAGATTCCGTCCAGATACGGGCTTACTTAATTTTTATAGGGTGTGCCATTTGTTTGCCCTACATCCTCTACCCTGGCCTGTTTATTTTTCTTGAAACACAACTGTAAAGTTCTAATTTTCGTGCAACTTCCTTACATATGGTGTCAAAACACATAATCAATAATCCTTCTACGGCAAGAGGTAGGGGGAGAGAATTTCGATGGAGGCAAACAGAGCACACTAGCCTGGGAGGGCAGCCTTCACGAAGGAACGAAGCCCTGTGGAAGAGGGTGCTTTTCAGCACCCTTGTAGAGCACTTCCAAACAAAGAGACATACCCCAAGCGTGACAGGGCTCCATTCCTTCAAGGCTTCCAAGACATCTCTTGGGACACATTACCATGTGCCCAGTGGGCCCACGTGACACCAGAGCTTCGGAAAAAGAGACTGACCTGCAAAGAATGCTATGGGCCTTGGAAAGGAGGCATCGATTCTTCTCTTCAATGTCCTCAAGACATCTTTCTTGACTTTGCATTATGCTTAAGGCACAAGGGCACTGTAGGTGTGATGAACGCCAAGTCCGGCCACTTGTTTCCAATGAAGTTGCAAGCTTGAATCAGCATGACCTCCCCATAGACTTGAATAGATGACAATGTTCTCCTCTCCGTGCCTGTCCCTCTATTCTCACTTGTGGCCTAGGGTTCCTTTCTTATCCCTTGCATCAGACTCTGTTTTATCTCTTCTAGTTTCTGTGCCTGCTTTCTGTTTGCCAAACCTGTTTCTGGGTATCTGTCCCTTTAATAGCCTAGCCTAGGCCAATCCTCAGACTGTAACCATGCGGCCACCCTGGGGGACATGTTCACCGTGATGTCATAAGCGACCTCAAAATTCGAAGTTGTCCTGACAACCTCCGTGCACACAGAGTTTCACAGCCATCTCAGACCAGTCTGACTCCTCACCCTGTCTAGGTAGGATAGTTTTCCTTTTTCTACAATTGTTGTCAGTTTCTATCTTTCTCCTTGAACTTCGAAAGGGCTCCTACATTCTCTCTAGACACTGGTTTCACTCCTGTAAGATTATCCTGGGTTTTATCTCTTATATCTTGGGTAGATGGCAAAATGGGTGGACCTTACCCAGAAAAAGTCCTGGACTCCCTCACAAGTTGAAGTTGCCCAGGGAATGTTCTGATGCACAATGATGGTGTCATCTCATGGCACTCTGCCAATTCCACCTTGGCAGGTCACAAGTTTTCCTTCCTTCTGCCTTTGGGAAGTGTACCAGATACTTCCATAGATTGTAATATTCTTATGGTTCCTTTTCTTGTGCGTATTGATAACGTATCCTCACAATTGCTGCTTATTTATGATCTCTGCCCGCACCATACCATGAAATCTATATTTCCTAACACTACTAATGTGATATGCACTCGTAATGTGAAACAGTGAGGCCCGGGCCGCCCAAGCGGAATGTGGGCACTTACCTGCTCCACCACAGGGCCGGCCCTGAATTGTACTTTTGGACCAACCTTTTGCCTGAACTTGGGAAGACGTGGGCCTGTTTGGATTATTCGTGAAGGTGATTAGTAAGAACATCATGGACGGTAACATTTTCCGTTCGTTCATGGGTTTAGGACTGATCATGTTCTCTTCGTAGTATTCCTCTTCACCTATTTGGAATGGTCTGCCTTTCTGTAGCATCTGTAAGCATTTGGAGGTGATTTTCCATCCTTGGAAGTTCACCTTCCGTAAACTCTTTCCGCCCCCAAAGCTTTATGACATCATTCTGGACCCCTTTTTGGATTTTTGATTTGAGGTGAATTTCTAGCCATGACCCTGCATTAGAACGTACTATAACTTCCAGATTCACATCCTCATTGCTTTAGACTTCTGTGTAGCTTACATCATCTTCACCAGTGTAAGACTAATCACAGGCCCTCACCACACACTTGTGCCTAATCTTCTCTTTCACCCTCCGTCACCGCCCCTCTTTGCCTCTGGGAGCCCGCATACAAATGTTCAGTGCCACCTGTTGGTTAGTGCTTGCTTTTTCTTCTCCTTGTAAGTGAGATTCTATGGTATTTGAATTTCTCCCTGGGGCTTGTTACACTTCCCCTAAAACCCTCACAGCCATTCTGGTGGTCACAAATGGCTGGATTGCATCATTTGTTCCGGCTGAGTGGTATACCATTGTGTGGCTATAGCCCATCTTCCTTCTCCAATCATCCCTTGCTGGACACCAGGGTGCTTTCCAAGTCTTGGATATCAGGAGTAAGACTGTGGTGAACACAGCCATGCACATGTCTTTATGCGGTAGTCTTTCTGACTTTTTTGGATAAACAAGCGGCAGATTAATAGCTGGGTCATACGGGACATGGATACTTAAACTTCTGAGGCAGTTCCACACCTTTGGCATCGTGGCTGCACCGGGTTACACTCCCACCAGCAGTGCAGGAGGCTTCCCTTCTCTCCACCTCCTCTCTGACACTTGTTATTTCCTGTCTGCTTCCTTCTAGCCATGCTGACCACAGTGAGCTGCCATGGCCTTGCAGTTTGGATTTGCATTTTCCTGAGACTTAATGATGGTGAACAAGTTTTCATGCACCTACTGGCCCTCTTTCTGTCTTCTTCGGAGAAATCTCTGCTTCCATCTTTTGACCAGGTTTTCATTGGCTTGTTTTTTTTCTTGTGGAGACGTGCGAGTTGATTGTATCTTTGGGCTTTTCACCCCTTGTCCGATGTGTGGTTTGCAAACATCCTCTCCCAATTGTTGTGGTGTCTTAGTATTCAGTTGATGGTTTCCTTGAGTGGGCAGAAGTGTGTGCATTTGATGTGGTCCCGTTTGTTTCTTGTTTCCTTTGTTGCCCTTGCCCAGTCAGACATGCTTCTTCCCAATAGGCGGCTCAGACAGATGGCAAAGAGCACTCTGCCTAGGTCTTCTCCTACAAGGTTCACGGTTTCAAGTCTGCCATTCAAGGCTTTAATCCACTTCAGGTGGTGTGTGTGCCAGGTGTAACATCATGGCGTACTCTCGTTGTGTTCCATGTGGCTGTGCAGGCTTATCAGCACCGTTTATTGTAGAGACTCTCCTTTCTCCGCTGTCTCCACTTGGCTCCCTGGTCCAAAATGGGCTGTCCATGTAAGTTTGAGTTGGGCTCTGGGCTCTCAATTGTTTTGCATGGGTCTTCATGCCTGTTTTGGGGCCCAGACTGTGCCGTTTCGGTACCTAGCGCTTCGTCCTCTATGTTGAAATCAGAAATTGTGACACGTGCTGCTTTGTTCGTTTTCCTGAGGATTCCTTTGCCTAGTCAGGGTCTCGTGTTGCTGGCTAGAAACTTTAGGATTCTCTCTTCTTCTCTGTGGCAAATACTGCTGCAACTTTGACTGGGATTGCATGGAATCCAGAGATTCCTTACTGCGGTATGAACCTTTCAAGTGTGTTAATCCTTCCATTCCTAGATCCCTCGATATCTTTTTTTTTCTTGTGTCTTCTTGAGTTTCTTTCCCCAAAGGTTTGCTAGTTTTTGAATTAACATAGAATTCACCTGTTTTGCTAAGGTTATTCACAGAGATCCTATTCTTCGTAATGGCAAGCTCCTGTTTTTTTTTTTTTTTTCCTTAGCTTCAGTTTTTCTATTCTTTGCAACTTTTAATTGGTTTTGTTTTGGCACAAGTGCATTGCTGTGCTCACATCTGCTGGCAATGCTCCTGTATTTGCTGTGGAAGTCTGGCCCTGTCCAACGTCCCTTCCCATCTGCCTCTACTCTACCTCGGACGCCTGCACCAGAACAACTGAAGCAGTGGTGAGGAGGCCCAAACCGAGGATTCCACCCAGCCCATACTGGGCCACAGACCCAGAAGGTGCGGACCTCACCACTGCACCACCGGCCGGCCACTTACATGTTCAGTGGCAACGTGCAGTTGAGTGCAATGGGAGTTAAATATACTAGTGAGCCCAACTCTAGCACTGTGTAGATGAGGCTAGGTTGTTTTTCGGGTCCATTGTGATGTCAGAGGATTTGTCATAATTGTGTCTCTGAGGTCCAGCATGCTTCCTGGATACAGGTTTCAGAGCCTGCTTGGAGCAGTCTCATAACTCACCCTTCCCAGTTGGCCCATGCTTGACCTTCGCTGCCGTTTTTTGGCTTGTGAATTTCTCTGACTTTCAAACGTTCCAGCAGAGTCTGTCTAAAGACGGACATCATCTTTCATTGTGGATAATTCAGGTGTGATTTCTGTTCACCTTCCATTTTCTGGGTCCTCTTTTTCTTTTCCATAGTATACTCGTCATGGTCTTTCTCAGCTATCTCCCTTACACATGCTTATCAGTCCGTTCTCCTTCATTCCAAGTGATTAGTTTGTATTTCGTTAATCGCTGTATGTTCTCTAGGGTGAGGTGTGAGTGCTTTCGTGACTCTTGGTTGTTGTCCTTGAATTTGCACCGGTCACTTGTAGGACTCTTGGCTACCCTAGCCAAGGTCAAACTAAGCACTGAGAACACGTGGTCATGTGGGTTGGTTTGACATCCTGAGATCAGAAACTCCAAATTCGAGGTGGTCCTGGCAACCCCCTTCACGGACACAATGTTTCCAAGACAACTTAGACAAATCGGATGAATTCCACTCTCCAGGAAAGATATTTTTCTGTCTCTTTTCCGGATTTAGGAAGTTTCGAACTTGACCCCTGATCCTTGAACGTTCCCCTAGATTCCGTCCAGATACGGGCTTACTTAATTTTTATAGGGTGTGCCATTTGTTTGCCCTACATCCTCTACCCTGGCCTGTTTATTTTTCTTGAAACACAACTGTAAAGTTCTAATTTTCGTGCAACTTCCTTACATATGGTGTCAAAACACATAATCAATAATCCTTCTACGGCAAGAGGTAGGGGGAGAGAATTTCGATGGAGGCAAACAGAGCACACTAGCCTGGGAGGGCAGCCTTCACGAAGGAACGAAGCCCTGTGGAAGAGGGTGCTTTTCAGCACCCTTGTAGAGCACTTCCAAACAAAGAGACATACCCCAAGCGTGACAGGGCTCCATTCCTTCAAGGCTTCCAAGACATCTCTTGGGACACATTACCATGTGCCCAGTGGGCCCACGTGACACCAGAGCTTCGGAAAAAGAGACTGACCTGCAAAGAATGCTATGGGCCTTGGAAAGGAGGCATCGATTCTTCTCTTCAATGTCCTCAAGACATCTTTCTTGACTTTGCATTATGCTTAAGGCACAAGGGCACTGTAGGTGTGATGAACGCCAAGTCCGGCCACTTGTTTCCAATGAAGTTGCAAGCTTGAATCAGCATGACCTCCCCATAGACTTGAATAGATGACAATGTTCTCCTCTCCGTGCCTGTCCCTCTATTCTCACTTGTGGCCTAGGGTTCCTTTCTTATCCCTTGCATCAGACTCTGTTTTATCTCTTCTAGTTTCTGTGCCTGCTTTCTGTTTGCCAAACCTGTTTCTGGGTATCTGTCCCTTTAATAGCCTAGCCTAGGCCAATCCTCAGACTGTAACCATGCGGCCACCCTGGGGGACATGTTCACCGTGATGTCATAAGCGACCTCAAAATTCGAAGTTGTCCTGACAACCTCCGTGCACACAGAGTTTCACAGCCATCTCAGACCAGTCTGACTCCTCACCCTGTCTAGGTAGGATAGTTTTCCTTTTTCTGCAATTGTTGTCAGTTTCTATCTTTCTCCTTGAACTTCGAAAGGGCTCCTACATTCTCTCTAGACACTGGTTTCACTCCTGTAAGATTATCCTGGGTTTTATCTCTTATATCTTGGGTAGATGGCAAAATGGGTGGACCTTACCCAGAAAAAGTCCTGGACTCCCTCACAAGTTGAAGTTGCCCAGGGAATGTTCTGATGCACAATGATGGTGTCATCTCATGGCACTCTGCCAATTCCACCTTGGCAGGTCACAAGTTTTCCTTCCTTCTGCCTTTGGGAAGTGTACCAGATACTTCCATAGATTGTAATATTCTTATGGTTCCTTTTCTTGTGCGTATTGATAACGTATCCTCACAATTGCTGCTTATTTATGATCTCTGCCCGCACCATACCATGAAATCTATATTTCCTAACACTACTAATGTGATATGCACTCGTAATGTGAAACAGTGAGGCCCGGGCCGCCCAAGCGGAATGTGGGCACTTACCTGCTCCACCACAGGGCCGGCCCTGAATTGTACTTTTGGACCAACCTTTTGCCTGAACTTGGGAAGACGTGGGCCTGTTTGGATTATTCGTGAAGGTGATTAGTAAGAACATCATGGACGGTAACATTTTCCGTTCGTTCATGGGTTTAGGACTGATCATGTTCTCTTCGTAGTATTCCTCTTCACCTATTTGGAATGGTCTGCCTTTCTGTAGCATCTGTAAGCATTTGGAGGTGATTTTCCATCCTTGGAAGTTCACCTTCCGTAAACTCTTTCCGCCCCCAAAGCTTTATGACATCATTCTGGACCCCTTTTTGGATTTTTGATTTGAGGTGAATTTCTAGCCATGACCCTGCATTAGAACGTACTATAACTTCCAGATTCACATCCTCATTGCTTTAGACTTCTGTGTAGCTTACATCATCTTCACCAGTGTAAGACTAATCACAGGCCCTCACCACACACTTGTGCCTAATCTTCTCTTTCACCCTCCGTCACCGCCCCTCTTTGCCTCTGGGAGCCCGCATACAAATGTTCAGTGCCACCTGTTGGTTAGTGCTTGCTTTTTCTTCTCCTTGTAAGTGAGATTCTATGGTATTTGAATTTCTCCCTGGGGCTTGTTACACTTCCCCTAAAACCCTCACAGCCATTCTGGTGGTCACAAATGGCTGGATTGCATCATTTGTTCCGGCTGAGTGGTATACCATTGTGTGGCTATAGCCCATCTTCCTTCTCCAATCATCCCTTGCTGGACACCAGGGTGCTTTCCAAGTCTTGGATATCAGGAGTAAGACTGTGGTGAACACAGCCATGCACATGTCTTTATGCGGTAGTCTTTCTGACTTTTTTGGATAAACAAGCGGCAGATTAATAGCTGGGTCATACGGGACATGGATACTTAAACTTCTGAGGCAGTTCCACACCTTTGGCATCGTGGCTGCACCGGGTTACACTCCCACCAGCAGTGCAGGAGGCTTCCCTTCTCTCCACCTCCTCTCTGACACTTGTTATTTCCTGTCTGCTTCCTTCTAGCCATGCTGACCACAGTGAGCTGCCATGGCCTTGCAGTTTGGATTTGCATTTTCCTGAGACTTAATGATGGTGAACAAGTTTTCATGCACCTACTGGCCCTCTTTCTGTCTTCTTCGGAGAAATCTCTGCTTCCATCTTTTGACCAGGTTTTCATTGGCTTGTTTTTTTTCTTGTGGAGACGTGCGAGTTGATTGTATCTTTGGGCTTTTCACCCCTTGTCCGATGTGTGGTTTGCAAACATCCTCTCCCAATTGTTGTGGTGTCTTAGTATTCAGTTGATGGTTTCCTTGAGTGGGCAGAAGTGTGTGCATTTGATGTGGTCCCGTTTGTTTCTTGTTTCCTTTGTTGCCCTTGCCCAGTCAGACATGCTTCTTCCCAATAGGCGGCTCAGACAGATGGCAAAGAGCACTCTGCCTAGGTCTTCTCCTACAAGGTTCACGGTTTCAAGTCTGCCATTCAAGGCTTTAATCCACTTCAGGTGGTGTGTGTGCCAGGTGTAACATCATGGCGTACTCTCGTTGTGTTCCATGTGGCTGTGCAGGCTTCCCAGCACCGTTTATTGTAGAGACTCTCCTTTCTCCGCTGTCTCCACTTGGCTCCCTGGTCCAAAATGGGCTGTCCATGTAAGTTTGAGTTGGGCTCTGGGCTCTCAATTGTTTTGCATGGGTCTTCATGCCTGTTTTGGGGCCCAGACTGTGCCGTTTCGGTACCTAGCGCTTCGTCCTCTATGTTGAAATCAGAAATTGTGACACGTGCTGCTTTGTTCGTTTTCCTGAGGATTCCTTTGCCTAGTCAGGGTCTCGTGTTGCTGGCTAGAAACTTTAGGATTCTCTCTTCTTCTCTGTGGCAAATACTGCTGCAACTTTGACTGGGATTGCATGGAATCCAGAGATTCCTTACTGCGGTATGAACCTTTCAAGTGTGTTAATCCTTCCATTCCTAGATCCCTCGATATCTTTTTTTTTCTTGTGTCTTCTTGAGTTTCTTTCCCCAAAGGTTTGCTAGTTTTTGAATTAACATAGAATTCACCTGTTTTGCTAAGGTTATTCACAGAGATCCTATTCTTCGTAATGGCAAGCTCCTGTTTTTTTTTTTTTTTTTCCTTAGCTTCAGTTTTTCTATTCTTTGCAACTTTTAATTGGTTTTGTTTTGGCACAAGTGCATTGCTGTGCTCACATCTGCTGGCAATGCTCCTGTATTTGCTGTGGAAGTCTGGCCCTGTCCAACGTCCCTTCCCATCTGCCTCTACTCTACCTCGGACGCCTGCACCAGAACAACTGAAGCAGTGGTGAGGAGGCCCAAACCGAGGATTCCACCCAGCCCATACTGGGCCACAGACCCAGAAGGTGCGGACCTCACCACTGCACCACCGGCCGGCCACTTACATGTTCAGTGGCAACGTGCAGTTGAGTGCAATGGGAGTTAAATATACTAGTGAGCCCAACTCTAGCACTGTGTAGATGAGGCTAGGTTGTTTTTCGGGTCCATTGTGATGTCAGAGGATTTGTCATAATTGTGTCTCTGAGGTCCAGCATGCTTCCTGGATACAGGTTTCAGAGCCTGCTTGGAGCAGTCTCATAACTCACCCTTCCCAGTTAGCCCATGCTTGACCTTCGCTGCCGTTTTTTGGCTTGTGAATTTCTCTGACTTTCAAACGTTCCAGCAGAGTCTGTCTAAAGACGGACATCATCTTTCATTGTGGATAATTCAGGTGTGATTTCTGTTCACCTTCCATTTTCTGGGTCCTCTTTTTCTTTTCCATAGTATACTCGTCATGGTCTTTCTCAGCTATCTCCCTTACACATGCTTATCAGTCCGTTCTCCTTCATTCCAAGGGATTAGTTTGTATTTCGTTAATCGCTGTATGTTCTCTAGGGTGAGGTGTGAGTGCTTTCGTGACTCTTGGTTGTTGTCCTTGAATTTGCACCGGTCACTTGTAGGACTCTTGGCTACCCTAGCCAAGGTCAAACTAAGCACTGAGAACACGTGGTCATGTGGGTTGGTTTGACATCCTGAGATCAGAAACTCCAAATTCGAGGTGGTCCTGGCAACCCCCTTCACGGACACAATGTTTCCAAGACAACTTAGACAAATCGGATGAATTCCACTCTCCAGGAAAGATATTTTTCTGTCTCTTTTCCGGATTTAGGAAGTTTCGAACTTGACCCCTGATCCTTGAACGTTCCCCTAGATTCCGTCCAGATACGGGCTTACTTAATTTTTATAGGGTGTGCCATTTGTTTGCCCTACATCCTCTACCCTGGCCTGTTTATTTTTCTTGAAACACAACTGTAAAGTTCTAATTTTCGTGCAACTTCCTTACATATGGTGTCAAAACACATAATCAATAATCCTTCTACGGCAAGAGGTAGGGGGAGAGAATTTCGATGGAGGCAAACAGAGCACACTAGCCTGGGAGGGCAGCCTTCACGAAGGAACGAAGCCCTGTGGAAGAGGGTGCTTTTCAGCACCCTTGTAGAGCACTTCCAAACAAAGAGACATACCCCAAGCGTGACAGGGCTCCATTCCTTCAAGGCTTCCAAGACATCTCTTGGGACACATTACCATGTGCCCAGTGGGCCCACGTGACACCAGAGCTTCGGAAAAAGAGACTGACCTGCAAAGAATGCTATGGGCCTTGGAAAGGAGGCATCGATTCTTCTCTTCAATGTCCTCAAGACATCTTTCTTGACTTTGCATTATGCTTAAGGCACAAGGGCACTGTAGGTGTGATGAACGCCAAGTCCGGCCACTTGTTTCCAATGAAGTTGCAAGCTTGAATCAGCATGACCTCCCCATAGACTTGAATAGATGACAATGTTCTCCTCTCCGTGCCTGTCCCTCTATTCTCACTTGTGGCCTAGGGTTCCTTTCTTATCCCTTGCATCAGACTCTGTTTTATCTCTTCTAGTTTCTGTGCCTGCTTTCTGTTTGCCAAACCTGTTTCTGGGTATCTGTCCCTTTAATAGCCTAGCCTAGGCCAATCCTCAGACTGTAACCATGCGGCCACCCTGGGGGACATGTTCACCGTGATGTCATAAGCGACCTCAAAATTCGAAGTTGTCCTGACAACCTCCGTGCACACAGAGTTTCACAGCCATCTCAGACCAGTCTGACTCCTCACCCTGTCTAGGTAGGATAGTTTTCCTTTTTCTACAATTGTTGTCAGTTTCTATCTTTCTCCTTGAACTTCGAAAGGGCTCCTACATTCTCTCTAGACACTGGTTTCACTCCTGTAAGATTATCCTGGGTTTTATCTCTTATATCTTGGGTAGATGGCAAAATGGGTGGACCTTACCCAGAAAAAGTCCTGGACTCCCTCACAAGTTGAAGTTGCCCAGGGAATGTTCTGATGCACAATGATGGTGTCATCTCATGGCACTCTGCCAATTCCACCTTGGCAGGTCACAAGTTTTCCTTCCTTCTGCCTTTGGGAAGTGTACCAGATACTTCCATAGATTGTAATATTCTTATGGTTCCTTTTCTTGTGCGTATTGATAACGTATCCTCACAATTGCTGCTTATTTATGATCTCTGCCCGCACCATACCATGAAATCTATATTTCCTAACACTACTAATGTGATATGCACTCGTAATGTGAAACAGTGAGGCCCGGGCCGCCCAAGCGGAATGTGGGCACTTACCTGCTCCACCACAGGGCCGGCCCTGAATTGTACTTTTGGACCAACCTTTTGCCTGAACTTGGGAAGACGTGGGCCTGTTTGGATTATTCGTGAAGGTGATTAGTAAGAACATCATGGACGGTAACATTTTCCGTTCGTTCATGGGTTTAGGACTGATCATGTTCTCTTCGTAGTATTCCTCTTCACCTATTTGGAATGGTCTGCCTTTCTGTAGCATCTGTAAGCATTTGGAGGTGATTTTCCATCCTTGGAAGTTCACCTTCCGTAAACTCTTTCCGCCCCCAAAGCTTTATGACATCATTCTGGACCCCTTTTTGGATTTTTGATTTGAGATGAATTTCTAGCCATGACCCTGCATTAGAACGTACTATAACTTCCAGATTCACATCCTCATTGCTTTAGACTTCTGTGTAGCTTACATCATCTTCACCAGTGTAAGACTAATCACAGGCCCTCACCACACACTTGTGCCTAATCTTCTCTTTCACCCTCCGTCACCGCCCCTCTTTGCCTCTGGGAGCCCGCATACAAATGTTCAGTGCCACCTGTTGGTTAGTGCTTGCTTTTTCTTCTCCTTGTAAGTGAGATTCTATGGTATTTGAATTTCTCCCTGGGGCTTGTTACACTTCCCCTAAAACCCTCACAGCCATTCTGGTGGTCACAAATGGCTGGATTGCATCATTTGTTCCGGCTGAGTGGTATACCATTGTGTGGCTATAGCCCATCTTCCTTCTCCAATCATCCCTTGCTGGACACCAGGGTGCTTTCCAAGTCTTGGATATCAGGAGTAAGACTGTGGTGAACACAGCCATGCACATGTCTTTATGCGGTAGTCTTTCTGACTTTTTTGGATAAACAAGCGGCAGATTAATAGCTGGGTCATACGGGACATGGATACTTAAACTTCTGAGGCAGTTCCACACCTTTGGCATCGTGGCTGCACCGGGTTACACTCCCACCAGCAGTGCAGGAGGCTTCCCTTCTCTCCACCTCCTCTCTGACACTTGTTATTTCCTGTCTGCTTCCTTCTAGCCATGCTGACCACAGTGAGCTGCCATGGCCTTGCAGTTTGGATTTGCATTTTCCTGAGACTTAATGATGGTGAACAAGTTTTCATGCACCTACTGGCCCTCTTTCTGTCTTCTTCGGAGAAATCTCTGCTTCCATCTTTTGACCAGGTTTTCATTGGCTTGTTTTTTTTCTTGTGGAGACGTGCGAGTTGATTGTATCTTTGGGCTTTTCACCCCTTGTCCGATGTGTGGTTTGCAAACATCCTCTCCCAATTGTTGTGGTGTCTTAGTATTCAGTTGATGGTTTCCTTGAGTGGGCAGAAGTGTGTGCATTTGATGTGGTCCCGTTTGTTTCTTGTTTCCTTTGTTGCCCTTGCCCAGTCAGACATGCTTCTTCCCAATAGGCGGCTCAGACAGATGGCAAAGAGCACTCTGCCTAGGTCTTCTCCTACAAGGTTCACGGTTTCAAGTCTGCCATTCAAGGCTTTAATCCACTTCAGGTGGTGTGTGTGCCAGGTGTAACATCATGGCGTACTCTCGTTGTGTTCCATGTGGCTGTGCAGGCTTCCCAGCACCGTTTATTGTAGAGACTCTCCTTTCTCCGCTGTCTCCACTTGGCTCCCTGGTCCAAAATGGGCTGTCCATGTAAGTTTGAGTTGGGCTCTGGGCTCTCAATTGTTTTGCATGGGTCTTCATGCCTGTTTTGGGGCCCAGACTGTGCCGTTTCGGTACCTAGCGCTTCGTCCTCTATGTTGAAATCAGAAATTGTGACACGTGCTGCTTTGTTCGTTTTCCTGAGGATTCCTTTGCCTAGTCAGGGTCTCGTGTTGCTGGCTAGAAACTTTAGGATTCTCTCTTCTTCTCTGTGGCAAATACTGCTGCAACTTTGACTGGGATTGCATGGAATCCAGAGATTCCTTACTGCGGTATGAACCTTTCAAGTGTGTTAATCCTTCCATTCCTAGATCCCTCGATATCTTTTTTTTTCTTGTGTCTTCTTGAGTTTCTTTCCCCAAAGGTTTGCTAGTTTTTGAATTAACATAGAATTCACCTGTTTTGCTAAGGTTATTCACAGAGATCCTATTCTTCGTAATGGCAAGCTCCTGTTTTTTTTTTTTTTTTTCCTTAGCTTCAGTTTTTCTATTCTTTGCAACTTTTAATTGGTTTTGTTTTGGCACAAGTGCATTGCTGTGCTCACATCTGCTGGCAATGCTCCTGTATTTGCTGTGGAAGTCTGGCCCTGTCCAACGTCCCTTCCCATCTGCCTCTACTCTACCTCGGACGCCTGCACCAGAACAACTGAAGCAGTGGTGAGGAGGCCCAAACCGAGGATTCCACCCAGCCCATACTGGGCCACAGACCCAGAAGGTGCGGACCTCACCACTGCACCACCGGCCGGCCACTTACATGTTCAGTGGCAACGTGCAGTTGAGTGCAATGGGAGTTAAATATACTAGTGAGCCCAACTCTAGCACTGTGTAGATGAGGCTAGGTTGTTTTTCGGGTCCATTGTGATGTCAGAGGATTTGTCATAATTGTGTCTCTGAGGTCCAGCATGCTTCCTGGATACAGGTTTCAGAGCCTGCTTGGAGCAGTCTCATAACTCACCCTTCCCAGTTAGCCCATGCTTGACCTTCGCTGCCGTTTTTTGGCTTGTGAATTTCTCTGACTTTCAAACGTTCCAGCAGAGTCTGTCTAAAGACGGACATCATCTTTCATTGTGGATAATTCAGGTGTGATTTCTGTTCACCTTCCATTTTCTGGGTCCTCTTTTTCTTTTCCATAGTATACTCGTCATGGTCTTTCTCAGCTATCTCCCTTACACATGCTTATCAGTCCGTTCTCCTTCATTCCAAGGGATTAGTTTGTATTTCGTTAATCGCTGTATGTTCTCTAGGGTGAGGTGTGAGTGCTTTCGTGACTCTTGGTTGTTGTCCTTGAATTTGCACCGGTCACTTGTAGGACTCTTGGCTACCCTAGCCAAGGTCAAACTAAGCACTGAGAACACGTGGTCATGTGGGTTGGTTTGACATCCTGAGATCAGAAACTCCAAATTCGAGGTGGTCCTGGCAACCCCCTTCACGGACACAATGTTTCCAAGACAACTTAGACAAATCGGATGAATTCCACTCTCCAGGAAAGATATTTTTCTGTCTCTTTTCCGGATTTAGGAAGTTTCGAACTTGACCCCTGATCCTTGAACGTTCCCCTAGATTCCGTCCAGATACGGGCTTACTTAATTTTTATAGGGTGTGCCATTTGTTTGCCCTACATCCTCTACCCTGGCCTGTTTATTTTTCTTGAAACACAACTGTAAAGTTCTAATTTTCGTGCAACTTCCTTACATATGGTGTCAAAACACATAATCAATAATCCTTCTACGGCAAGAGGTAGGGGGAGAGAATTTCGATGGAGGCAAACAGAGCACACTAGCCTGGGAGGGCAGCCTTCACGAAGGAACGAAGCCCTGTGGAAGAGGGTGCTTTTCAGCACCCTTGTAGAGCACTTCCAAACAAAGAGACATACCCCAAGCGTGACAGGGCTCCATTCCTTCAAGGCTTCCAAGACATCTCTTGGGACACATTACCATGTGCCCAGTGGGCCCACGTGACACCAGAGCTTCGGAAAAAGAGACTGACCTGCAAAGAATGCTATGGGCCTTGGAAAGGAGGCATCGATTCTTCTCTTCAATGTCCTCAAGACATCTTTCTTGACTTTGCATTATGCTTAAGGCACAAGGGCACTGTAGGTGTGATGAACGCCAAGTCCGGCCACTTGTTTCCAATGAAGTTGCAAGCTTGAATCAGCATGACCTCCCCATAGACTTGAATAGATGACAATGTTCTCCTCTCCGTGCCTGTCCCTCTATTCTCACTTGTGGCCTAGGGTTCCTTTCTTATCCCTTGCATCAGACTCTGTTTTATCTCTTCTAGTTTCTGTGCCTGCTTTCTGTTTGCCAAACCTGTTTCTGGGTATCTGTCCCTTTAATAGCCTAGCCTAGGCCAATCCTCAGACTGTAACCATGCGGCCACCCTGGGGGACATGTTCACCGTGATGTCATAAGCGACCTCAAAATTCGAAGTTGTCCTGACAACCTCCGTGCACACAGAGTTTCACAGCCATCTCAGACCAGTCTGACTCCTCACCCTGTCTAGGTAGGATAGTTTTCCTTTTTCTACAATTGTTGTCAGTTTCTATCTTTCTCCTTGAACTTCGAAAGGGCTCCTACATTCTCTCTAGACACTGGTTTCACTCCTGTAAGATTATCCTGGGTTTTATCTCTTATATCTTGGGTAGATGGCAAAATGGGTGGACCTTACCCAGAAAAAGTCCTGGACTCCCTCACAAGTTGAAGTTGCCCAGGGAATGTTCTGATGCACAATGATGGTGTCATCTCATGGCACTCTGCCAATTCCACCTTGGCAGGTCACAAGTTTTCCTTCCTTCTGCCTTTGGGAAGTGTACCAGATACTTCCATAGATTGTAATATTCTTATGGTTCCTTTTCTTGTGCGTATTGATAACGTATCCTCACAATTGCTGCTTATTTATGATCTCTGCCCGCACCATACCATGAAATCTATATTTCCTAACACTACTAATGTGATATGCACTCGTAATGTGAAACAGTGAGGCCCGGGCCGCCCAAGCGGAATGTGGGCACTTACCTGCTCCACCACAGGGCCGGCCCTGAATTGTACTTTTGGACCAACCTTTTGCCTGAACTTGGGAAGACGTGGGCCTGTTTGGATTATTCGTGAAGGTGATTAGTAAGAACATCATGGACGGTAACATTTTCCGTTCGTTCATGGGTTTAGGACTGATCATGTTCTCTTCGTAGTATTCCTCTTCACCTATTTGGAATGGTCTGCCTTTCTGTAGCATCTGTAAGCATTTGGAGGTGATTTTCCATCCTTGGAAGTTCACCTTCCGTAAACTCTTTCCGCCCCCAAAGCTTTATGACATCATTCTGGACCCCTTTTTGGATTTTTGATTTGAGATGAATTTCTAGCCATGACCCTGCATTAGAACGTACTATAACTTCCAGATTCACATCCTCATTGCTTTAGACTTCTGTGTAGCTTACATCATCTTCACCAGTGTAAGACTAATCACAGGCCCTCACCACACACTTGTGCCTAATCTTCTCTTTCACCCTCCGTCACCGCCCCTCTTTGCCTCTGGGAGCCCGCATACAAATGTTCAGTGCCACCTGTTGGTTAGTGCTTGCTTTTTCTTCTCCTTGTAAGTGAGATTCTATGGTATTTGAATTTCTCCCTGGGGCTTGTTACACTTCCCCTAAAACCCTCACAGCCATTCTGGTGGTCACAAATGGCTGGATTGCATCATTTGTTCCGGCTGAGTGGTATACCATTGTGTGGCTATAGCCCATCTTCCTTCTCCAATCATCCCTTGCTGGACACCAGGGTGCTTTCCAAGTCTTGGATATCAGGAGTAAGACTGTGGTGAACACAGCCATGCACATGTCTTTATGCGGTAGTCTTTCTGACTTTTTTGGATAAACAAGCGGCAGATTAATAGCTGGGTCATACGGGACATGGATACTTAAACTTCTGAGGCAGTTCCACACCTTTGGCATCGTGGCTGCACCGGGTTACACTCCCACCAGCAGTGCAGGAGGCTTCCCTTCTCTCCACCTCCTCTCTGACACTTGTTATTTCCTGTCTGCTTCCTTCTAGCCATGCTGACCACAGTGAGCTGCCATGGCCTTGCAGTTTGGATTTGCATTTTCCTGAGACTTAATGATGGTGAACAAGTTTTCATGCACCTACTGGCCCTCTTTCTGTCTTCTTCGGAGAAATCTCTGCTTCCATCTTTTGACCAGGTTTTCATTGGCTTGTTTTTTTTCTTGTGGAGACGTGCGAGTTGATTGTATCTTTGGGCTTTTCACCCCTTGTCCGATGTGTGGTTTGCAAACATCCTCTCCCAATTGTTGTGGTGTCTTAGTATTCAGTTGATGGTTTCCTTGAGTGGGCAGAAGTGTGTGCATTTGATGTGGTCCCGTTTGTTTCTTGTTTCCTTTGTTGCCCTTGCCCAGTCAGACATGCTTCTTCCCAATAGGCGGCTCAGACAGATGGCAAAGAGCACTCTGCCTAGGTCTTCTCCTACAAGGTTCACGGTTTCAAGTCTGCCATTCAAGGCTTTAATCCACTTCAGGTGGTGTGTGTGCCAGGTGTAACATCATGGCGTACTCTCGTTGTGTTCCATGTGGCTGTGCAGGCTTCCCAGCACCGTTTATTGTAGAGACTCTCCTTTCTCCGCTGTCTCCACTTGGCTCCCTGGTCCAAAATGGGCTGTCCATGTAAGTTTGAGTTGGGCTCTGGGCTCTCAATTGTTTTGCATGGGTCTTCATGCCTGTTTTGGGGCCCAGACTGTGCCGTTTCGGTACCTAGCGCTTCGTCCTCTATGTTGAAATCAGAAATTGTGACACGTGCTGCTTTGTTCGTTTTCCTGAGGATTCCTTTGCCTAGTCAGGGTCTCGTGTTGCTGGCTAGAAACTTTAGGATTCTCTCTTCTTCTCTGTGGCAAATACTGCTGCAACTTTGACTGGGATTGCATGGAATCCAGAGATTCCTTACTGCGGTATGAACCTTTCAAGTGTGTTAATCCTTCCATTCCTAGATCCCTCGATATCTTTTTTTTTCTTGTGTCTTCTTGAGTTTCTTTCCCCAAAGGTTTGCTAGTTTTTGAATTAACATAGAATTCACCTGTTTTGCTAAGGTTATTCACAGAGATCCTATTCTTCGTAATGGCAAGCTCCTGTTTTTTTGTTTTTTTTTTCCTTAGCTTCAGTTTTTCTAATCTTTGCAACTTTTAATTGGTTTTGTTTTGGCACAAGTGCATTGCTGTGCTCACATCTGCTGGCAATGCTCCTGTATTTGCTGTGGAAGTGTGGCCCTGTCCAACGTCCCTTCCCATCTGCCTCTACTCTACCTCGGACGCCTGCACCAGAACAACTGAAGCAGTGGTGAGGAGGCCCAAACCGAGGATTCCACCCAGCCCATACTGGGCCACAGACCCAGAAGGTGCGGACCTCACCACTGCACCACCGGCCGGCCACTTACATGTTCAGTGGCAACGTGCAGTTGTGTGCAATGGGAGTTAAATATACTAGAGAGCCCAACTCTAGCACTGTGTAGATGAGGCTAGGTTGTTTTTCGGGTCCATTGTGATGTCAGAGGATTTGTCATAATTGTGTCTCTGAGGTCCAGCATGCTTCCTGGATACAGGTTTCAGAGCCTGCTTGGAGCAGTCTCATAACTCACCCTTCCCAGTTAGCCCATGCTTGACCTTCGCTGCCGTTTTTTGGCTTGTGAATTTCTCTGACTTTCAAACGTTCCAGCAGAGTCTGTCCAAAGACGGACATCATCTTTCATTGTGGATAATTCAGGTGTGATTTCTGTTCACCTTCCATTTTCTGGGTCCTCTTTTTCTTTTCCATAGTATACTCGTCATGGTCTTTCTCAGCTATCTCCCTTAGACATGCTTATCAGTCCGTTCTCCTTCATTCCAAGGGATTAGTTTGTATTTCGTTAATCGCTGTATGTTCTCTAGGGTGAGGTGTGAGTGCTTTCGTGACTCTTGGTTGTTGTCCTTGAATTTGCACCGGTCACTTGTAGGACTCTTGGCTACCCTAGCCTAGGTCAAACTAAGCACTGAGAACACGTGGTCATGTGGGTTGGTTTGACATCCTGAGATCAGAAACTCCAAATTCGAGGTGGTCCTGGCAACCCCCTTCACGGACACAATGTTTCCAAGACAGCTTAGATAAATCGGATGAATTCCACGCTCCAGGAAAGATATTTTTCTGTCTCTTTTCCGGATTTGGGAAGTTTCGAACTTGACCCCTGATCCTTGAACGTTCCCCTAGATTCCGTCCAGATACGGGCTTACTTAATTTTTATAGGGTGTGCCATTTGTTTGCCCTACATCCTCTACCCTGGCCTGTTTATTTTTCTTGAAACACAACTGTAAAGTTCTAATTTTCGTGCAACTTCCTTACATATGGTGTCAAAACACATAATCAATAATCCTTCTACGGCAAGAGGTAGGGGGAGAGAATTTCGATGGAGGCAAACAGAGCACACTAGCCTGGGAGGGCAGCCTTCACGAAGGAACGAAGCCCTGTGGAAGAGGGTGCTTTTCAGCACCCTTGTAGAGCACTTCCAAACAAAGAGACATACCCCAAGCGTGACAGGGCTCCATTCCTTCAAGGCTTCCAAGACATCTCTTGGGACACATTACCATGTGCCCAGTGGGCCCACGTGACACCAGAGCTTCGGAAAAAGAGACTGACCTTCAAAGAATGCTATGGGCCTTGGAAAGGAGGCATCGATTCTTCTCTTCAATGTCCTCAAGACATCTTTCTTGACTTTGCATTATGCTTAAGGCACAAGGGCACTGTAGGTGTGATGAACGCCAAGTCCGGCCACTTGTTTCCAATGAAGTTGCAAGCTTGAATCAGCATGACCTCCCCATAGACTTGAATAGATGACAATGTTCTCCTCTCCGTGCCTGTCCCTCTATTCTCACTTGTGGCCTAGGGTTCCTTTCTTATCCCTTGCATCAGACTCTGTTTTATCTCTTCTAGTTTCTGTGCCTGCTTTCTGTTTGCCAAACCTGTTTCTGGGTATCTGTCCCTTTAATAGCCTAGCCTAGGCCAATCCTCAGACTGTAACCATGCGGCCACCCTGGGGGACATGTTCACCGTGATGTCATAAGCGACCTCAAAATTCGAAGTTGTCCTGACAACCTCCGTGCACACAGAGTTTCACAGCCATCTCAGACCAGTCTGACTCCTCACCCTGTCTAGGTAGGATAGTTTTCCTTTTTCTGCAATTGTTGTCAGTATCTATCTTTCTCCTTGAACTTCGAAAGGGCTCCTACATTCTCTCTAGACACTGGTTTCACTCCTGTAAGATTATCCTGGGTGTTATCTCTTATATCTTGGGTAGATGGCAAAATGGGTGGACCTTACCCAGAAAAAGTCCTGGACTCCCTCACAAGTTGAAGTTGCCCAGGGAATGTTCTGATGCACAATGATGGTGTCATCTCGTGGCACTCTGCCAATTCCACCTTGGCAGGTCACAAGTTTTCCTTCCTTCTGCCTTTGGGAAGTGTACCAGATACTTCCATAGATTGTAATATTCTTATGGTTCCTTTTCTTGTGCGTATTGATAACGTATCCTCACAATTGCTGCTTATTTATGATCTCTGCCCGCACCATACCATGAAATCTATATTTCCTAACACTACTAATGTGATATGCACTCGTAATGTGAAACAGTGAGGCCCGGGCCGCCCAAGCGGAATGTGGGCACTTACCTGCTCCACCACAGGGCCGGCCCTGAATTGTACTTTTGGACCAACCTTTTGCCTGAACTTGGGAAGACGTGGGCCTGTTTGGATTATTCGTGAAGGTGATTAGTAAGAACATCATGGACGGTAACATTTTCCGTTCGTTCATGGGTTTAGGACTGATCATGTTCTCTTCGTAGTATTCCTCTTCACCTATTTGGAATGGTCTGCCTTTCTGTAGCATCTGTAAGCATTTGGAGGTGATTTTCCATCCTTGGAAGTTCACCTTCCGTAAACTCTTTCCGCCCCCAAAGCTTTATGACATCATTCTGGACCCCTTTTTGGATTTTTGATTTGAGGTGAATTTCTAGCCATGACCCTGCATTAGAACGTACTATAACTTCCAGATTCACATCCTCATTGCTTTAGACTTCTGTGTAGCTTACATCATCTTCACCAGTGTAAGACTAATCACAGGCCCTCACCACACACTTGTGCCTAATCTTCTCTTTCACCCTCCGTCACCGCCCCTCTTTGCCTCTGGGAGCCCGCATACAAATGTTCAGTGCCACCTGTTGGTTAGTGCTTGCTTTTTCTTCGCCTTGTAAGTGAGATTCTATGGTATTTGAATTTCTCCCTGGGGCTTGTTACACTTCCCCTAAAACCCTCACAGCCATTCTGGTGGTCACAAATGGCTGGATTGCATCATTTGTTCCGGCTGAGTGGTATACCATTGTGTGGCTATAGCCCATCTTCCTTCTCCAATCATCCCTTGCTGGACACCAGGGTGCTTTCCAAGTCTTGGATATCAGGAGTAAGACTGTGGTGAACACAGCCATGCACATGTCTTTATGCGGTAGTCTTTCTGACTTTTTTGGATAAACAAGCGGCAGATTAATAGCTGGGTCATACGGGACATGGATACTTAAACTTCTGAGGCAGTTCCACACCTTTGGCATCGTGGCTGCACCGGGTTACACTCCCACCAGCAGTGCAGGAGGCTTCCCTTCTCTCCACCTCCTCTCTGACACTTGTTATTTCCTGTCTGCTTCCTTCTAGCCATGCTGACCACAGTGAGCTGCCATGGCCTTGCAGTTTGGATTTGCATTTTCCTGAGACTTAATGATGGTGAACAAGTTTTCATGCACCTACTGGCCCTCTTTCTGTCTTCTTCGGAGAAATCTCTGCTTCCATCTTTTGACCAGGTTTTCATTGGCTTGTTTTTTTTCTTGTGGAGACGTGCGAGTTGATTGTATCTTTGGGCTTTTCACCCCTTGTCCGATGTGTGGTTTGCAAACATCCTCTCCCAATTGTTGTGGTGTCTTAGTATTCAGTTGATGGTTTCCTTGAGTGGGCAGAAGTGTGTGCATTTGATGTGGTCCCGTTTGTTTCTTGTTTCCTTTGTTGCCCTTGCCCAGTCAGACATGCTTCTTCCCAATAGGCGGCTCAGACAGATGGCAAAGAGCACTCTGCCTAGGTCTTCTCCTACAAGGTTCACGGTTTCAAGTCTGCCATTCAAGGCTTTAATCCACTTCAGGTGGTGTGTGTGCCAGGTGTAACATCATGGCGTACTCTCGTTGTGTTCCATGTGGCTGTGCAGGCTTCCCAGCACCGTTTATTGTAGAGACTCTCCTTTCTCCGCTGTCTCCACTTGGCTCCCTGGTCCAAAATGGGCTGTCCATGTAAGTTTGAGTTGGGCTCTGGGCTCTCAATTGTTTTGCATGGGTCTTCATGCCTGTTTTGGGGCCCAGACTGTGCCGTTTCGGTACCTAGCGCTTCGTCCTCTATGTTGAAATCAGAAATTGTGACACGTGCTGCTTTGTTCGTTTTCCTGAGGATTCCTTTGCCTAGTCAGGGTCTCGTGTTGCTGGCTAGAAACTTTAGGATTCTCTCTTCTTCTCTGTGGCAAATACTGCTGCAACTTTGACTGGGATTGCATGGAATCCAGAGATTCCTTACTGCGGTATGAACCTTTCAAGTGTGTTAATCCTTCCATTCCTAGATCCCTCGATATCTTTTTTTTTCTTGTGTCTTCTTGAGTTTCTTTCCCCAAAGGTTTGCTAGTTTTTGAATTAACATAGAATTCACCTGTTTTGCTAAGGTTATTCACAGAGATCCTATTCTTCGTAATGGCAAGCTCCTGTTTTTTTGTTTTTTTTTTCCTTAGCTTCAGTTTTTCTAATCTTTGCAACTTTTAATTGGTTTTGTTTTGGCACAAGTGCATTGCTGTGCTCACATCTGCTGGCAATGCTCCTGTATTTGCTGTGGAAGTGTGGCCCTGTCCAACGTCCCTTCCCATCTGCCTCTACTCTACCTCGGACGCCTGCACCAGAACAACTGAAGCAGTGGTGAGGAGGCCCAAACCGAGGATTCCACCCAGCCCATACTGGGCCACAGACCCAGAAGGTGCGGACCTCACCACTGCACCACCGGCCGGCCACTTACATGTTCAGTGGCAACGTGCAGTTGTGTGCAATGGGAGTTAAATATACTAGAGAGCCCAACTCTAGCACTGTGTAGATGAGGCTAGGTTGTTTTTCGGGTCCATTGTGATGTCAGAGGATTTGTCATAATTGTGTCTCTGAGGTCCAGCATGCTTCCTGGATACAGGTTTCAGAGCCTGCTTGGAGCAGTCTCATAACTCACCCTTCCCAGTTAGCCCATGCTTGACCTTCGCTGCCGTTTTTTGGCTTGTGAATTTCTCTGACTTTCAAACGTTCCAGCAGAGTCTGTCTAAAGACGGACATCATCTTTCATTGTGGATAATTCAGGTGTGATTTCTGTTCACCTTCCATTTTCTGGGTCCTCTTTTTCTTTTCCATAGTATACTCGTCATGGTCTTTCTCAGCTATCTCCCTTACACATGCTTATCAGTCCGTTCTCCTTCATTCCAAGGGATTAGTTTGTATTTCGTTAATCGCTGTATGTTCTCTAGGGTGAGGTGTGAGTGCTTTCGTGACTCTTGGTTGTTGTCCTTGAATTTGCACCGGTCACTTGTAGGACTCTTGGCTACCCTAGCCTAGGTCAAACTAAGCACTGAGAACACGTGGTCATGTGGGTTGGTTTGACATCCTGAGATCAGAAACTCCAAATTCGAGGTGGTCCTGGCAACCCCCTTCACGGACACAATGTTTCCAAGACAGCTTAGATAAATCGGATGAATTCCACGCTCCAGGAAAGATATTTTTCTGTCTCTTTTCCGGATTTGGGAAGTTTCGAACTTGACCCCTGATCCTTGAACGTTCCCCTAGATTCCGTCCAGATACGGGCTTACTTAATTTTTATAGGGTGTGCCATTTGTTTGCCCTACATCCTCTACCCTGGCCTGTTTATTTTTCTTGAAACACAACTGTAAAGTTCTAATTTTCGTGCAACTTCCTTACATATGGTGTCAAAACACATAATCAATAATCCTTCTACGGCAAGAGGTAGGGGGAGAGAATTTCGATGGAGGCAAACAGAGCACACTAGCCTGGGAGGGCAGCCTTCACGAAGGAACGAAGCCCTGTGGAAGAGGGTGCTTTTCAGCACCCTTGTAGAGCACTTCCAAACAAAGAGACATACCCCAAGCGTGACAGGGCTCCATTCCTTCAAGGCTTCCAAGACATCTCTTGGGACACATTACCATGTGCCCAGTGGGCCCACGTGACACCAGAGCTTCGGAAAAAGAGACTGACCTTCAAAGAATGCTATGGGCCTTGGAAAGGAGGCATCGATTCTTCTCTTCAATGTCCTCAAGACATCTTTCTTGACTTTGCATTATGCTTAAGGCACAAGGGCACTGTAGGTGTGATGAACGCCAAGTCCGGCCACTTGTTTCCAATGAAGTTGCAAGCTTGAATCAGCATGACCTCCCCATAGACTTGAATAGATGACAATGTTCTCCTCTCCGTGCCTGTCCCTCTATTCTCACTTGTGGCCTAGGGTTCCTTTCTTATCCCTTGCATCAGACTCTGTTTTATCTCTTCTAGTTTCTGTGCCTGCTTTCTGTTTGCCAAACCTGTTTCTGGGTATCTGTCCCTTTAATAGCCTAGCCTAGGCCAATCCTCAGACTGTAACCATGCGGCCACCCTGGGGGACATGTTCACCGTGATGTCATAAGCGACCTCAAAATTCGAAGTTGTCCTGACAACCTCCGTGCACACAGAGTTTCACAGCCATCTCAGACCAGTCTGACTCCTCACCCTGTCTAGGTAGGATAGTTTTCCTTTTTCTGCAATTGTTGTCAGTTTCTATCTTTCTCCTTGAACTTCCAAAGGGCTCCTACATTCTCTCTAGACACTGGTTTCACTCCTGTAAGATTATCCTGGGTGTTATCTCTTATATCTTGGGTAGATGGCAAAATGGGTGGACCTTACCCAGAAAAAGTCCTGGACTCCCTCACAAGTTGAAGTTGCCCAGGGAATGTTCTGATGCACAATGATGGTGTCATCTCGTGGCACTCTGCCAATTCCACCTTGGCAGGTCACAAGTTTTCCTTCCTTCTGCCTTTGGGAAGTGTACCAGATACTTCCATAGATTGTAATATTCTTATGGTTCCTTTTCTTGTGCGTATTGATAACGTATCCTCACAATTGCTGCTTATTTATGATCTCTGCCCGCACCATACCATGAAATCTATATTTCCTAACACTACTAATGTGATATGCACTCGTAATGTGAAACAGTGAGGCCCGGGCCGCCCAAGCGGAATGTGGGCACTTACCTGCTCCACCACAGGGCCGGCCCTGAATTGTACTTTTGGACCAACCTTTTGCCTGAACTTGGGAAGACGTGGGCCTGTTTGGATTATTCGTGAAGGTGATTAGTAATAACATCATGGACGGTAACATTTTCCGTTCGTTCATGGGTTTAGGACTGATCATGTTCTCTTCGTAGTATTCCTCTTCACCTATTTGGAATGGTCTGCCTTTCTGTAGCATCTGTAAGCATTTGGAGGTGATTTTCCATCCTTGGAAGTTCACCTTCCGTAAACTCTTTCCGCCCCCAAAGCTTTATGACATCATTCTGGACCCCTTTTTGGATTTTTGATTTGAGGTGAATTTATAGCCATGACCCTGCATTAGAACGTACTATAACTTCCAGATTCACATCCTCATTGCTTTAGACTTCTGTGTAGCTTACATCATCTTCACCAGTGTAAGACTAATCACAGGCCCTCACCACACACTTGTGCCTAATCTTCTCTTTCACCCTCCGTCACCGCCCCTCTTTGCCTCTGGGAGCCCGCATACAAATGTTCAGTGCCACCTGTTGGTTAGTGCTTGCTTTTTCTTCTCCTTGTAAGTGAGATTCTATGGTATTTGAATTTCTCACTGGGGCTTGTTACACTTCCCCTAAAACCCTCACAGCCATTGTGGTGGTCACAAATGGCTGGATTGCATCATTTGTTCCGGCTGAGTGGTATACCATTGTGTGGCTATAGCCCATCTTCCTTCTCCAATCATCCCTTGCTGGACACCAGGGTGCTTTCCAAGTCTTGGATATCAGGAGTAAGACTGTGGTGAACACAGCCATGCACATGTCTTTATGCGGTAGTCTTTCTGACTTTTTTGGATAAACAAGCGGCAGATTAATAGCTGGGTCATACGGGACATGGATACTTAAACTTCTGAGGCAGTTCCACACCTTTGGCATCGTGGCTGCACCGGGTTACACTCCCACCAGCAGTGCAGGAGGCTTCCCTTCTCTCCACCTCCTCTCTGACACTTGTTATTTCCTGTCTGCTTCCTTCTAGCCATGCTGACCACAGTGAGCTGCCATGGCCTTGCAGTTTGGATTTGCATTTTCCTGAGACTTAATGATGGTGAACAAGTTTTCATGCACCTACTGGCCCTCTTTCTGTCTTCTTCGGAGAAATCTCTGCTTCCATCTTTTGACCAGGTTTTCATTGGCTTGTTTTTTTTCTTGTGGAGACGTGCGAGTTGATTGTATCTTTGGGCTTTTCACCCCTTGTCCGATGTGTGGTTTGCAAACATCCTCTCCCAATTGTTGTGGTGTCTTAGTATTCAGTTGATGGTTTCCTTGAGTGGGCAGAAGTGTGTGCATTTGATGTGGTCCCGTTTGTTTCTTGTTTCCTTTGTTGCCCTTGCCCAGTCAGACATGCTTCTTCCCAATAGGCGGCTCAGACAGATGGCAAAGAGCACTCTGCCTAGGTCTTCTCCTACAAGGTTCACGGTTTCAAGTCTGCCATTCAAGGCTTTAATCCACTTCAGGTGGTGTGTGTGCCAGGTGTAACATCATGGTGTACTCTCGTTGTGTTCCATGTGGCTGTGCAGGCTTCCCAGCACCGTTTATTGTAGAGACTCTCCTTTCTCCGCTGTCTCCACTTGGCTCCCTGGTCCAAAATGGGCTGTCCATGTAAGTTTGAGTTGGGCTCTGGGCTCTCAATTGTTTTGCATGGGTCTTCATGCCTGTTTTGGGGCCCAGACTGTGCCGTTTCGGTACCTAGCGCTTCGTCCTCTATGTTGAAATCAGAAATTGTGACACGTGCTGCTTTGTTCGTTTTCCTGAGGATTCCTTTGCCTAGTCAGGGTCTCGTGTTGCTGGCTAGAAACTTTAGGATTCTCTCTTCTTCTCTGTGGCAAATACTGCTGCAACTTTGACTGGGATTGCATGGAATCCAGAGATTCCTTACTGCGGTATGAACCTTTCAAGTGTGTTAATCCTTCCATTCCTAGATCCCTCGATATCTTTTTTTTTCTTGTGTCTTCTTGAGTTTCTTTCCCCAAAGGTTTGCTAGTTTTTGAATTAACATAGAATTCACCTGTTTTGCTAAGGTTATTCACAGAGATCCTATTCTTCGTAATGGCAAGCTCCTGTTTTTTTGTTTTTTTTTTCCTTAGCTTCAGTTTTTCTATTCTTTGCAACTTTTAATTGGTTTTGTTTTGGCACAAGTGCATTGCTGTGCTCACATCTGCTGGCAATGCTCCTGTATTTGCTGTGGAAGTCTGGCCCTGTCCAACGTCCCTTCCCATCTGCCTCTACTCTACCTCGGACGCCTGCACCAGAACAACTGAAGCAGTGGTGAGGAGGCCCAAACCGAGGATTCCACCCAGCCCATACTGGGCCACAGACCCAGAAGGTGCGGACCTCACCACTGCACCACCGGCCGGCCACTTACATGTTCAGTGGCAACGTGCAGTTGAGTGCAATGGGAGTTAAATATACTAGTGAGCCCAACTCTAGCACTGTGTAGATGAGGCTAGGTTGTTTTTCGGGTCCATTGTGATGTCAGAGGATTTGTCATAATTGTGTCTCTGAGGTCCAGCATGCTTCCTGGATACAGGTTTCAGAGCCTGCTTGGAGCAGTCTCATAACTCACCCTTCCCAGTTAGCCCATGCTTGACCTTCGCTGCCGTTTTTTGGCTTGTGAATTTCTCTGACTTTCAAACGTTCCAGCAGAGTCTGTCTAAAGACGGACATCATCTTTCATTGTGGATAATTCAGGTGTGATTTCTGTTCACCTTCCATTTTCTGGGTCCTCTTTTTCTTTTCCATAGTATACTCGTCATGGTCTTTCTCAGCTATCTCCCTTACACATGCTTATCAGTCCGTTCTCCTTCATTCCAAGGGATTAGTTTGTATTTCGTTAATCGCTGTATGTTCTCTAGGGTGAGGTGTGAGTGCTTTCGTGACTCTTGGTTGTTGTCCTTGAATTTGCACCGGTCACTTGTAGGACTCTTGGCTATCCTAGCCTAGGTGAAACTAAGCACTGAGAACACGTGGTCATGCGGGTTGGTTTGACATCCTGAGATCAGAAACTCCAAATTCGAGGTGGTCCTGGCAACCCCCTTCACGGACACAATGTTTCCAAGACAACTTAGACAAATCGGATGAATTCCACTCTCCAGGAAAGATATTTTTCTGTCTCTTTTCCGGATTTGGGAAGTTTCGAACTTGACCCCTGATCCTTGAACGTTCCCCTAGATTCCGTCCAGATACGGGCTTACTTAATTTTTATAGGGTGTGCCATTTGTTTGCCCTACATCCTCTACCCTGGCCTGTTTATTTTTCTTGAAACACAACTGTAAAGTTCTAATTTTCGTGCAACTTCCTTACATATGGTGTCAAAACACATAATCAATAATCCTTCTACGGCAAGAGGTAGGGGGAGAGAATTTCGATGGAGGCAAACAGAGCACACTAGCCTGGGAGGGCAGCCTTCACGAAGGAACGAAGCCCTGTGGAAGAGGGTGCTTTTCAGCACCCTTGTAGAGCACTTCCAAACAAAGAGACATACCCCAAGCGTGACAGGGCTCCATTCCTTCAAGGCTTCCAAGACATCTCTTGGGACACATTACCATGTGCCCAGTGGGCCCACGTGACACCAGAGCTTCGGAAAAAGAGACTGACCTTCAAAGAATGCTATGGGCCTTGGAAAGGAGGCATCGATTCTTCTCTTCAATGTCCTCAAGACATCTTTCTTGACTTTGCATTATGCTTAAGGCACAAGGGCACTGTAGGTGTGATGAACGCCAAGTCCGGCCACTTGTTTCCAATGAAGTTGCAAGCTTGAATCAGCATGACCTCCCCATAGACTTGAATAGATGACAATGTTCTCCTCTCCGTGCCTGTCCCTCTATTCTCACTTGTGGCCTAGGGTTCCTTTCTTATCCCTTGCATCAGACTCTGTTTTATCTCTTCTAGTTTCTGTGCCTGCTTTCTGTTTGCCAAACCTGTTTCTGGGTATCTGTCCCTTTAATAGCCTAGCCTAGGCCAATCCTCAGACTGTAACCATGCGGCCACCCTGGGGGACATGTTCACCGTGATGTCATAAGCGACCTCAAAATTCGAAGTTGTCCTGACAACCTCCGTGCACACAGAGTTTCACAGCCATCTCAGACCAGTCTGACTCCTCACCCTGTCTAGGTAGGATAGTTTTCCTTTTTCTGCAATTGTTGTCAGTTTCTATCTTTCTCCTTGAACTTCGAAAGGGCTCCTACATTCTCTCTAGACACTGGTTTCACTCCTGTAAGATTATCCTGGGTTTTATCTCTTATATCTTGGGTAGATGGCAAAATGGGTGGACCTTACCCAGAAAAAGTCCTGGACTCCCTCACAAGTTGAAGTTGCCCAGGGAATGTTCTGATGCACAATGATGGTGTCATCTCGTGGCACTCTGCCAATTCCACCTTGGCAGGTCACAAGTTTTCCTTCCTTCTGCCTTTGGGAAGTGTACCAGATACTTCCATAGATTGTAATATTCTTATGGTTCCTTTTCTTGTGCGTATTGATAACGTATCCTCACAATTGCTGCTTATTTATGATCTCTGCCCGCACCATACCATGAAATCTATATTTCCTAACACTACTAATGTGATATGCACTCGTAATGTGAAACAGTGAGGCCCGGGCCGCCCAAGCGGAATGTGGGCACTTACCTGCTCCACCACAGGGCCGGCCCTGAATTGTACTTTTGGACCAACCTTTTGCCTGAACTTGGGAAGACGTGGGCCTGTTTGGATTATTCGTGAAGGTGATTAGTAATAACATCATGGACGGTAACATTTTCCGTTCGTTCATGGGTTTAGGACTGATCATGTTCTCTTCGTAGTATTCCTCTTCACCTGTTTGGAATGGTCTGCCTTTCTGTAGCATCTGTAAGCATTTGGAGGTGATTTTCCATCCTTGGAAGTTCACCTTCCGTAAACTCTTTCCGCCCCCAAAGCTTTATGACATCATTCTGGACCCCTTTTTGGATTTTTGATTTGAGGTGAATTTCTAGCCATGACCCTGCATTAGAACGTACTATAACTTCCAGATTCACATCCTCATTGCTTTAGACTTCTGTGTAGCTTACATCATCTTCACCAGTGTAAGACTAATCACAGGCCCTCACCACACACTTGTGCCTAATCTTCTCTTTCACCCTCCGTCACCGCCCCTCTTTGCCTCTGGGAGCCCGCATACAAATGTTCAGTGCCACCTGTTGGTTAGTGCTTGCTTTTTCTTCTCCTTGTAAGTGAGATTCTATGGTATTTGAATTTCTCCCTGGGGCTTGTTACACTTCCCCTAAAACCCTCACAGCCATTCTGGTGGTCACAAATGGCTGGATTGCATCATTTGTTCCGGCTGAGTGGTATACCATTGTGTGGCTATAGCCCATCTTCCTTCTCCAATCATCCCTTGCTGGACACCAGGGTGCTTTCCAAGTCTTGGATATCAGGAGTAAGACTGTGGTGAACACAGCCATGCACATGTCTTTATGCGGTAGTCTTTCTGACTTTTTTGGATAAACAAGCGGCAGATTAATAGCTGGGTCATACGGGACATGGATACTTAAACTTCTGAGGCAGTTCCACACCTTTGGCATCGTGGCTGCACCGGGTTACACTCCCACCAGCAGTGCAGGAGGCTTCCCTTCTCTCCACCTCCTCTCTGACACTTGTTATTTCCTGTCTGCTTCCTTCTAGCCATGCTGACCACAGTGAGCTGCCATGGCCTTGCAGTTTGGATTTGCATTTTCCTGAGACTTAATGATGGTGAACAAGTTTTCATGCACCTACTGGCCCTCTTTCTGTCTTCTTCGGAGAAATCTCTGCTTCCATCTTTTGACCAGGTTTTCATTGGCTTGTTTTTTTTCTTGTGGAGACGTGCGAGTTGATTGTATCTTTGGGCTTTTCACCCCTTGTCCGATGTGTGGTTTGCAAACATCCTCTCCCAATTGTTGTGGTGTCTTAGTATTCAGTTGATGGTTTCCTTGAGTGGGCAGAAGTGTGTGCATTTGATGTGGTCCCGTTTGTTTCTTGTTTCCTTTGTTGCCCTTGCCCAGTCAGACATGCTTCTTCCCAATAGGCGGCTCAGACAGATGGCAAAGAGCACTCTGCCTAGGTCTTCTCCTACAAGGTTCACGGTTTCAAGTCTGCCATTCAAGGCTTTAATCCACTTCAGGTGGTGTGTGTGCCAGGTGTAACATCATGGCGTACTCTCGTTGTGTTCCATGTGGCTGTGCAGGCTTCCCAGCACCGTTTATTGTAGAGACTCTCCTTTCTCCGCTGTCTCCACTTGGCTCCCTGGTCCAAAATGGGCTGTCCATGTAAGTTTGAGTTGGGCTCTGGGCTCTCAATTGTTTTGCATGGGTCTTCATGCCTGTTTTGGGGCCCAGACTGTGCCGTTTCGGTACCTAGCGCTTCGTCCTCTATGTTGAAATCAGAAATTGTGACACGTGCTGCTTTGTTCGTTTTCCTGAGGATTCCTTTGCCTAGTCAGGGTCTCGTGTTGCTGGCTAGAAACTTTAGGATTCTCTCTTCTTCTCTGTGGCAAATACTGCTGCAACTTTGACTGGGATTGCATGGAATCCAGAGATTCCTTACTGCGGTATGAACCTTTCAAGTGTGTTAATCCTTCCATTCCTAGATCCCTCGATATCTTTTTTTTTCTTGTGTCTTCTTGAGTTTCTTTCCCCAAAGGTTTGCTAGTTTTTGAATTAACATAGAATTCACCTGTTTTGCTAAGGTTATTCACAGAGATCCTATTCTTCGTAATGGCAAGCTCCTGTTTTTTTGTTTTTTTTTTCCTTAGCTTCAGTTTTTCTAATCTTTGCAACTTTTAATTGGTTTTGTTTTGGCACAAGTGCATTGCTGTGCTCACATCTGCTGGCAATGCTCCTGTATTTGCTGTGGAAGTGTGGCCCTGTCCAACGTCCCTTCCCATCTGCCTCTACTCTACCTCGGACGCCTGCACCAGAACAACTGAAGCAGTGGTGAGGAGGCCCAAACCGAGGATTCCACCCAGCCCATACTGGGCCACAGACCCAGAAGGTGCGGACCTCACCACTGCACCACCGGCCGGCCACTTACATGTTCAGTGGCAACGTGCAGTTGTGTGCAATGGGAGTTAAATATACTAGAGAGCCCAACTCTAGCACTGTGTAGATGAGGCTAGGTTGTTTTTCGGGTCCATTGTGATGTCAGAGGATTTGTCATAATTGTGTCTCTGAGGTCCAGCATGCTTCCTGGATACAGGTTTCAGAGCCTGCTTGGAGCAGTCTCATAACTCACCCTTCCCAGTTAGCCCATGCTTGACCTTCGCTGCCGTTTTTTGGCTTGTGAATTTCTCTGACTTTCAAACGTTCCAGCAGAGTCTGTCTAAAGACGGACATCATCTTTCATTGTGGATAATTCAGGTGTGATTTCTGTTCACCTTCCATTTTCTGGGTCCTCTTTTTCTTTTCCATAGTATACTCGTCATGGTCTTTCTCAGCTATCTCCCTTAGACATGCTTATCAGTCCGTTCTCCTTCATTCCAAGGGATTAGTTTGTATTTCTTTAATCGCTGTATGTTCTCTAGGGTGAGGTGTGAGTGCTTTCGTGACTCTTGGTTGTTGTCCTTGAATTTGCACCGGTCACTTGTAGGACTCTTGGCTACCCTAGCCTAGGTCAAACTAAGCACTGAGAACACGTGGTCATGTGGGTTGGTTTGACATCCTGAGATCAGAAACTCCAAATTCGAGGTGGTCCTGGCAACCCCCTTCACGGACACAATGTTTCCAAGACAGCTTAGATAAATCGGATGAATTCCACGCTCCAGGAAAGATATTTTTCTGTCTCTTTTCCGGATTTGGGAAGTTTCGAACTTGACCCCTGATCCTTGAACGTTCCCCTAGATTCCGTCCAGATACGGGCTTACTTAATTTTTATAGGGTGTGCCATTTGTTTGCCCTACATCCTCTACCCTGGCCTGTTTATTTTTCTTGAAACACAACTGTAAAGTTCTAATTTTCGTGCAACTTCCTTACATATGGTGTCAAAACACATAATCAATAATCCTTCTACGGCAAGAGGTAGGGGGAGAGAATTTCGATGGAGGCAAACAGAGCACACTAGCCTGGGAGGGCAGCCTTCACGAAGGAACGAAGCCCTGTGGAAGAGGGTGCTTTTCAGCACCCTTGTAGAGCACTTCCAAACAAAGAGACATACCCCAAGCGTGACAGGGCTCCATTCCTTCAAGGCTTCCAAGACATCTCTTGGGACACATTACCATGTGCCCAGTGGGCCCACGTGACACCAGAGCTTCGGAAAAAGAGACTGACCTTCAAAGAATGCTATGGGCCTTGGAAAGGAGGCATCGATTCTTCTCTTCAATGTCCTCAAGACATCTTTCTTGACTTTGCATTATGCTTAAGGCACAAGGGCACTGTAGGTGTGATGAACGCCAAGTCCGGCCACTTGTTTCCAATGAAGTTGCAAGCTTGAATCAGCATGACCTCCCCATAGACTTGAATAGATGACAATGTTCTCCTCTCCGTGCCTGTCCCTCTATTCTCACTTGTGGCCTAGGGTTCCTTTCTTATCCCTTGCATCAGACTCTGTTTTATCTCTTCTAGTTTCTGTGCCTGCTTTCTGTTTGCCAAACCTGTTTCTGGGTATCTGTCCCTTTAATAGCCTAGCCTAGGCCAATCCTCAGACTGTAACCATGCGGCCACCCTGGGGGACATGTTCACCGTGATGTCATAAGCGACCTCAAAATTCGAAGTTGTCCTGACAACCTCCGTGCACACAGAGTTTCACAGCCATCTCAGACCAGTCTGACTCCTCACCCTGTCTAGGTAGGATAGTTTTCCTTTTTCTGCAATTGTTGTCAGTTTCTATCTTTCTCCTTGAACTTCGAAAGGGCTCCTACATTCTCTCTAGACACTGGTTTCACTCCTGTAAGATTATCCTGGGTTTTATCTCTTATATCTTGGGTAGATGGCAAAATGGGTGGACCTTACCCAGAAAAAGTCCTGGACTCCCTCACAAGTTGAAGTTGCCCAGGGAATGTTCTGATGCACAATGATGGTGTCATCTCGTGGCACTCTGCCAATTCCACCTTGGCAGGTCACAAGTTTTCCTTCCTTCTGCCTTTGGGAAGTGTACCAGATACTTCCATAGATTGTAATATTCTTATGGTTCCTTTTCTTGTGCGTATTGATAACGTATCCTCACAATTGCTGCTTATTTATGATCTCTGCCCGCACCATACCATGAAATCTATATTTCCTAACACTACTAATGTGATATGCACTCGTAATGTGAAACAGTGAGGCCCGGGCCGCCCAAGCGGAATGTGGGCACTTACCTGCTCCACCACAGGGCCGGCCCTGAATTGTACTTTTGGACCAACCTTTTGCCTGAACTTGGGAAGACGTGGGCCTGTTTGGATTATTCGTGAAGGTGATTAGTAAGAACATCATGGACGGTAACATTTTCCGTTCGTTCATGGGTTTAGGACTGATCATGTTCTCTTCGTAGTATTCCTCTTCACCTATTTGGAATGGTCTGCCTTTCTGTAGCATCTGTAAGCATTTGGAGGTGATTTTCCATCCTTGGAAGTTCACCTTCCGTAAACTCTTTCCGCCCCCAAAGCTTTATGACATCATTCTGGACCCCTTTTTGGATTTTTGATTTGAGGTGAATTTCTAGCCATGACCCTGCATTAGAACGTACTATAACTTCCAGATTCACATCCTCATTGCTTTAGACTTCTGTGTAGCTTACATCATCTTCACCAGTGTAAGACTAATCACAGGCCCTCACCACACACTTGTGCCTAATCTTCTCTTTCACCCTCCGTCACCGCCCCTCTTTGCCTCTGGGAGCCCGCATACAAATGTTCAGTGCCACCTGTTGGTTAGTGCTTGCTTTTTCTTCGCCTTGTAAGTGAGATTCTATGGTATTTGAATTTCTCCCTGGGGCTTGTTACACTTCCCCTAAAACCCTCACAGCCATTCTGGTGGTCACAAATGGCTGGATTGCATCATTTGTTCCGGCTGAGTGGTATACCATTGTGTGGCTATAGCCCATCTTCCTTCTCCAATCATCCCTTGCTGGACACCAGGGTGCTTTCCAAGTCTTGGATATCAGGAGTAAGACTGTGGTGAACACAGCCATGCACATGTCTTTATGCGGTAGTCTTTCTGACTTTTTTGGATAAACAAGCGGCAGATTAATAGCTGGGTCATACGGGACATGGATACTTAAACTTCTGAGGCAGTTCCACACCTTTGGCATCGTGGCTGCACCGGGTTACACTCCCACCAGCAGTGCAGGAGGCTTCCCTTCTCTCCACCTCCTCTCTGACACTTGTTATTTCCTGTCTGCTTCCTTCTAGCCATGCTGACCACAGTGAGCTGCCATGGCCTTGCAGTTTGGATTTGCATTTTCCTGAGACTTAATGATGGTGAACAAGTTTTCATGCACCTACTGGCCCTCTTTCTGTCTTCTTCGGAGAAATCTCTGCTTCCATCTTTTGACCAGGTTTTCATTGGCTTGTTTTTTTTCTTGTGGAGACGTGCGAGTTGATTGTATCTTTGGGCTTTTCACCCCTTGTCCGATGTGTGGTTTGCAAACATCCTCTCCCAATTGTTGTGGTGTCTTAGTATTCAGTTGATGGTTTCCTTGAGTGGGCAGAAGTGTGTGCATTTGATGTGGTCCCGTTTGTTTCTTGTTTCCTTTGTTGCCCTTGCCCAGTCAGACATGCTTCTTCCCAATAGGCGGCTCAGACAGATGGCAAAGAGCACTCTGCCTAGGTCTTCTCCTACAAGGTTCACGGTTTCAAGTCTGCCATTCAAGGCTTTAATCCACTTCAGGTGGTGTGTGTGCCAGGTGTAACATCATGGCGTACTCTCGTTGTGTTCCATGTGGCTGTGCAGGCTTCCCAGCACCGTTTATTGTAGAGACTCTCCTTTCTCCGCTGTCTCCACTTGGCTCCCTGGTCCAAAATGGGCTGTCCATGTAAGTTTGAGTTGGGCTCTGGGCTCTCAATTGTTTTGCATGGGTCTTCATGCCTGTTTTGGGGCCCAGACTGTGCCGTTTCGGTACCTAGCGCTTCGTCCTCTATGTTGAAATCAGAAATTGTGACACGTGCTGCTTTGTTCGTTTTCCTGAGGATTCCTTTGCCTAGTCAGGGTCTCGTGTTGCTGGCTAGAAACTTTAGGATTCTCTCTTCTTCTCTGTGGCAAATACTGCTGCAACTTTGACTGGGATTGCATGGAATCCAGAGATTCCTTACTGCGGTATGAACCTTTCAAGTGTGTTAATCCTTCCATTCCTAGATCCCTCGATATCTTTTTTTTTCTTGTGTCTTCTTGAGTTTCTTTCCCCAAAGGTTTGCTAGTTTTTGAATTAACATAGAATTCACCTGTTTTGCTAAGGTTATTCACAGAGATCCTATTCTTCGTAATGGCAAGCTCCTGTTTTTTTGTTTTTTTTTTCCTTAGCTTCAGTTTTTCTAATCTTTGCAACTTTTAATTGGTTTTGTTTTGGCACAAGTGCATTGCTGTGCTCACATCTGCTGGCAATGCTCCTGTATTTGCTGTGGAAGTGTGGCCCTGTCCAACGTCCCTTCCCATCTGCCTCTACTCTACCTCGGACGCCTGCACCAGAACAACTGAAGCAGTGGTGAGGAGGCCCAAACCGAGGATTCCACCCAGCCCATACTGGGCCACAGACCCAGAAGGTGCGGACCTCACCACTGCACCACCGGCCGGCCACTTACATGTTCAGTGGCAACGTGCAGTTGTGTGCAATGGGAGTTAAATATACTAGAGAGCCCAACTCTAGCACTGTGTAGATGAGGCTAGGTTGTTTTTCGGGTCCATTGTGATGTCAGAGGATTTGTCATAATTGTGTCTCTGAGGTCCAGCATGCTTCCTGGATACAGGTTTCAGAGCCTGCTTGGAGCAGTCTCATAACTCACCCTTCCCAGTTAGCCCATGCTTGACCTTCGCTGCCGTTTTTTGGCTTGTGAATTTCTCTGACTTTCAAACGTTCCAGCAGAGTCTGTCTAAAGACGGACATCATCTTTCATTGTGGATAATTCAGGTGTGATTTCTGTTCACCTTCCATTTTCTGGGTCCTCTTTTTCTTTTCCATAGTATACTCGTCATGGTCTTTCTCAGCTATCTCCCTTAGACATGCTTATCAGTCCGTTCTCCTTCATTCCAAGGGATTAGTTTGTATTTCGTTAATCGCTGTATGTTCTCTAGGGTGAGGTGTGAGTGCTTTCGTGACTCTTGGTTGTTGTCCTTGAATTTGCACCGGTCACTTGTAGGACTCTTGGCTACCCTAGCCTAGGTCAAACTAAGCACTGAGAACACGTGGTCATGTGGGTTGGTTTGACATCCTGAGATCAGAAACTCCAAATTCGAGGTGGTCCTGGCAACCCCCTTCACGGACACAATGTTTCCAAGACAGCTTAGACAAATCGGATGAATTCCACGCTCCAGGAAAGATATTTTTCTGTCTCTTTTCCGGATTTGGGAAGTTTCGAACTTGACCCCTGATCCTTGAACGTTCCCCTAGATTCCGTCCAGATACGGGCTTACTTAATTTTTATAGGGTGTGCCATTTGTTTGCCCTACATCCTCTACCCTGGCCTGTTTATTTTTCTTGAAACACAACTGTAAAGTTCTAATTTTCGTGCAACTTCCTTACATATGGTGTCAAAACACATAATCAATAATCCTTCTACGGCAAGAGGTAGGGGGAGAGAATTTCGATGGAGGCAAACAGAGCACACTAGCCTGGGAGGGCAGCCTTCACGAAGGAACGAAGCCCTGTGGAAGAGGGTGCTTTTCAGCACCCTTGTAGAGCACTTCCAAACAAAGAGACATACCCCAAGCGTGACAGGGCTCCATTCCTTCAAGGCTTCCAAGACATCTCTTGGGACACATTACCATGTGCCCAGTGGGCCCACGTGACACCAGAGCTTCGGAAAAAGAGACTGACCTTCAAAGAATGCTATGGGCCTTGGAAAGGAGGCATCGATTCTTCTCTTCAATGTCCTCAAGACATCTTTCTTGACTTTGCATTATGCTTAAGGCACAAGGGCACTGTAGGTGTGATGAACGCCAAGTCCGGCCACTTGTTTCCAATGAAGTTGCAAGCTTGAATCAGCATGACCTCCCCATAGACTTGAATAGATGACAATGTTCTCCTCTCCGTGCCTGTCCCTCTATTCTCACTTGTGGCCTAGGGTTCCTTTCTTATCCCTTGCATCAGACTCTGTTTTATCTCTTCTAGTTTCTGTGCCTGCTTTCTGTTTGCCAAACCTGTTTCTGGGTATCTGTCCCTTTAATAGCCTAGCCTAGGCCAATCCTCAGACTGTAACCATGCGGCCACCCTGGGGGACATGTTCACCGTGATGTCATAAGCGACCTCAAAATTCGAAGTTGTCCTGACAACCTCCGTGCACACAGAGTTTCACAGCCATCTCAGACCAGTCTGACTCCTCACCCTGTCTAGGTAGGATAGTTTTCCTTTTTCTGCAATTGTTGTCAGTTTCTATCTTTCTCCTTGAACTTCGAAAGGGCTCCTACATTCTCTCTAGACACTGGTTTCACTCCTGTAAGATTATCCTGGGTGTTATCTCTTATATCTTGGGTAGATGGCAAAATGGGTGGACCTTACCCAGAAAAAGTCCTGGACTCCCTCACAAGTTGAAGTTGCCCAGGGAATGTTCTGATGCACAATGATGGTGTCATCTCGTGGCACTCTGCCAATTCCACCTTGGCAGGTCACAAGTTTTCCTTCCTTCTGCCTTTGGGAAGTGTACCAGATACTTCCATAGATTGTAATATTCTTATGGTTCCTTTTCTTGTGCGTATTGATAACGTATCCTCACAATTGCTGCTTATTTATGATCTCTGCCCGCACCATACCATGAAATCTATATTTCCTAACACTACTAATGTGATATGCACTCGTAATGTGAAACAGTGAGGCCCGGGCCGCCCAAGCGGAATGTGGGCACTTACCTGCTCCACCACAGGGCCGGCCCTGAATTGTACTTTTGGACCAACCTTTTGCCTGAACTTGGGAAGACGTGGGCCTGTTTGGATTATTCGTGAAGGTGATTAGTAATAACATCATGGACGGTAACATTTTCCGTTCGTTCATGGGTTTAGGACTGATCATGTTCTCTTCGTAGTATTCCTCTTCACCTATTTGGAATGGTCTGCCTTTCTGTAGCATCTGTAAGCATTTGGAGGTGATTTTCCATCCTTGGAAGTTCACCTTCCGTAAACTCTTTCCGCCCCCAAAGCTTTATGACATCATTCTGGACCCCTTTTTGGATTTTTGATTTGAGGTGAATTTCTAGCCATGACCCTGCATTAGAACGTACTATAACTTCCAGATTCACATCCTCATTGCTTTAGACTTCTGTGTAGCTTACATCATCTTCACCAGTGTAAGACTAATCACAGGCCCTCACCACACACTTGTGCCTAATCTTCTCTTTCACCCTCCGTCACCGCCCCTCTTTGCCTCTGGGAGCCCGCATACAAATGTTCAGTGCCACCTGTTGGTTAGTGCTTGCTTTTTCTTCTCCTTGTAAGTGAGATTCTATGGTATTTGAA